>NW_028237751.1:2500-326022 GCF_034619465.1 Leptosomus discolor
TAACCCTAACCCTAACCCTAACCCTAACCCTAACCCTAACCCTAACCCTAACCCTAACCCTAACCCTAACCCTAACCCTAACCCTAACCCTAACCCTAACCCTAACCCTAACCCTAACCCTAACCCTAACCCTAACCCTAACCCTAACCCTAACCCTAACCCTAACCCTAACCCTAACCCTAACCCTAACCCTAACCCTAACCCTAACCCTAACCCTAACCCTAACCCTAACCCTAACCCTAACCCTAACCCTAACCCTAACCCTAACCCTAACCCTAACCCTAACCCTAACCCTAACCCTAACCCTAACCCTAACCCTAACCCTAACCCTAACCCTAACCCTAACCCTAACCCTAACCCTAACCCTAACCCTAACCCTAACCCTAACCCTAACCCTAACCCTAACCCTAACCCTAACCCTAACCCTAACCCTAACCCTAACCCTAACCCTAACCCTAACCCTAACCCTAACCCTAACCCTAACCCTAACCCTAACCCTAACCCTAACCCTAACCCTAACCCTAACCCTAACCCTAACCCTAACCCTAACCCTAACCCTAACCCTAACCCTAACCCTAACCCTAACCCTAACCCTAACCCTAACCCTAACCCTAACCCTAACCCTAACCCTAACCCTAACCCTAACCCTAACCCTAACCCTAACCCTAACCCTAACCCTAACCCTAACCCTAACCCTAACCCTAACCCTAACCCTAACCCTAACCCTAACCCTAACCCTAACCCTAACCCTAACCCTAACCCTAACCCTAACCCTAACCCTAACCCTAACCCTAACCCTAACCCTAACCCTAACCCTAACCCTAACCCTAACCCTAACCCTAACCCTAACCCTAACCCTAACCCTAACCCTAACCCTAACCCTAACCCTAACCCTAACCCTAACCCTAACCCTAACCCTAACCCTAACCCTAACCCTAACCCTAACCCTAACCCTAACCCTAACCCTAACCCTAACCCTAACCCTAACCCTAACCCTAACCCTAACCCTAACCCTAACCCTAACCCTAACCCTAACCCTAACCCTAACCCTAACCCTAACCCTAACCCTAACCCTAACCCTAACCCTAACCCTAACCCTAACCCTAACCCTAACCCTAACCCTAACCCTAACCCTAACCCTAACCCTAACCCTAACCCTAACCCTAACCCTAACCCTAACCCTAACCCTAACCCTAACCCTAACCCTAACCCTAACCCTAACCCTAACCCTAACCCTAACCCTAACCCTAACCCTAACCCTAACCCTAACCCTAACCCTAACCCTAACCCTAACCCTAACCCTAACCCTAACCCTAACCCTAACCCTAACCCTAACCCTAACCCTAACCCTAACCCTAACCCTAACCCTAACCCTAACCCTAACCCTAACCCTAACCCTAACCCTAACCCTAACCCTAACCCTAACCCTAACCCTAACCCTAACCCTAACCCTAACCCTAACCCTAACCCTAACCCTAACCCTAACCCTAACCCTAACCCTAACCCTAACCCTAACCCTAACCCTAACCCTAACCCTAACCCTAACCCTAACCCTAACCCTAACCCTAACCCTAACCCTAACCCTAACCCTAACCCTAACCCTAACCCTAACCCTAACCCTAACCCTAACCCTAACCCTAACCCTAACCCTAACCCTAACCCTAACCCTAACCCTAACCCTAACCCTAACCCTAACCCTAACCCTAACCCTAACCCTAACCCTAACCCTAACCCTAACCCTAACCCTAACCCTAACCCTAACCCTAACCCTAACCCTAACCCTAACCCTAACCCTAACCCTAACCCTAACCCTAACCCTAACCCTAACCCTAACCCTAACCCTAACCCTAACCCTAACCCTAACCCTAACCCTAACCCTAACCCTAACCCTAACCCTAACCCTAACCCTAACCCTAACCCTAACCCTAACCCTAACCCTAACCCTAACCCTAACCCTAACCCTAACCCTAACCCTAACCCTAACCCTAACCCTAACCCTAACCCTAACCCTAACCCTAACCCTAACCCTAACCCTAACCCTAACCCTAACCCTAACCCTAACCCTAACCCTAACCCTAACCCTAACCCTAACCCTAACCCTAACCCTAACCCTAACCCTAACCCTAACCCTAACCCTAACCCTAACCCTAACCCTAACCCTAACCCTAACCCTAACCCTAACCCTAACCCTAACCCTAACCCTAACCCTAACCCTAACCCTAACCCTAACCCTAACCCTAACCCTAACCCTAACCCTAACCCTAACCCTAACCCTAACCCTAACCCTAACCCTAACCCTAACCCTAACCCTAACCCTAACCCTAACCCTAACCCTAACCCTAACCCTAACCCTAACCCTAACCCTAACCCTAACCCTAACCCTAACCCTAACCCTAACCCTAACCCTAACCCTAACCCTAACCCTAACCCTAACCCTAACCCTAACCCTAACCCTAACCCTAACCCTAACCCTAACCCTAACCCTAACCCTAACCCCTAACCCTAACCCCTAACCCTAACCCTAACCCCAACCCTAACCCTAACCCTAACCCTAACCCTAACCCTAACCCTAACCCCTAACCCTAACCCCTAACCCTAACCCTAACCCCAACCCTAACCCTAACCCCTAACCCAACCCTAACCCCAACCCTAACCCAACCCTAACCCTAACCCCAACCCTAACCCAACACCCTAAAACCCTAACCCCAACCTGACACCCTAACCCTAACTCCCACCCCCTAAACCTGTTGCCCTGATTGGGGTTATGTAGGTGTGCTGTGGTGGTAATTGTCAGCTGGAGGTATTTGGTTGTCTGTGTGGTGGAAGAAAAATTTGCATTTCATTTGTGTAATTAATTGGTTTGTTTATGTAATTAATTGTCTAGGTACTCTATGTGTCAGGTGGGGCATATTTAATGAGGTATGGGATTGTAAATAAGAAAAAGAATAAAAATAATAAGAAATGCATGCAGCAGCAGGGCTTGGCTTGCTCCTGGGGCATAGTTGCTCCTTAATAATTTATTAATTTTCTTTAAAACTTGTAACAACTATGCCCCAGGAGCAAGCCAAGCCCTGCTGCTGCACCAGTTTACAAAAAAAAAAGAAAGAGACACACAAAAAAAGACAAACACCAAGGAGTAAAAACTCTTTATTAAACTTTATTCCTTTGCTGCTTATTTTCTTTATTTCTGTCAACCTTGAACTCAATGACTGTAGCTCTGCAAAGTACTGAGCTCACAACAGCTACAACACATACATAACTCAGGTGCAGAGCCTACAGCAGGCACAAAGTGGACAGAGCTCAGGCATAAAGTGTACAGAGCTCAGGCACAAAGTGTACAGAGCTCAGGCGCACAGCCTAGAACAGCTACAACACGTACATAGCTCAGGCACCGAGCCTACAGCAGGCGCAAAGTGGACAGAGCTCAGGCGCACAGCCTAGAACAGCTACAACACGTACATAGCTCAGGCACAGAGCCTACAGCAGGTACAAAGTGTAGGCAACTAAGTCATGCCCAGAGCATGCTGAAGACTCAGAGCTTACAGATTTAAACCACACAGCACAAACAGCACAGATTTCAATGACAGAGCACCAAGCTTACAGTTTACACACTCAAGGGCACAGCTTTACAACACTGAGTACAAACTGTACCCACCATCTTTCCCATTGGACGCTCTCACGTACATGGGGCTCGCATCCCTTGCTTGGCATCTGTCCCTTTTCCTCTTTAGAGTGACTGCTTCTCCAAAAACTACGATGCCCGGGCAAAGAGTCGGCCGGCTCTGCTCCTCCTGACGGGACCTGGCCTTTGGCACCTGCATGCAAACAAACAATTTTGAACAATACCATTACAGCAAAAAACACACAGCCACAGTTAAAAGCCTAGCCATTTAAAATACAGAGAGGCCCGCTTCACAACCCTGCCTTCCTCAAAACAGACTATCTAGCCCCTCTCACTGTACCTTTTTATTGCAGGATCCTCAATTGCCTTCCTTAGACACTTATCTAAACATAGCACCTTACAATAACAGAGAAATAGCCACATTCCAGACCGGCTCTCCTCAGGAACAGCGTTCCCAGGGGCCTCCAAAATCGCCCTGCCTGCGAAAACCCCGGCCCTAGGCCCTCCGCCGCCCAAACTTTGGCGATGATTGTCGCCGTGCGGACCGACCGGGACCGGGGGAAAAAAAAACCCAGCCGGGGGAAAAAAAAAAAAAAATCCCCCGACTGGGGTTTTTTTTATTCTAAGTTGTGGTGGGTTAATATTTTTTTTAAAAAAAATATAATGCCTGGAAAAGAAAAAAATCTCAACTCCATATGCAGCACACTAACAACTATTACATACTAACACACAACCATACAAACCCACACAGAGGCACAACACTCGCTCACCTACCCAACAAGCCAACCCTCCCTCTCTCTGCTGCCCGCCGCCCCGTCTCCGTGGCTCTCCTCGGGAACGGGGTTCCCGGGGGCCTCCAAAATCGCCCTGCCTGCGAAAACCCCGGCCCTAGGCCCTCCGCCGCCCAAACTTTGGCGATGATTGTCGCCGTGCGGACCGACCGGGACCGGGGGAAAAAAAAACCCAGCCGGGGGAAAAAAAAAAAATCCCCCGACTGGGGTTTTTTTTATTCTAAGTTGTGGTTGGTTGATTTTTTTTTTTTAATCCAATGCCTGGAAAAGAAAAAATCTCAACTCCATATGCAACACGCTAACACCTATTACATACTAACACACAACAATACAAAGCCATGCACAAGCACAACACTCGCTCACCTACCCGACAAACCAACCCTCCCCTCTCTGCTAATCCCTTCGCCCAGCACCATGGGCCATCACCCCGTCTCTGCGGCTCACTGAGAATGACGTTGCCGGGAGACTACAAAATGGCCTTTTGTGTGAAAACCCTGGCCCTAGACCCCTCGTCGCCCAAACTTTGGCAATTGAAGGCACCCCACAGAGCAATGAGGACCTGGGGAAAAAAAAAAAATAAACCCACACCCAGCCAGGGAAAGAAAAACAAAACAAAACAAAAAACCCCCAGCTGGTTTGGTTTTTTACGTTGCGGTACTCTCAAATCAATACCTTACTGTCAACATTATATCCTACCTGAAATAAAAACAAACAAACCACATTCACACACCCATAAGTTTACACACAATAACTCCCAGTCAGTCAGTCAGTCAGTCGACTCCCATTCATTCATCCATCCATTCATCCATCCGACTCCCAGTCAGTCAGTCAGTCAGTCGACTCCCAGTCATTCATCCATCCATTCATCCATCCGACTCCCAGTCATTCATCCATCCATTCATCCATCCGACTCCCAGTCATTCATCCATCCATTCATCCATCCGACTCCCAGTCATTCATCCATCCATTCATCCATCCGACTCCCAGTCAGTCAGTCAGTCAGTCGACTCCCAGTCAGTCAGTCAGTCAGTCGACTCCCATTCATTCATCCATCCATTCATCCATCCGACTCCCAGTCAGTCAGTCAGTCAGTCGACTCCCATTCATTCATCCATCCATTCATCCATCCGACTCCCAGTCAGTCAGTCAGTCAGTCGACTCCCATTCATTCATCCATCCATTCATCCATCCGACTCCCAGTCAGTCAGTCAGTCAGTCGACTCCCAGTCATTCATCCATCCATTCATCCATCCGACTCCCAGTCAGTCAGTCAGTCAGTCGACTCCCAGTCATTCATCCATCCATTCATCCATCCGACTCCCAGTCAGTCAGTCAGTCAGTCGACTCCCAGTCATTCATCCATCCATTCATCCATCCGACTCCCAGTCAGTCAGTCAGTCAGTCGACTCCCAGTCATTCATCCATCCATTCATCCATCCGACTCCCAGTCAGTCAGTCAGTCAGTCGACTCCCAGTCATTCATCCATCCATTCATCCATCCGACTCCCAGTCAGTCAGTCAGTCAGTCGACTCCCAGTCATTCATCCATCCATTCATCCATCCGACTCCCAGTCAGTCAGTCAGTCAGTCGACTCCCAGTCATTCATCCATCCATTCATCCATCCGACTCCCAGTCAGTCAGTCAGTCAGTCGACTCCCAGTCATTCATCCATCCATTCATCCATCCGACTCCCAGTCAGTCAGTCAGTCAGTCGACTCCCAGTCATTCATCCATCCATTCATCCATCCGACTCCCAGTCAGTCAGTCAGTCAGTCGACTCCCAGTCATTCATCCATCCATTCATCCATCCGACTCCCAGTCAGTCAGTCAGTCAGTCGACTCCCAGTCATTCATCCATCCATTCATCCATCCGACTCCCAGTCAGTCAGTCAGTCAGTCGACTCCCAGTCATTCATCCATCCATTCATCCATCCGACTCCCAGTCAGTCAGTCAGTCGACTCCCATTCATTCATCCATCCATTCATCCATCCGACTCCCAGTCAGTCAGTCAGTCAGTCGACTCCCATTCATTCATCCATCCATTCATCCATCCGACTCCCAGTCAGTCAGTCAGTCGACTCCCATTCATTCATCCATCCATTCATCCATCCGACTCCCAGTCAGTCAGTCAGTCAGTCGACTCCCATTCATTCATCCATCCATTCATCCATCCGACTCCCAGTCAGTCAGTCAGTCAGTCGACTCCCATTCATTCATCCATCCATTCATCCATCCGACTCCCAGTCAGTCAGTCAGTCGACTCCCATTCATTCATCCATCCATTCATCCATCCGACTCCCAGTCAGTCAGTCAGTCAGTCGACTCCCAGTCATTCATCCATCCATTCATCCATCCGACTCCCAGTCAGTCAGTCAGTCAGTCGACTCCCAGTCAGTCAGTCAGTCAGTCGACTCCCAGTCAGTCAGTCAGTCAGTCGACTCCCAGTCAGTCAGTCAGTCGACTCCCAGTCAGTCAGTCAGTCGACTCCCAGTCAGTCAGTCAGTCGACTCCCAGTCAGTCAGTCAGTCGACTCCCAGTCAGTCAGTCAGTCAGTCGACTCCCATTCATTCATCCATCCATTCATCCATCCGACTCCCAGTCAGTCAGTCAGTCAGTCGACTCCCAGTCATTCATCCATCCATTCATCCATCCGACTCCCAGTCAGTCAGTCAGTCAGTCGACTCCCAGTCATTCATCCATCCATTCATCCATCCGACTCCCAGTCAGTCAGTCAGTCAGTCGACTCCCAGTCATTCATCCATCCATTCATCCATCCGACTCCCAGTCAGTCAGTCAGTCAGTCGACTCCCAGTCATTCATCCATCCATTCATCCATCCGACTCCCAGTCAGTCAGTCAGTCAGTCGACTCCCAGTCATTCATCCATCCATTCATCCATCCGACTCCCAGTCAGTCAGTCAGTCAGTCGACTCCCAGTCATTCATCCATCCATTCATCCATCCGACTCCCAGTCAGTCAGTCAGTCAGTCGACTCCCAGTCATTCATCCATCCATTCATCCATCCGACTCCCAGTCAGTCAGTCAGTCGACTCCCAGTCATTCATCCATCCATTCATCCATCCGACTCCCAGTCAGTCAGTCAGTCGACTCCCAGTCATTCATCCATCCATTCATCCATCCGACTCCCAGTCATTCATCCATCCATTCATCCATCCGACTCCCAGTCATTCATCCATCCATTCATCCATCCGACTCCCAGTCATTCATCCATCCATTCATCCATCCGACTCCCAGTCATTCATCCATCCATTCATCCATCCGACTCCCAGTCAGTCATCCATCCATTCATCCATCCGACTCCCAGTCAGTCATCCATCCATTCATCCATCCGACTCCCAGTCAGTCATCCATCCATTCATCCATCCGACTCCCAGTCAGTCATCCATCCATTCATCCATCCGACTCCCAGTCAGTCAGTCAGTCGACTCCCAGTCAGTCAGTCAGTCGACTCCCAGTCAGTCAGTCAGTCGACTCCCAGTCAGTCAGTCAGTCGACTCCCAGTCAGTCAGTCGACTCCCATTCATTCATCCATCCATTCATCCATCCGACTCCCAGTCAGTCAGTCAGTCGACTCCCATTCATTCATCCATCCATTCATCCATCCGACTCCCAGTCAGTCAGTCAGTCGACTCCCAGTCAGTCAGTCAGTCGACTCCCATTCATTCATCCATCCATTCATCCATCCGACTCCCAGTCAGTCAGTCAGTCGACTCCCAGTCAGTCAGTCAGTCGACTCCCATTCATTCATCCATCCATTCATCCATCCGACTCCCAGTCAGTCAGTCAGTCGACTCCCAGTCAGTCAGTCAGTCGACTCCCATTCATTCATCCATCCATTCATCCATCCGACTCCCAGTCAGTCAGTCAGTCGACTCCCAGTCAGTCAGTCAGTCGACTCCCATTCATTCATCCATCCATTCATCCATCCGACTCCCAGTCAGTCAGTCAGTCGACTCCCATTCATTCATCCATCCATTCATCCATCCGACTCCCAGTCAGTCAGTCAGTCGACTCCCATTCATTCATCCATCCATTCATCCATCCGACTCCCAGTCAGTCAGTCAGTCGACTCCCATTCATTCATCCATCCATTCATCCATCCGACTCCCAGTCAGTCAGTCAGTCGACTCCCATTCATTCATCCATCCATTCATCCATCCGACTCCCAGTCAGTCAGTCAGTCGACTCCCATTCATTCATCCATCCATTCATCCATCCGACTCCCAGTCAGTCAGTCGACTCCCATTCATTCATCCATCCATTCATCCATCCGACTCCCAGTCAGTCAGTCAGTCGACTCCCATTCATTCATCCATCCATTCATCCATCCGACTCCCAGTCAGTCAGTCGACTCCCATTCATTCATCCATCCATTCATCCATCCGACTCCCAGTCAGTCAGTCAGTCGACTCCCATTCATTCATCCATCCATTCATCCATCCGACTCCCAGTCAGTCAGTCAGTCGACTCCCATTCATTCATCCATCCATTCATCCATCCGACTCCCAGTCAGTCAGTCGACTCCCATCCATTCATCCATCCATTCATCCATCCGACTCCCATCCATCCATCCAACTCCCATCCATCCATCCATCCATCCATCCAACTCCCATCCATCCATCCATCCATCCAACTCCCATCCATCCATCCATCCATCCATCCAACTCCCATCCATCCATCCATCCATCCATCCAACTCCCATCCATCCATCCATCCATCCATCCAACTCCCATCCATCCATCCATCCATCCAACTCCCATCCATCCATCCATCCATCCATCCAACTCCCATCCATCCATCCATCCATCCAACTCCCATCCATCCATCCATCCATCCATCTCCCATCCATCCATCCATTCATTCATCCACCCATCCATCCATCCAACTCCCATTCATTCATCCACCCATCCATCCATCCAACTCCCATTCATTCATCCACCCATCCATCCATTCAACTCCCATTCATTCATCCACCCATTCAACTCCCATTCATTCATCCACCCATCCATCCATTCAACTCCCATTCATTCATCCACCCATCCATCCATTCAACTCCCATTCATTCATCCACCCATCCATTCAACTCCCATTCATTCGTTCATTCAACTCCCATTCATTGCTCCCCTCCTCCAAACATCTCTGCTTCACCAGTGACCTTCTAGAATAGCATATTTCCCCCAATTCCAGAAGCAGCCCACAAATTGAGTCACTAGGATCCTCCAAACAACATCACCGCTCCACTCGAGGCCAAAATGTCAGCCTTCATAAAGGAAAACGTCACATCACACTTGAGACCCGGGGCAATGCAGAGCCATATCGTGTGACAGTCTCACATCACGCTCCAGACCCGGGGCAATGCAGACCCATACAGTGCAACGCAAGACCCAGCGCAATACAGAGCCATAGAATACTAGGCAGTCATAGATCACAGTTGAGACCAAGCATAATACAGACCCATACAGTGCGACGCAAGACCCAGCACAATACAGAGCCATAGAATACTAGGCAGTCATAGATCACAGTTGAGACCAAGCATAATACAGACCCATACAGTGCGACGCAAGACCCAGCGCAATACAGAGCTATATGGTGCGATGCAGTCTCACATCACACTCCAGACCCAGAGCAATACGGAGCAACAGTGCGACGCAAGACCCAACGCAATAAGGAGTCAAACAGTGCGAGCAGCCTTGAATCACAGTCAAGACGCAGGGCAATACAGAGCCACAGAATACTACGCAGTCTTACATCACAGTCAAGACCCAGCACAATATGAAGCTGTACGGTGCAACACAAGACCCAGCACAATGCTGAGCCGTATGGTGTGACGCAGTCTCACACCACGCTTGAGACCCAGGACAACGCGGAGCCATAGAGTGCGACGCAGTCTCACATCACAGTCGAGAACCGGCGCAATGCAGAGCCATAGAGGGCGGCGCAGTCTCACATCACAGTCAAGAACCGGCGCAATGCAGACCCATAGAGGGCGACGCAGTCTCACATCACAGTCGAGAACCGGCGCAGTGCAGAGCCATAGAGGGCGACGCAAGACTCAAGGCAATACAGAACCAAACATTGCGACGCACTCTTGAATCACAGTCAAGACAGCGTGATACAGAGCCATAGAATGCTACACAATCTTAGATCACGGTTGAGACTCGTTCCTTTGCCTGGCCAAGCAGAACTGACTCTGGACAGCCCTCTCCCCTAAGCTAACTTTAAAATCCCCTCCCCGATATTCCCAAATTTATCTCCCCCTCAGTCCCACCCCCCTCCCTTCAAATACACGTCCCAAAACTTAGCTTGCAGAGGGCCGGGGGCGCAAATCCATCCTCAGCAAGAGAAACACGTCGGCCAAACGGGATGCTCCCACTGTCTCCAAACTCCTCCTTGTTGTCTGTAAAATCCAAAGAAAACAACTAAATATTGCTGGCAGACAGCACCGCACCGCTCAGTTCCAACCTCTGCCACAACACACACACCCAACCACCCCCAAGAAGGGCCGAGGCGTTCCACTCCTCACCTGCCCTGCACCGGTTCCAGAGTTGGGTGCTGTGGCCCTCAGTGCTCGCCGCACCTGAGATACCAAGAAACAAAAATCACTGTTGCGCTTGTGAGAAGTCACCGGCCCCGTGATCCTCCTCCCCCCAGCTCACCTCAAACTTTCATCCTATTCCAGAAGCAGCCTGCACTTCACCTGCAAAAGAAAAGGTAAGTGCTTAAATAAGCTACCATGTAACACTTGGCTCATAGCCACCGAGGCAGCACACAACAGCCTCACCTTATCCGATTGCTCATCAACATGAGGCTTCGTCACTCCCAGCCCGTGTGTGGCACCTGTGAAAAACAAAGCGGAAGACACATGTTGAGTTAGAGCCCAAAACCAATGCCTGCCCACAGCGATGCGTACATCCCGCCTCCTACACCTTGCTTGCTCCCCTGTCCAGCCTCTGTCATTTTAGGCTGCTGCAATGAGGCTTGCGTACCACCTGTAAAACACAAATAAGAAGAGATGCTTAAAACTTCATTGGCAATACGACAACTGAAAAATAACCGCTACTTCAGCCCACTAGCCATGGCTCACCTTGCCAGAGTCAGCACCGGCAGCACCATCCCGCTTTGCGCATCACTGGGCATCTTCAAATCAGAAAAAAACCCCACACAACCCATGATGTAGTCACATCGCCACCGGTCACATCTTCTCTCCGACACCCTGCACTGACTCACCTTCTTACAAGGCTCTGCTCAGCCACTCACTATGGTCTGCTCACCTCCTCTGTTGCTCTTCGAAGCGCATATTGTCCCTCTGCATCTGAGAAAACAAAAACCCCAACCAAAACTTGTTACGTGGGACACCCAGGTGCTGATCGATAGCTTCACAATTCCAGAGCTCTCGCCTCCATTGCGGAGTAGCGCCTAGAGGCAAAGGGCAGCCTGCCATTCAAAACAACACACAGAGCTTCGCGGCCCGCAGACACAGTCCTTTACACCTTTGAGATGCAATCTGCTTCACTCCTGCTCAACGGCCCCTGCCCAGAAGGCTCCCAGCCTCTCCATGAAACACTCCCAAAATGACTGGCCGCACAGCCTGCCAACAGCTACTCAACCAGAGATGACTGTACAAACTTTGCCTAAACAGTCTATGCATATCATCAAGACATTAACCAGAGATGCTTATCGCTATAACACCTACCCCTGACTCTACAGCCCTGGGCAGAGCAGCTCCAAGCCACACACACACACACACACACACACACAAACTCAGAGAGCAACGCTACACAACTCTGCAACCAAGAGAGTTTGGGCAAACAAGGCGACTCAAAGAGGAGGGAAAACTCTCAGCAAGAAGGATGACTCCCGATTGAGTTGCGCTGTCGGACAACATGACATACAGAGCCATAATGCAAGGCGAGGGGTTCTATGGCAGGCTCAGAAAAAAAAAAATGGCACGAACCTAATGGCCCGTTTTGAGAAGTTACGGTCAAAACCGAGATGACTGATGCTCAGGAAGCCTGCCTTCAAGACCTATGAATGCAAGGATGCAGGGAAGAATTCTCAGTATATGGAAATGGACAGCTAGCAAGCAGAGCTGCTGGTGCAGCCCAGAACCACACCACAAATGAGGACGGCCCGGAAACTTCCGAGATGCAAGACCGATCCACGCTAGAAGCTCGTCACGCAAAGAAAAAAAGAAATGCCCGCGTGGCACTATGCCAACCAGTACAGGCATTCGAGACCACAAGGATGGCGCCTGAGATGTCTGGCTTGCTCTCGAGCGCAAAGAGGAACGACGACATTGAGACCTCAGAAATCTGTAAGACACTGAACGGACTAGACAAACTATAGAACAACACAGAGACAGGCTGGAACTGCCCTGCCCGTGCTACTCCGGTGCCAAAAAGTAACCCGCTCCTTTATCTGCCCAAGGAGAACTGACTCTGGACAGCCCTCTCTCCTAAGCTAAATTTAAAATCCCCTCCCCAAAATTCCCAAATTTCTCTCCCCCTCAGTCCCACCCCCCTCCCTTCAAACACACATCCCAAAACTTACTTTACAGAGGGCCGGGGGTGCAAATCCATCCTCAGCAAAAGAAACATGATGGCCAAACGGGACGCTCCCGTGGTCTCCAAATTCCTCTTACTCATCTGTAAAATCTAAAGAAAAACCAAAATATTACTGGCAGACAGCACCGCACCGCTCAATTCCAACCTCTGCCGCAACATCCCCACCCCCACCAAACCACCCCCACCCCCAAGAAGGGCCGTGCCGTTCCACTCCTCACCTGCCCTGCACCGGTTCAAAAGCTGGGCGCTGCAGCCATCATCGCTCACCACACCTGAGATACCAAGAAACAAAGTTACTATTGTGCTTGTGAGAAGTCACTGGCTCCGTGATCCGCCTCGCTAATACCCAGCTCACCTCAAACTTTCATCCTATTCCAGAAGTAGCCTGCATGTCACCTGCGAAACGAAAAGGTAAGCGCTTAACCAAGCTGCCATTTAATACTTGGCTCTTAGCCACTGACCCAACATTCAACAGCTTCACCTTTTCAGATGTCTCATCAGCGTGCAGCTTTTTTCCTCCAAGTCTGCGTGTGGTACTTGCAAAGAACAAGGCAAAAAAACGCATGCTGAGATACCGTCCAAAACCAAAGACTGCTTGCACCGATGTCTACGCCCCACTTCTTTACCTTCCCGCTGCCCAGTGCGGCCTCTGTCATCTTGGGCTGCCGCAATGAGGCTCAGGTACCACCTGTAAAACACAAAAAAGAAGGGATGCTTAAAACTTCACTGACAATACGACAACTGAAAAAATAACTGCTACTTCAGCCCGCTAGCCATGGCTCGCCTTGCCAGAGTCAGCACCGGCACCAACATCCCACTTTGCACATCGCTGCGACCCTTCAAATAAAAAAAAAGAAAACAAGCCATGATGTAGACATGTAGCCACCGGTCACAACTTCCCTCCGACACCCTGCACCGTCTCACCTTCTTACAGGGCTCCACCCGCCTCCTCTATTGCTCTTCAAAGCACATCTTGTCCCTCTGCATCTGAAAAAGAAAATTTATCATCCCCTGGGTGACTTGTTTAAGTAGCTTCACAATTCCAGAGATGTCGTCCCCATTTCACAGTACAACCTAGAGGCCAAGGGCAGCCTGCCATTCAAAACAACACACCGAGCTTTGCAGCTCAAACAAACATCCCTTAAGACCGTTGAGATTCATTCTGCTTCACTACTGCTGAACAGCTCCTCCCAGAAGGCTCCCAGCCTCTCCATGAAACACTCCCAAAACAACTGGCTGCACAGCCTCCCAACAGCTACTCGACCAGAGATGACTGGAAAACCATTGCCTAAATGGTCTATGCATATCATCAAGTCATTAACCAGAGATGCTTATTGCTATACCACCTACCCCTGACTCTACAGCCCCGGGCAGAGCAGCTCCAAGCCACACATACACACTCAGAGAGCAACGCTACACATAACTGTGCAAACAAGGCGACTCAAAAAGGAGAGAAAACTCTCGGCGAGAAGGACGACACCCGAACGACACAAGGTGTCGGGCTAAAAGACCTACAGAGACGCAACACAAAGCGAAGAGGTTCTATAGGGCAGCCCCACCAAAAAAAAAACCTCGAACGTTACGGCCCGTTTCAAGAAGTTATGGTCAAAACCAAGATGACTAACGCACAAGAAGGCTGGCCTCAAGACCTATGAACATAAGGATGTGGGAAAGAAGTCTCAGTCCCTGAAAGCGGACAGCTAGCAAGCAGAGCTGTTGACACAGCACGGAGTGACGCCACTAACGAGTAATGGCCAGAACTTGCAAGATGCGAGACCAATCCACGCTTTAAGCTCCTCATGCAGAAAGAAGAAACGCCCCACTGGCACTACGCCAACCAGTACGGGCGTTCGAGACTGCAGGGATGGCGCCCGAGACATCTGGCTTCCTCTCGAGTGCCAAGAGGAATGAGGACATCGAGACCTCAGAAATCCGCAAGACAAAGTAAACACACTAGATAGACTACATACCACAGAGACAGGCTGGAACTGCCCTGCCCGTGCTACTCTGGTGCCAAAAAGTAACCCGCTCCTTTATCCGCTCAAGGAGAACTGACCCTGGATATCCCTCTCCCCTAAGCTAAATTTAAAATTCCCTCCCCGACGTTCCCAAAGTTATCTCCCCCTAGTCCCTACCCCCTCCCTCCAAATGCACGTCCCAAAACTTAGCTTGCAGAGGGCCGGGGGCGCAAATCCATCCTCAGCAAAAGAAACACGTCGGCCAAACGGGATGCTCCCACTGTCTCCAAACTCCTCCTTGTTGTCTGTAAAATCCAAAGAAAACAACTAAATATTGCTGGCAGACAGCACCGCACCGCTCAGTTCCAACCTCTGCCACAACACACGCACCCAACCACCCCCAAGAAGGGCCGAGGCGTTCCACTCCTCACCTGCCCTGCACCGGTTCCAGAGTTGGGTGCTGTGGCCCTCAGCGCTCGCCGCACCTGAGATACCAAGAAACAAAAATCACTGTTGCGCTTGTGAGAAGTCACCGGCCCCGTGATCCTCCTCCCCCCGGCTCACCTCAAACTTTCATCCTATTCCAGAAGCAGCCTGCACTTCACCTGCAAAAGAAAAGGTAAGTGCTTAAATAAGCTGCCATGTAACACTTGGCTCATAGCCACCGAGGCAGCCCACAACAGCCTCACCTTCTCCAATTGCTCATCAACATGAGGCTTCGTCACTCCCAGCCCGTGTGTGGCACCTGTGAAAAACAAAGCAGAAGACACATGTTGAGTTAGAGCCCAAAACCAATGCCTGCCCACAGCGATGCATACATCCCGCCTCCTATACCTTGCCTGCTCCCCTGTCCAGCCTCTGTCATTTTAGGCTGCTGCAATGAGGCTTGCATACCACCTGTAAAACACAAACAAGAAGGCATGCTTAAATCTTCATTGGCAATATGACAACTGAAAAATAACCGCTACTTCAGCCCACTAGCCATGGCTCACCTTGCCAGAGTCAGCACCGGTAGCACCATCCCACTTTGCGCATCACTGGGCACCTTCAAATCAGAAAAAAAAAAACACCAAGCCATGATGTAGTCATGTAGCCACCAGTCACAACTTCCGTCCAACACCCTGCACTGACCTTCTTACAGAGCTCCGCTCACCTCCTCTGTTGCTCTCCAAAGCGCATCTTGTCCCTCTGCTTCTGAAAAAAAAAAAAAACCCAAACAAATCTTGTTACATGAGTCACTCAGAGGCTGATCAATACCTTCACAATTCCAGAGCTCTCGCTTCCACTGCGGAGTACCGCCCAGAGGCCAAGGGGAGCCTGCCATTCAAAACAACAAACCGAGCTTCGCGGCCCACAGACACAATCCTTTACACCTGTGAGATGCACTCTGCTTCACTACTGCTGAACAGCCCCTCCCAAAAGTCTCCCAGCCTCTCCATGAAACACTCCCAAAATGACTGGCCGCATAGCCTGCCAACAGCTACTCAACCAGAGATGACTGTACAACCGCTGCCTGAATGGTCTAGGCGTATCTTCAACACATTAACCAGAAATGCTTATCGCTATACCACCTACCCCTGACTCTACAGCCCCGGACAGAGCAGCTCCAAGCCACACGCACACACTCAGTGAGCAATGCTACACAGAACACTGCAAACAAGGCGACTCAAAGAGGAGAGAAAACTCCCAGCGAGAAGGATGACACCCGAATGAGACAAACTGTCGGGCAAGAAGACCTACGGAGTCGCAACGCAAGGCGAGGAGGTTCTAACGCAGCCCCACAAAAAAAGCTTGAATGTAATGGCCTGATTCGAGAAGTTACGGTCAAAACTGAGATGACTGATGGGCAAGAAGGCTGGCTTCAAGACTTATGAACATAGGGATACAAGGAAGAAGTCTCAGTCCGTGAAAACGGACAGCTAGTGAGTAGAGACACCGTCGCATCCCAGAGTGACGCCGCAAATGAGGACTGCCCGGGAACTTCCGAGATGCAAGATGGATCCACGCTTGAAGCTTGGCATGCAAGACAAAGAAACGCCCGACTGGCACTACGCCAACCAGTACAGGCATTCAATACCACAGGAATGGCGCCCGAGATGTCTGCCTTGCTCTCGAGCGCAAAGAGGAATGAGGACATCGAGACCCAAGAAATCTCCAAGACACAGTAAACAGACTAGACAGACTACATAACACCACAGAGACAGGCTGGAACTGCCCTGCCCGTGCTACACTGGTGCCAAAAAGTAACCCGCTCCTTTACCCGCCCAAGGAGAACTGACCCTGGATATCCCTCTCCCCTAAGCTAACTTTAAAATGCCCTCCCTGAAATTCCCAAAGTTATCTTCCCCCAGTCCCACCCCCCTCCCTCCAACACCTGTTCCACAACTTAGCTTGCAGGGGGCCGGGGGGACAAATTCACCCTCAGCAAAAGAAACACGTCGGCCAAATGGGATGCTCCCACAGACTCCTAATTCCTCTTCACCGTCTACAAAATCTGAACAAGAAAACAGTGTTGGTAGACAGCAACGCACCGGTCGATGCCAGCTTCTGCCACAACACACACACAGCCCCAGAAGGGCCATGTCATCCTACTCCTCATCTGCTCCTCATTAGTTCCAAAGCGAGGGGCTACGGCCGTCATCGCTCACCCCACCTGAGATACCAAGAAACAAAATTACTGTTCTGCTTGTGAGAGGTCACCGGCCCCAGGATCCTCCTCGCTAATCCCCAGCTCACCTCAAATGCTCGTCCGACTCCAAAGGCAGCCTTCACGGCACCTGCAAAAACAAAGGTAAGCGCTTAACCGAGTGGCCACGGAATACTTGGCTCTTAGACGCTGACCCAGCACGCTAACACCTCACCTTCTCGGACGGCTCGTCAGCATGAGGCTTCGTTCCTCCGAGCCTGTGTGGGGCACCTGCCAAACACAAGGCAAAAGACATCTGCTGAGATACTGCCAGAGACCAACTCGTGCCCACAGCAATACCTAGCTCCTGCTTTACCTTACCCGCTCCCCGGTCCTGCTTCTGTCATTTCAGATAGCTGCATTGAGACTCAGGTACCACCTGTAAAACAAACAAGGGATGCTTAAAACTTCACCGGCAATACAACACCTTGCCCGAGTCACGACTGGTGCCTGTATCCCGCTTTGCTCATCGCATCGTGCCTTTAAAATACAAAAAATGACCAAAAGATAATGTAGTCAAACAGCCACTGGTCACAACTTCCCTCCCAAACCATGCACCGACTCACCTTCTTATAGTGCTTCGCTCGCCTCCTCTGTCGCTCTTCAAAGCGCACCTTGTCCCTCTGCATCTGAAAAAAAAATAGTAACAAGAGCCACCCAGGTGCTGATCGATAGCTTTACAATTCCAGAACTCTTGTCTCCGTTTCAGAATACCGCCTAGAGGCCTTAACACCTGTGAGATGCACTCTGCTTCACTACTGCTGAACAGCCCCTCCCAGAAGGCTCCCATCCTCTCTGTGAAACACTCCCAAAACGACTGGCCGCACAGCCTGCCAATGGCTACTCAACCCGAGAAGACTGTACGACCGTTGCCTAAATGGTCTAGGCATATCCTCAACACATTAACCAGAAATGCTTATCGCTATACCACCTACCCCTGACCCTACAGCCCCGGGCAGAGCAGCTCCAAGCCACACGCACACACCCAGTGAGCAGCGCTACACAGAACACTGCGAACAAGGTGACTCAAAGAGGAGAGAAAACTCCCGGCGAGAAGGATGACACCCGAATGAGACAAACTGTCGGGCAAGAAGACCTACAGAGTCGCGATGCAAGGCGAGGAGGTTCTACGGCAGCCCCACAGAAAAAGCTTGAATGTAATGGCCTGTTTCGAGAAGTTACGGTCAAAACTGAGATGACTGATGGGCAAGAAGGCTGGCTTCAAGACTTATGAACATAAGGATACAAGGAAGAAGTCTCAGTCCGTGAAAACGGACAGCTAGCGAGCAGAGCCGCCGACGCGGCCCGGAGGGACGCCGCAAATGAGTAAACGCCCGGAACTTTCGGGATGCAAGACCGATCCGCGCTTCAAGTTCGTCACGCAAGACAACAAAACGCCTGACCGGCGCTACGCCAACCGGTACAGGTATTCGAGACCACAGGGATGGCGCCCGAGATGTCTGGCTTGCTCTTCGAGCGCAAAATGGAACGAGAACATGGAGACCCGAGAAATCTGCAATACACAGTGAACAGACTAGACAGACTACATAACACCACAGAGACAGGTTAGAACTACCCTGCCCGTGCTGCTCCGGAGACCTATTCCTGGACAGCCCTCTCCCCACTACGCTATTTTTAAAACCCCTCCCTACAACTCCCAACCTTGTCCCCACCTCCCAGAACACCCTCCCAAACACCCATCGCTCCACTTAGCTTTCAGACGGCCGAGGCTCTGAATCCATCCTCGACAAAATACCGCATCGGCTAGCCAGGATGTTCCTGCAGCTGCCAGGCTCATCTTCATCTGCACAGAACCAGTACCAGCAGCAAGCATCGATACAGACCTCTTCTACTACACCCTCCTACTCAAATAGAATGTGGCCTTCTGCTCACCTGCAGCAATTCCAGCGTTGGATGCCAGAGACATCGTTGCTTGCGGCACCTAAAATACTGAAAGACAAAAGATTGCTGTTGCGCTTGTGAGAAATCAGGTAATTCACGATCTTGTGACTGCGTGCCAGATATTTGCCCTAGCCCCTGCTAGTTAACCTCACCATTGGTCCTATTTAGAGAAATAGTAACAATTAACTCGGTATACACTAAAACTAGTTCCATTTCAATAGCTAGGAGTTCCGAACAAACACAATAGACATAGATTAAAAGAAAAAGCATGCTACTTTTACCAGCCCAGAACAAAATTTTTGACCTAAAAAAAGAAAATTTGTATATAAGCATACTTTGTAAGATAAATGCAGCTGAACTTCAACCACTCCAGAAACTCCTACCTCAAAGAGAGTCCTCTGTTTCTTTAAGCGTCAAGGCATATCTGCCAAAAATAGCTTAGGCTGTTCAAACACTACTAATAACTGAAGGCTCGGCAGAACACTGACACCAAAGAAGCCCCAGAGCAGAATGAGCTCCCTGAACAGAGCCCGAGGCTCATATACTCCAGGACCCGCCCACCACCCTTCCCACAATCCCCTGGGAAAGAGGCAGGGTCTACCACCATAACACATAAAGGCACCCAGAGGAGCAGCAGGGACTTTTCTCATCTGCTTTCAGTTTACAGGATACAAAGCACTGAATAGAGAAAGCCACCTGGACTAGAAGTTACTCTTCCAGCTCTTTTACTGTGGCTATATCCATTACATCAGCAACGTGACCAGGTAGGGAATTCAACTTCATTTTTCTGGGGTGTAGGTAGAAAAACATAGATGCCTTACTAAGCTATGGAGAGAAGTCACTCGTTGATTATAACAGCAATATTATTATCAAAAATTATGTCCTTTTACTTTACCAGTTTAAAAAATTCCATAATGGTAACAAAGGGAAACCAAAATAGGTCGATAAGAAGGAAATGTTAAAAAGGAAGGAGGGAAATAGGGTCATCAAACTACATGAATGAAGATATTGAAACAAAACGTAAAAGGTGATGAAGATGAGGATAGGCAGGAAGACAAAAAAAAACCCAGCAGGGACTTGGATAGAGACACGAAAAGAAAATTTAGAGGGAGACCTAGAAATGCTGTTTTCACAATCAACAAGGAAGAATGAAATAAGAGCCGGTGGGCAGATAGAAAAGGAAAGACATAGAAAGAAAAGGTAGAAGGTGACAGTTGACAGGGCAATGTTAGCAGAAGAGGAAAAAGCTTTGGGGAAACAGACAGCCTGAAAAGGAGAGGAAGGCAAGGACAGGCAAGGAGGCAGGCAGAGATCTAGAGAACTGCGGCGGGGATGGACCCCGGCTAGAGCCCGTAGGGAACAGAACACTCTGGGCCCACGGCACATCACCCCCTCCTCTGCGGCCCGGCGGCCGGAAACGCATCCGGGATTGCAAACAAGGCGGTGACGGTTTGTGCCTTCGTGCCCTTCGGAAGTCCCGGCGGTGAGTTCGCTACGAGGATCGATGTCTGCAGGCAGCAGGAGAAGAGGAATGAGGAAAGCAGGAGGCAGGCCAGAGGAAAGGTAGGGGTGTGGGACGGGGAGCTGGGAAATGGGATACCGGGAACGAGACGGGGACGGGGAACTGCACGAGGGTGTCGAGAGAGAAACGGAGCTCGGCAAGGAGGAGGACGGAGAGGTGCGATAGAGAGGGATGGAGAGAGCGAGGTGCCCGCAGCCAGGAGAAGAAGAGAGTGGACGGGGGGGTTGTGGATTTTACTACAATAGGGAACCGGATAGAGGGAGATGGAGAGAAAACTATAAAAGAGGAAGAAAGCAGAAAGAATTCTTTTTAAAAAAGACAGCTGCATACCAGCATAGACAAATTGAAAAGCGACAAACCTGGCAAAGAATTCAAAACTAGAGAACGTAAGATGACTGGAGTAACAAACAGAAAGGGAGCGGAATTGGGGCAGAGTGGCGATGAAGGAGACTCCAACTTCGTAGCCTTTTTCTAGGTATATTCTTTAATTGGCACGGGCGTGCGGCATAGCAAAGGAAGCTCTCTCGCTTCTCTTTTTCAAGCAACTACATAGAGGTCTCTCATGCCCGAACTATAAAGCCAAGCAGGATGTTTTATATTCTTCTCTGGCACACCCACGCTCGTGACTCTTTTCAGCCATGTCTTTTCTCACACACGATCCCGGGGGGGTTTCCAGCCTGGCCTTTTCATGCGCTCAAGTCTCGTTCTCCTGTGTGGAGAGTTATTGAGAACACCTGGTCTTTTATGTTTATTCTTACGTATTGAGTATTAGCCTCGTGCTTCTCTTTTAGTCTTGGTCGTTCGTCCGTATGGCACCGCTCCCACATCTCCCCCTCTTTGTTTTGGAACGTCGGGTTCACGGCAAGAGCGGCAAGGAACCTCGACTTCCGTTCTTCTGGGATCTTGTATGGTTCCCCAGATGATTCTGAGCGCTACAAGTATAAAAAGGACACAAGTGTGGCCGAGACCAACAATTGCCCAAATTTGTAAATTTAATCCGGTAAACCGATTTTTCTGGGGGGCTTTGGCCGCGTCATGCTATCAGAGATGTCATCCGATATGCTTTTATGTGCTAAATCTTGTAAGCGCTGCCACTTGTCCTTGCAAAGCGAGGGTCAAATCTTGAACCGTGCCATCTATGTCAGTTGAAAAAGCATCTTGAATGTGCTGTTTAATATGATCCCACGTATATACGCTATCGTTCCATACTAATGGAGTAATGCATAATTTTTTTCTTTACATTCCCAGTCACATTTGTAATTTCATTCGATCAGCCGTTGCATTTTACCTATCGCCTAACCGTATCGCTGCCGCTTCCGATGCGTCTAAGCGCGTTAATATTTGCCGATCGATATTTGCTTGCGTAGTTAATTCTTGGCTTATGTTACTCAATGTTCCCGCTACTTTGCGTGCGGTGTGTACAGACTCTGCTAAAGCTGTAGCGGTAATAGCTGCGGTAGCTAAGATATTGATTGCGGATATTATAAAAGCAATGACCTGTCCTATACAGAGTTTTCTTCGTTGTGGAGGTTGTTTCAGTGCCTTTGCTAACCGACTTAGGCCAGAATCCCCTACCCGTTGTCGAGTCGCATTTACGAGAAGACGTATCTCGGCTTCTCGTCTCATTGGTATTGTGGCAGATACATTTAATTTAGAGATTTTTGTGTGTGTAATGCAACTGAAATGATATGAGTTCTGTAAGGTGAGTTCAAAGGTATGACTTGTTTTTGGAAATATTAATCTCAGATGCGGCCACAAAAGCGTAAGGACGCGAGGTACAAATAATAAGAGTCATTATGAAAATTGGTCAACTGTAAAGAATATTAATTATTATTTTTTGAATAGACTCCACGTGCTACGTGTCTGAGTCTAAACGGCGAGGCCGATCGGCAAAGCTTTGCAAAATATGAACTAAAACTCTCCTTAAACTGAGCCTGTAGCACGGGTCCTGAAAGACCTCCTTCTGACCGCTTCGACTCATTAGTTAGTGCATAAAAAATTTACGTCCTTCGAGGAATTAGTTATGAGGTGTCCGTGGGGACCCAGGTCCCAAAATATTAAATGGGTTGTGTTTTGTAGCACAGGTTTTTGGTAGGCTATGAGGTGTCCGATTAAGATTTGTTACATCCTTTGTCATATCTCTGGGGATCTTACATAAAGGTAAGTTAACAGGGGGAATCGTGGTTGCGTTTTGACTGACGACTGCGTCGGCTATTCTGGGAGCAGAGATGAATGTTAAATGGCTAGTTGCTCCTTGTCTATTTTCCCATGTTGAAAGATGAAATTTTTCTCCCGTATTAAGGCAATTCTGTATTGGCTCGTTTGACGTGCAAATGGGTGATAACCCGGTATGATACTGATGGGTGTCGTTACTTCGTACCCCATCTCTGCCTTCTGTTAAAGGCCCTGAAGGGGGAATCCGGGTTCCCTCCGTCCATTTTGAATCATTATCTGAAATAGGAATTTCCGGATCCCACCGGGTATTTCGTTTAAATGGCGGTGAGGGGTCCGAGACATGTGCCCGATACAAATGTCGAGCGCGACTAGGATGACGTATCGTGTAAAGAATAAGTATACGTCCTTACCGTACTGTTCCTGGTGATGACGGCTAAGTACGCCAAAGAGGTGTTTGCTGGCATAGGCGATGCACCCGCAGATGCTGCTGTTGTACTTGCGCTATGTTGTAGTTGTTTCAGTTTTCCCCGGGCGACAGGATCATCTTTTGTTGTTCTCTCTCATTTCCGTGGTCTCTTATTTTCATTTGGGTTCAACTTCTCCATCTGAGGCGCTGGATTCCGGGTCACATCTTTGCAGCTCGTGATAAGGCTTGATATATCGTGCTGGAAACCGTTGCGGTCCTGATGGAAGAAGAACGTGCGCGTACCCCTCTCCCCCACGTGATCGATTCGGTGGGACGGTTCTGTCGGTCGTTTGCGCTGGGGCCCCTGTATGTAACCTCTGGACGATGCGATTGTTTCTCTGAAACTGAAAAATGCCTTTCTGCGGCGGTCGTGTTTCTGCCGGCAATATTCTTGCGCTCGTAAAGGCAGGTAAAGGATTTCGGGATCGTATCCTCTCTGTGTCCGAATACAATGACACCCTTTCGTAATTAACCATATGACAAGTTCTAAATAAGGGGTTATGATTTTGTTAAGCTCATTTGGTAAAAAACAACTGTTCTAGGTCAAAAAACTCGCTTATTGTCTACCGACAACTGACCCACTGACCCGATGGGTTGACGTTCGGTTCTGAGGATGAAAAGACCCACGGGTAATTCTGGTCAAATTCTGTCGGCTTGAAGCTCAGATAATTTTTGTGCTACAGGGTCCAATTCTTTCTTTGCTTCTGCTGACAAGCAGCATCCTGAGGTAAAGTTGCTATCCCCATTCAAAGGTGCAAATGAATGACACTTCCCGATTAGAAACACCCGGCTGAGGACGTAACCAATTGGTGTCTCCTAAAAACTTCTGTAAGTCGTTCAAGGTCTACTTTGTCTTGTAAGTTTTAGTACGTTGTTCTGATAAAATACACGCCGGCTATTTCCACGGTGGCCGAGTTTGTACTTTTTCATCAGCGATTTGCAATCCGTGAGATTTTAATTCATCTGACATATGCTGCAGGATGTTTTTCAAGTATCCTTCGGTTTTTTGCACAGACAAGATTGTCATCGGGGTAACGATATATCGTACCGGACGGGAAATTTTGTCTCGTCGATTGCGGAGCGATCGCGACCGCATTCTGACACACGGTCGAGCTGTTCGTTGTGCCTTGCCGTGTAATAAAGAATGGCTAACTGGCTTTTAGAAAAGTGCTGCTGACCAGCCTTTAGAGATAGGGAGGGAGGCCAATTTGTGCTAATCGTTATGCATATATCCATTGCGGACTAACTAACAAACACTCTAAAGATAAGAACGAAGCAGAATCTGCCAAGTGAAGGACACCAGGTGGAATCCTCCAATCAGACTGTGGGGCTCAAGGAACACAGAAGACTAAGCAAGAGAGATAGGGAGAGCAGCTAGCAAGAGCTGGTCCTGCGGTTTGGAAGAGACCCATGATGGTACAGGGCACGCGCCACAGGACAAGTTCAAAAGTTCAACCGTGAGGAAGACTCGGACCTTTGTCCCCAGTGACCACCAACGACCCCTGATGGGGGGGGTGTAAATTGGGTGGGCTGAGGTGGGACTATGGGAGGAACTTATGTTAATGAATTCCTGGAAATAATTAGAATAACCCAACCTTTTCTTAGAAATGTAATGTATAAACATGAAAGCTGTAAATATAAGGCAAGAATCCTAACGCTTGAGCGTGCACGTACAGAAGGAGCTATCCCCCGTGCTGCCTGGCGCCACAATAAAGAATACCTGCTTAATAACACTTGGTTGTTACTGAGTTTTCTCTGCTTCAGTGTTAATACTGTCCGGCAATATCTTTTCATGGGTTTTGTCAAATTTTTACTCTTGCACATCTGCCGCTTTTCAGGACGCTCCTGGCTTGTATGTCATTGTTTACCACAATTAAAACATTTAACAGTGTTCCGATAACTATGCAATTGAGATAATGCGGCAGCGAGAACCGATGCTCTGTGAGTCTCAGTTTCGATGTTTTGACGTACTTTAATATATTCCCCTACGTCCATTGCCTTTCCTTTCAATAGTAGTAGCGCTGATTGACAGTCACTGTTAGCGTTTTCAAAAGCCAACTGGAATAACAAAGCTTTAGCGGCTTCAGGATTATCTACTTCCCTTTGCCCCCTGCAGTATATCTTCAAATGTCACAGAGAGCTCCCGAGAACCTCGTCTTATTGTCATAAAAGATCCCATATGATGCCCCGACTTGTGGCGGACGAAGGGCATGGACTCCAATTGGGGATGAACCAAAGACCTTTATTGTTTCGTACACCATCGTTATATACTTTTCTCTATTAGCGCATGCACCACTACGTAAGCTATGATTGGTGTACAGGCATGGTTTACGCACCACTACTGCTAACTCCCTTGGCTGCTATCCTGCAGGCTTGTGCTCCTCTCATACCTGATGGTCTGCACATGATTAATTCCCTGTTATCTTTCTTTACTCTTGCTCAAGGCCCAGGGCAGGACATGCCTGAATCCTGTTAACTCTTTCCAGCCCTTCTCTCCTTGTTCCTTCTCACTGACCCAGCCGGACTTGTTCAAAAGCCCATCTATCCAGGGCTATTTGTACCTGTGTGCTTATATGTTGTCCTGTGCCTGTACGCAGACCCTGATGAATTGGTATTCCTGCACCCAAATTATCCATCGCCTGCTCTGTTACTGAATCGTAATATTCTAATTGCCAAACCTCACGGCGTGCCGAAAATAATGTTGTTTTCGTTAACATTTTCTAATCCCGTGGTGTCGTTATATATGCCACCCACACTGCCTCTATTAATGCTACGGTGAACGTATTTTGTAATCCATTTTCTGTAATAGTTTGGTTTTTTTTTAAGCTCTTTAGAAACCTGGTAAGGCAAACCCTCATTAATTGGGGACCGGTTTTATTTCTTTTTAACAGGGAAGGCAAAAGTAGAATTAGCCCGTTTTATAGCTGCTTCTTTACATTTCTGCGCTGCCGACTCTATCTCGGATAACTCCTTCAGAAAGGGATTAGCAGGTGCCGTAGACAACATAGAACGTAACAGTGGTGAAGGTGAAAATTTCAGCACGGGGGTGGGGGGGGTAGTGTCTCTCATGGCTGAGGAGGTAATGGTAAGAGAGGGTATAAATCTGGTTCCCCCTCCGCACTAAGTGGCCCAGGGTCAAAAGGGTCTTCAGTCTCAGAATTATTTGGGACAGCTTTAGCTCAATCATATATATTTTGGCCCTTTGGCCCCTGTTTCTATCTTTTTTCTTTTTTTTTTTTTCCTTTTTCTAACAATAGCCTCTAAAGGTTTGAGCTGCGCCAACATGGAGTATAAAAACTGCCGTGTCACAATAACAGCATCAGGAATCTCAAAACCTAGCCCTTTAGGTGTCTGTAAGCATTCCCCTACTCGCTCCCACATAGCGCTATCAAGTGCGCCATCTACTGGGAACCAATTACGATGTTCTTTTACCAACAGCAGCGATCACATTAGGTGGGTTTTAGTTACACGGTAACCAGCAGCACACAATACCTGTTGCGGTGCTTTTTAATGTAATTTAGCTCTTGCGAAGCCATCTGTCCCATTACAATGATCCTGTAGTTTTCCTGTTCAATGGGTGCAGGTGTTCCTATTTAAGGAATGTAGCCACAAAAACCTTAGTAGAATTAAAAAGCAAACTCACCTAGAGGTTTTCCTCACACAGGGCACCTATCTGCAGGGATGAAGGAGATGCAGACTTCGTAGCCTTTTTCTAGGTATATTCTTTAATCGGCACGCATGTGCGGCATAGCCAAGGAAGCTCTCTTGCTTCTCTCTTTCAAGCAATTATACAGAGCATGCTCGTTCCTGAACTAAAAAGCCAAGGGGGATGTTTTAACATTCTTCTCTGGCGCGTCCACGCTAGTGACTGTTTGTGGTTACGTCCTCTCTCACGTATCCTCCCAGGCGGTTTCCAGCCTGGCTTTTCTGTATGCTCAAGATTCATTTTGCCATGTGGCTTGTTTGGAACACCTGGTCTTTTATCATGTTTATTCTTACATGTTGAACATTAGCTTCACGCTTCTATTTTAGTCTCAATCTATCTTCCATATTGTTGGCACTGCTCCCACAAGGTAGCAAATTCAAAAACTTGTTAGGGGGAGATTCAAAGTGGAACATAAAAAGCCATGGGCTAAAGTTTCTAGGACAGGAAATTCAGTAAATAATAACAGAAATAAAATTTTTAAAGCAAAAAACTAAAACAAGGGAAAGGGAACTAGATAAATGGAGACATTAAAAGAAAATTTAAATAGCCAGAGAGCAAGGAAAATGGAAAAAGAAATAGGGAGCGCAAACTGAATAAGGGACAAAAGAGTCAAATGTGACGGGGCATGTAACAGACAAGAAAGGATTAAAACTCAGGGATAGTCAGCTTAACAAAAGGAGACAGAGAAGGAAACCTGAAAATGCAAAAAGCTACGGTATGGTCATCAGACAACTGAAAATAAGAGACGGTGAACTAAATTACCTGTACAGGTGTAGAAACACTTTTTAAAGCCAAGAGATTGAGAGAGGAAAAAAATTCAAAAACAGAGACAGCAATCTAAATTAATAGAGTTGTGGGAAAAAAAAAATCATAAAAGAAGCACAGGCTGCAGGACTCACGGGAAGGAAATAACAAATAAACATGTTAGCTGGGATAAAATTAAGCACAGAAAACCTAAAAAGCCACATGAGGCAAGACAAGCAAACCTAAAAAATAAAGGCTGAAAAAGAGACGGTCCTGGGTTACAGTGTAAAATGTGCCAAAAGGAAAAAAAAATATTCTATTACCATCTTCAGGAGCTGTTGAGACCAGGTGGGGAGGTGCTCCCTGCCTCCCCCCTCTGGACTATCTCCTGTTAATGGCCCATCAAGGAACTGCCTCACGACTCCCCATCCCATTGTGAGATGCTCCGCCCGGGGAGGGGGGGGAAGGAGCCAAGCAGTCCATGCCAAATAAAAACTGAGATCTCCAACACCCTAGCAGCCTTCTTCCACGGGATTCCCAGAGGAGTTTTTCCCCCCCACTGGAGTTCCAGAGGACAAGAGCTACCTACCTACCACTGGACCTTTGGAGGAAGACCAGACTCTTTTACCTGATTGCTGCTTCCACAGAACTACATCCATCGCTTCAGGAGGACTGCAGCCATCATCTTATCGGACTGCTACTGACTAACAGGGTGTCAGGTTGTATTCCTGACTATCAGTGTAAACCAGTGGGTTGTTTGTTTTTTCCCTGCCTTGTGTTATAAATATATATATATATATATATATATATATATTAGTAAAGAACTGTTATTCCTATTCCCCATATCTTTGCCTGAAGGCCCGTTAATTTCGAAATTATAATAATTTGGAGGGAAGGGGGTTGCACTTTCCATTTCAAGGGAGGCTCCTGCCTTCCTCCATAGACACCTGTCTTTCAAACCAAGACAGAGACGCACATCAAAAGTAAATTCAAAAAGTGACTGGGTACTCAAGAAACTGGAAACTATTAAAAAGAAGGGTAGAGAGCTGGGTCAAAGGAGAGGACAAACAAACAAAAAAAACCTTAAAACCACCACCACCAAACTAGATAAAAGCAGACACAGAAACAAAATTTTTAAAGCCAAGAGACTAAGACAGGAAAGAATGGAACAATAGCCAAAATAACGAGAGGAAAGAACAAAGAGCCACAGCAAAAGAAAATGCCAAGGTAGAAAGAATATCTAAATAGTCAGGGCGTAGAGGAATGTGTCAAAATTAAGACAGCAAATGGGATCTAAGGAGACAAAGTTTTAAAAGGAAATAAGACAAGACAAAAAATTTAAACTCAGTGATGGAGAACTAAAATGGATTAAAAAAAAAGTAAATGAAAGAGCACTAAGTAAAGAAAGGAAATAATAAAAGTAGGCATAAAAAAAGAATAAAATATATGGTTACTAGGGAAATGAAAAAGTTATTAAATAGGGACAGCAAACCAACAACAAGTAGAAAGAAAATGGGAATAACATCAGCACTAAGGAAAACTAAGAAATAATTAAAAAACCAGCAAAGGGTATAATCACTGCTACTCTTCATTTCTTTCTCCTCATTTGCCCCAGTTCTCCCTAGTTTCCCCATCTTTGCCTCCGTTGCCCCCGGTCCCCCTCCCTTCTCCTTTTCATCTCTGTTTCCCCTCTCATTTCCCCCCTGTCCAGTGTATGTGATGCTGAACCTGGGCCTTTCTCACAGCTCTTACCTGGAACAGACGACTCCCGTTCTCTCTGTGACTAAAGCCCAATGCCTGCACATCCAGCCAGCTGCGGAGCTACTACCACCAGCAGCAGCGGAGCACCCACCCCAGAGCAGAATGAGCTCCCTGTTGACTTACCAAGAGCGCCACAGCATCCATTGGTCTTTCCTTAACCCCGCCATTACCCTTGCTCCATTCCCAAGCGCTTCTGCCGGACTATCCTAAAGCACACTGAGCTCCCTACTAAATCGCTGAGGGTGCTGGGTCTTTTCCGGGCTTTTCAAAAGCCCACCACGTACCCTGCTGCCTTCCACCATCCAAACTTTGGCAGTTATCATCTCTGTGCAGACCAATTAGGACCCAATTAGGTTAAAAAAAAAAAAAAACAACCAGCAAGTGGAAAAAAAATCCTGACTGGTTTTTTTTTCTTATTAGAATATCTTGGGTTTGGGGGGTGTGTTTGTTTTGGGGTTGTGGTTTGTTGCTTTTTTTATACAAGGCCTGGAAAAGAAAAATACCTCTACTCCAACCACAACATGTTAACAATGCTTACATACTACCCCACAACCAAAGCCACACACATGCACAACGCTCACTTCACTTACCCTACAAACCACCCCTCCCTCTCTGCTCTGCCCTTCGCCCACTGCTTGCCACCACAGGTCTGCGGCTCTCCTCAGGAACAGGGTTCCCGCTGGCCTCCAAAATTGCCCTGCCTTTGAAAACCCCAGCCCGAGGCCCTCCACAGTCGAAACTTTTACAATTAACAGTACCAGACAGGGCAAAAGAAAAAAAAAAAGACCCGGCACCGTACAGTGCAATGTAGTCTTAGATCACAGTCAAGACCCAGCACAACACAGAACCATATGGTGTGACCCAGTCTTAGACCACAGTCAAGACCCCATGCAATACAAAGCTGTACAGTGTGACACAAGACCCCGTGTGACACGGAGCCGTACGGCGTGATGCAGTCTTATGTCACAGTCAAGACCCGGCGCGACACAGAGCCATAGAGTGTGATGCAAGACCCAGTGCCGTAAGGAGCTGTACAGTGCGACACAATCTTAGATTACAGTCAAGACCCGGCGCGACACAGAGCCATAGAGTGTGATGCAAGACCCAGTGCCGTAAGGAGCTGTACAGTGCGACACAATCTTAGATTACAGTCAAGACCCGGCGCGACACAGAGCCATAGAGTGTGATGCAAGACCCAGTGCCGTAAGGAGCTGTACAGTGCGACACAATCTTAGATTACAGTCAAGATCCGGCGCGACACAGAGCCATAGAGTGTGATGCAAGACCCAGTGCGACACAGAGCCATAGAGTGTGATGAAATATGCAGCCGTACGGTGCAACACAATCTTAGACCACAGTCAAGACCCAGCATGACACAGATCCGTATGGTGTGATGCAGTCTTAGATCACAGTCAAGACCCAGCACAATGTGGAGCCGTACGGTGACACGCAATAGCAGGTGTGACACAGCCCTATGGTATGACAGAGCGCCGTACAGTGCAATGCAGTCTTAGACCAAAGTCAAGGCGTGGTGCAATACAGAGCCATAGAGCATGATGCAAGACACAGCACAATACAGAGCCATACGGTGCAACGCGATCTCAGTCCACACCAGCATGGTGCTGCAATGCAAGATGACTACAATGCCATGCCATACAGTGTCCTACAAAAACAGAACGCTACAGTGCAATACTGTATTAGGTGACCATCAGTACAGATACAGAGCAATACAATACAAAACCAGAACAATGGACATGTGAGAAGCTGGGCTTTAAGACTTAAGCCCATAAGGACACCAGGATGAAAGGCCTGTAGGGCAGCTTTATGGAAGTGGATTTTTCAAGAGCAGATCGTACCCGCCCACATTGCCTCTACAAGGGCGACCCTCCAGGAACATTCACAATGTCAGGCATGCTTTTGGCTCCGATGAAAATAACTGCTCAAGGGGCTTGATAGTGAAGCAGCAAATCACCTGAAACCCTACTGACACACATACCAAGCGCAGAGAGCCCAGGGGGCGAAACAGGGACCTGTGGAAGGCATCGTCTAAGAGATGGAATGCAGATGACACAAATGACACTAAGCCACGGACACAGGCTGGAACGGCCCCGCTCCGCACACGTTCCCATCCCGTGTAACAGACCCCGGGCCCTCTAACCGCTCTCAGACTTAAGCCACCCCTAACAGCCTTGTCCACAACTCCAAATTTAAATGCCCTGCTAGCCCCAGCCACCCACTGCTTTTTGCCCCTTGACTTACCTTTCAGAGGGCAGGGTCCAGAATCCCTCCTCATCAGAAGCACACGATCCGAGTGGGATGCTCCTGCATTCACCAGGTTCTTCATCGTGCAAGACAGAACGCCACCCCTCACAGACATGCCACACGGCATTCATCTCTACCAAATGACACCCACCTTCTAAGTGCTGCTCCCAAGAAATCAGATGTCATGTCCAGCATCTCCCACGGAAACCAGAAAACTGATGAAATATATCACCTGTTATACTCAGAAGTTACCATCCGCTCCACAGTTCCTAGCCTGCCGCTCCTCTCTCATCCACCGACTCGCCTCAAACCCTCGGCCCTTTGAGGAGAGCCCACGGGGCACCTGCAAAGCCCGAGACAAATGCTTAACAGAGTCACCATGTGATCCTCAGCGATTCAAGCTTAACTATGCCGCTTATCGAGTCTCTCGCCTTTTCTCAACGCACTCTTTGTCGTGTGACTTCTCCCACCCTAGAAGGAACGCGGCACCTGCCAAAGAAAGAGAGGAAAGCGTACGCTAAGATACCGCCCAAAGCCTTGGCTCGCTTGAGGCTCTTTCCCTCCGTCTCGGTCGCTTGACCGGCCAGAGTCAGATTCTTTAGTCTGCCTGCCCCCTGTCAAACTCAAACAACGGGGTATGATTCTGGCTACATCAATAATATGACATATCAAACTGCTACCATAGCACAGTGGTCATCGCGCACGTTGCCAGAATTTGCTCTAGCGTGGATCTCTCACTTGACATTTTGATCCGCACCTAGAAAATAAAAACAAATCAGCGTAATCTAGTCAGAACCACTGACAGTCACGTCGCATCTCTGATATCAGACACCTGCCCACCTTTGTCCGGCGCTCGACTTTCCTCTTCTCTTGCCCTTTGGCGTGGGGTTCGTCGCTCCGCATCTGAAAAAGCAACCCAAACAAACCCTTTAAAGCAGTTACCTGCATGCTGACCGGTACCTTGATGAGACCCGAGGCCTATCTTATTTTCGCATGTGCCTTCTAACTACAGCTTAAAAACCACCAATTATTGAGCCCCACGTGTGCGGACTACCACAAATTGCTGCTCCCAGAAGGTGAGACTCCAACCTGAGACACACCCGCAAAACTCTCCGCAAGTCACTGTGGCAGCTGTCTACAGCTACTTGCCTGGAGATGGACTGTACGGTCTTCACCAAAATAATCCGGGCGGATCAAGTTATCACCACACGACAATAGAGTTATGCTACCCTGCCTTTAATATCGCTACATCCCCAGGCAAGGCAGATCCAACCCTGACATGAAGGCCAACAATACACACCAACACCATGAGAAACACGATCGTGAGACGCAATAAGACCACAATCAGATGTGACTCCAGTGAGGAAGACGCTGCAGGCAGAAAAGCCCTATGGAGCCTCAAGGGAGGAAATGCTTCGCAGTCATCACAGAAGAGAGTCGAATGTAGCGCTCCGTTACATGAAGTTATGGTCAAAACAGAGAAGACCGATGCACGAGAATCCTGACTTTGTGACCTACAAACCTAAGGGTGCAAGGAAGACGTCTCAGTCCACAGACAGAGCTGCCGACACAGCCCGGAAGGACGCTGCAAACGAGGAATGCCCAGAACTCAAGAGATAGGAGACCGATCCACGCCTCACGCTTGTTATGTAAGCAAAGAAGCGCCCGACTGACCCTATGCCGATGAGGCTGGGCATTCGAGATGCCAAGGATGGCACCCGAGATGCCCATCTTGCTCCTTGAGCACAAAGAGCAATGAGAACCTCAAAACCAAAAAACATCCAGGACACAGAAGATCAACTAGACAAACCACACAAGAACACAGAGACAGGCCGGAACTACCTTGCCCGGCACACACCACTTGTGTGGAAAAGTAACCCAGCTCCCTTTAACTGTCCAAAAGCAACTGCTCCTGGACAGCCCTCTCCCCTATACTAACTCTAAAATTCCCTCCCCCAAAATCCTAACCTTATCGCCCCACAAACCACCCCCACCAACCCCAGGACCTGCCCCACAACTTAGCATTCGAAGGGCCAGGATCCAAATCCATTCTCAAAGGAAACACATCAGATCAATGGGACACTCCCCTGGTATCCATTTCTTCTTTATCATCTGCAAAATCCAAACAAAACAAAAAAACCCAGTCCTGGCAGACAGCATCGCAGCAGTCACAAACAACCTTTCCCACAACACACACCCCGCCAAAAAGCATGGTGTCATTCCACTCAACTGCTCCTCACCTGCTCCAAAGCCGGATGCTGCAGCCATCATCACTTATGACACCTGGGATACCAGGAAACAAAATTACTGTTGTGCTTACGAGACATCACCAGCCCCGTGATCCTCCTTGCTAATAGCCAGCTCAACTCAAATGCTTGGCCGAGTCCAGAGGCGGCCCACACAGTGCCTGAAAAAACAAAGGTAAGCGCTTAACCAAGTTGCCATGTAATATTTGGCTCTTAGACGCTAACCCAGCACACAGCCTCAGCTTCTCGGATGGCTCATTGGCGTGCAGCTTCGTCCTTCCGAGCCCATGTGTGGTACCTGCGAAAAACGAGGCAAAAAACGTGTTCTGAGCTACTGCCCGAAACAGACGCGTGCCCACAGCAACACCTAGCTCTTGCTCCTTTACCTCACCCCCTCCCTGGTCCGGTCTCCGTCATTTTGGGTGGCCGCATTGAGGCTCGGGTACCACCTGTAAAACACAAACAACAAGGGACGCCTAAAACTTCACCAACAATATGAAAACTGAAAAATAACCGCTACTTCACCAACTAGCCACAGCTCACCTTGCCAGAGTCAGCACCGGCACCAGCATCCCGCTTTGCACATCGCTGCGCACGTTCACATTAAAAAAAAGAAAAACATAAATGTAGCCACATAGCCACCAGTCACAACTTCCCTCCAACACCCTGCACCAACTCACCTTCTTACAGGGCTCTGCTCACTGCCTCTGTTGCTCTTCAAAGAGCTACTTATCCCTCTGCATCTAAAAAACCCAAATTGTTACACAGTTTACCCAGGTGCCAATCAAGAGCTTCACAATTCCAGAGCTCTCATCTCTGCTTCAGAGTACCACCTAGAGGCCAGGGGCAGCCTGCCATTCAAAACAACACACCCAGCTTAGAGGCACGCACACAAGTCTTAACACCTTTGAGATGCAATCTGCTTCGCTCCCACTCAACAGCCCCTCCCAGAAGGCTCCCATCCTCTCTGTAGAACACTCCCGAAATGACTGGCCGCCCAGCCTGCCACCGGCTACTCAACCCAATATGACTGTACAACCGTTGCCTAAACGGTTTATGGATATCAAAATGTTAACCAGAGACACTTATCGCTATACCACCTACACTTGACTCTACAGCCCCAGGCAGAGCAGCTCCAAGCCACACACGCACACAGACAAAGTGAGACCAACGCTACACAGAACTCTACAAACGAGGTGATGCAAAGATGAGAGAAAGCTATTGGCAAGAAGGATGACTCCCGAATGAGTTGCGCTGTCGGGCAAGACGACCTACAGAGCCGTAATGCAAGGTGAGGAGTTTCTACGGCAGCCCCAGAAAAAAAAAAAAAAGGGCAGGAACCTAATGGCCCGTTCCGAGAAGTTACGGTCAAAACCGAGACGACTGATGTGCAAGAAGCCTGTCTTCAAGACCTAAGAATGTAAGGATGCAGGGAAGAGGTCTCAGTCCGCAGAAACGGACAGCTAGCGATCAGAGTTGCCGGCACAGCCCAGAATCACGCCGCAAATGAGGATGGCCTGGAAAAGTCCAAGACGCAAGACATATCCACGTTTGAAACTCCTCGCGCAAAAAAAGAAAAAAGAAATGCCCAACTGGCACTACATCACCCAGTACAGGCATTTGAGACCACAGGGATGACGCCCAAGACTTCTGGCTTGCTCTTCAAGTGCAAAGCGGAATGAGGACATTGAGACCCGAGAAATTTCCTAGACACAGTGAATGGACTAGACAAACTACACAACACCAGAGACAAGCTGGAACTGCCCTGCCCTTGCTCATCTGGTGCCAAAACGTAACCCATTCCTTTCCCTGCCCAAGGAGACCTGTTCCTGGACAGCCCTCTCCCCTGTGTTCACTTTAAAATCCCCTCCACGAAATTCCCAAACTTATCTCCCGCCTACTCCACCGTCCCCTACCTCCAGCACCTGTCCTGCAACTTAGCTTGCAGAGGGCCAGGGATCCAAATCCATCCTCAGCAAAAGAAACACGTGAGCCAAATGGGACTCTCCCACAGACTCCAAATTCCTCTTACTCGTCTGTAAAATCCAAACGAAAAACCAAAATATTGCTGCCAGACAGCATTGGACCAGTCAATGCCAACCTCTGACAAAACACACCCCCCCACACCCCCACCCCACCCCCACCCAAGAAGGGCCATGTCATTCCACTCCTCACCTGCTCCGCACCAGTTCGAAAGCTAGGCACTGCAGCCTTTGTCGATCGTGGCACCTGAGATACCAAGAAATAAAACTACTGTTGTGCTTGTGAGAAGTCACTGGCCCCGCAACTCTCCTCACTAATAGCCAGCTCACCTCAAACACGCATCCTATTCTAGAAGTGGCCTGCACATCACCTGCGAAAGAAAAGGTAAGTGTTTAACCAAGCTGCCATGTGAGACTTGGCTCTTAGATGCCGACCTAGCACACAACAGCCTCAGCTGCTCGGACGGCTCATCGGCATGCAGCTTCATCCCTCCGAGCCCATGTGTGGCACCTGCGAAAAACGAGGCAAAAACCAAGGCAAAAAATGTGTGCCGAGCTACTGCCCAAAACCGATGCCTGTCCGCAGTGATGCCTAGCTCCCGCTCCTTTACCTCACCCTCTCCCCGGTCCAGCCTCTGTCATTTCGGGCGGCTGCGTTGAGGCTCGGGTACCACCTGTAAAACACAAACAACAAGGGATGCCTAGAACTTCACTGACAATACAAAAACTGAAAAATAACCGCTACTTCACCCACTAGCCACAGCTCACCTTGCCAGAGTCAGCACTGGCACCAACATCCCGCTTTGCACATTGCTGCACACCTTGAAAGAAAAAACACCAAACCATAATGTGGCCACATAGCCACAACTTCCCTCCGACACCCTGCACCGACTCACCTTCTTACAGGGCTCCACTCGCCTCCTCTGTCGCTCCTTAAAGAGCTACTCATCCCTCTGCATCTGAAAAAAAAACCCCAAATTGTTACACAGCTTACCCAGGTGCAGATCAAGAGCTTCACAATTCCAGAGCTCTCATCTCTGCTTCAGAGTACCACCTAGAGGCTAAAGGCAGCCCGCCTTTAAAAACAACACACCCAGCTTAGAGGCACACACTCACGAGCCTTAACACCTTTGAGATGCAATCTGCTTCGCTCTCAACTCAACCGCCCCTCCCAGAAGGCTCCCATCCTCTCTGTAGAACACCCCCGAAATGACTGGCTGTGCAGTCTGCCACCAGCTACTCAACCCGAGATGACTGTACAACCGTTGCCTAAATGATCTAGGCATATCAATGCGTTAACCAGAGATATAGCACCTACCCGTGACTCTACAGCCCCAGGCAGAGCAGCTCTAAGACACACACACACACACAAAGACAAAGGGAAACTAACGCTACACAGAACTCTACAAAAAAGGCGACACAAAGATGAAAGAAACCTCTTGGCAAGAAGGATGACACCCGAATGAGTTGCGCTGTCGGGCAAGACCTACAGAGCCGTGAGGTAAGGAGGTTCTATGGCAGCCTCTAGAAAAAGATTTGAACATAATGGCCTGTTATAAGAGGTAACGGTCAAAACACAGGTGATGTGTGCGCGAGAAATGTGGCCTCAAGACCTATGAGCATAACTATGCAGGGAAGAATTCTCAGTTTGCAAAAACCAACAGCTAGTGAGAAGAGCTGCCGATGCATTCTTGAGCGACATGGCAGATGAGGACCGCCCAGTAACTTCCGAGATGCGAGACCCATCCGCGCTTTAAGCTTGTTATGCAAGAGAAGCGATGCCAAACAGGCACTATGCTGGCATGTACAGGCAGCAGAGACCCCAGGGATGGCGCCCGAGATATTCATCTTGCTCCTTGAGCAGAAAAAGGAATGAGGACATCGAGACCCGAGACACATCCAAGACAGAAGACCGACTGGACAAACTACATAACAGAGACAGGCTGGAACTGCCCTGCCTGACGCATCCTAGTCTGGCGCAGAAAACTAACGTGGCTCCCTTTACCTGCCCACAGGGAACTGTCCCTGGACAGTCCTCTCCCCTGGGCTAATTTTAACTCCGTCCCTGCAACTTCCAGCCTTGCCCTGTCCTCGGCCCTGGCCCCTCAACTTAGCTTTCAGAAGTCTAGCTGTCCGAATCAATTCTTGACCAAAAAATCAACCACATTAGCTAACTCAGATGCTGGTGTGATCCCCAGGTTCCTCCGTCATGTGCAGAAAAAAACCCCACCAAATAACAAATTCTGTGATCAGTAATCACCACATCAGCCAACACCAACCTCTGTCACAACACCCCCTTCACTGGAAGCACCACGGTGTTCTGCTCACCTGCTCCGATTGCAGTGTTGGATGCTGCAGCCATCGTTGCTTGTGGCACCCGAGATACCCAAAGATGTAAAATTACCGTTGAGCTTGCGAGAAGTCACCGGCCTCGTGAGCCTCCTCGCTACTACACCAGCTCACCTCAAATGCTCATCCAATTCCACAAGCAGCCTGCGCACACCTGCAAAACTAAAGAGAAACACTTCACTGAGTTTCTGCAGGATACTTTGCTCTTACACACCAACTCATCCAACAACTACCTTGCCCGCTCGGACCGGCTGTCAACGTGAAGCTTCACCCCTCTGAGGCTGTAGAACTTCATCACCTGAAAAAAAAAAAAAAAAAGGCAAATAACTCATGCCGAGATACTGCCCAAACTGCAGCTGGGCCCCATCCATTCCCATCTCCTGCTCCTTTACCTCACCTGCTCACCAGCCCTGCCTCTGCCCTTTACTGGTTGCTACATTAAGGCTTGCGTACCACCTGTAAAACACAAACAAGGGATGCTTATAACATCATTGACAATGAGATGCCTAAAAAATAGCTGCTACTTCAGCCCACTAATCATTACTCTCCTCTCCCATCCCACTTTGCTCATTGCTTTGTGCCTTCAAAATAAAAAAAAAAACTTGAAACCTATAAGCTAATCAGACAACCACCGGTCACATCTCCCCTCTGACAATACATGCCGACGCACCTTCTTCCATCCCTCCGCTCGCCTCTCCTTCATTGCCCTTTAGCGCGCAGCTCGTTCCTCTGCGTCCAAAAAAGCGATATCAAACAAATCGCCCAGGTGCTATCAAAAGCTTAACAATTCCAGAGATCTCATTTCCACTTAGGAATGCCATCTGGAGGCCAAATACAGCCTGCCACTAAAAACATCTGGTCACCTCCCATGTCTCTGCATAGCACTACAGAAATAACTCTCCTCGCTTGGTGGCTATACAGCTACTTACACTGAAGCGGACCACTCAAAATCAGAGATGCTGACGTGGCCCGGAACAACGACACCAAACCACACCGACTGGAAACTTCCAAGACACGAGACCTATCCGAGCTTTAAGCTTGTTATGCGAGAAAAGACGTGCCCGAGTGGCACCGTGCTGACGAGTATGGGCATTCGAGACCCTAGGAATGGTGCCTGAGGCACGTGAAGTGCTCCTCGAGCGCAAAGAGCAACGAGGACATCGAGACCCGAGAAAGGTCCGATACACAGAAGACACGCTACACAAGCTACGCAGCTACAGGCTGGAAGAGTCCTGCCTGGCACAAGCTAGTATTGTGCCAAGAGCAACCCGCTCCCTTTACCTGCCCAAAGGGGATGGTTCCTGGACAGCCCTCTCCCCACGCCAATTTTGAAACCCCTCCTTACAGCTCCCAACCTTGTTCCCTCCTCCCAGAACCCCCTCCCAAACACCAGTCCCTCCACTTAGCTTTCGGAGGGCCGAGGCTCTGAATCCATCCTCAACAAAATACTACATCAGCCAGCCAGGATGTTCCTCAGTTACCAGGTTCCTCTTCATCTGCACAGAAATGGTACCAGCAGTAAGTATCAACACAGACTTCGTCCACAACATTCTTCTGCTCAAAAGGAACGTGGCCTTCCTCTCGTCTGCTCCAATGTCAGCCTCGGATGCTGTAGCCATCATCGCTTGTGACACCTAAAATGCCAGAAGACGGAAAACTACCATTGCGCTTCTAAGAAATCACATAATTTGTCATCTCACAGATGCATACAAGATGTTCACCCTAACCCCTGTTAGCTAACCTCGCCAACAGTCCTATTATAGAGAGAAGGTAACAACGATTAACACAGTGTACAACAAGTAGTCGTATAGCTCGATAGTTCCATCTTCAATAAAGTCAGGAGTTCCAAAAAAGCATGATACACCTAGATTAAATAAAAAAAGCACACTATTAAGCCCTCATCCCAGCCCAGAAGACTCAAAACAAAATTATTGACCTAAAAAAAAAAACCAAACCTGTATACAAGCATACTTTCTGAGATAAATACAGCTGAACCTTGACCAATCCTGAAGCTCTTACCTCAGACAGAGTTCTCTGCTTCTTTAAACATCAAAACATATCTGCCCAAATATTTTAGAGAGGTCAAAACCTGCCACTACTTGAAGGCCCAGCAGAGCACTGACCTCAGAGAAGGCCCAGAGCAGAATGACCTCGCTGAGTAGAGCCCCGGGGCTCATATACTCCAGGACCTGCCCACCACCCTTCCCGCAATCACCTGGGAAAGGGGCAGGGCCAACCCCCACAACACATAAAGGTGACTGGAGGAGCAGCAGGGAGTTTTCTCAGCTGTCTTCAGTTTGTGGGGTGCAAATTGTCAAATGGAGAAAGCCACCTGTACCAGAAACAAATATTCCTGCTCTTTTACTGCAGCTACATTAATTGCATCAGCAATGTGACTGGATAGGGAATTCTAAAGAAAAAAAAATTATTTTTCTGGGGTGTAGGTAGGAAAAAAGATAGATGCCCTATGAAGCTGTGTAGGAAAGTAGCTCATTAAATACAACAGCAAGATTATTATCAAAAATTATGTGCTTTCCTTTATCTATAAAACAAACAAAATGGAAGCAATAGCAAATTAAAATAGGCAGATAAAAAGGAAATTTTGAAGGAAGGATTAAGAACAGAGCATGGCAGGGGAGAGAAATAGGGTCAGCAAACGAAATAAGTGAAGATATTAAATAAAGGTGATGGAGGTGAAGATGTGCAGGAAGACATAAGCCACACGAACACGGACCCGGATAAATGGAGACACAAAGAGAAAATTTAGAGGGAGACTTGGAAATGCCATTTTCACAAGCAATGAGGAAGAATGAAGTAAGCTGGTGGGGAGACAGAAAGGAAAGGTACAAGGTGACAGTTTACAGAGCAATGCTAGCAGAAGACAGAAAAGCTTTGGGGAACCAGAAAGCCTGAAAGGCAGACAGAGGCAGGGACAGGCAAGGAGGCAAGCAGAGATCTGGAAAACCGTGGGAGGGATGGGCCGGGATCCATGTGAGGTGACACGTGGCTCCTGGTGCCAACGGCAGACCTCCAGCACCCCAAAGCTTATCTCTCTGTCTCTGCCCCTTCCTCCTCCACAGTACCGGCTGCCTGACCTTAGGAGTAGGCAGTGGGTGATTCAATGCACCTCTCCCATGATGTTTCCTGGACACGCAGCAGCTCAAGTGTGTGGCCGACGGAGGCAGCAACGTCCTGGTGTCGTGTGCTGGTCGGGTGCTCTGTTGGGGATGGCTCCTTCCTTGCCACAGTGTAACGGGTCTGTGTGGCAAGGTTTTGGTAGCAGGGGGGTTACAGGGGTGGCTTCTGTATGAAGTTGCTAGAAGTTTCCCTTATGTCGGATATAGCCAATGCCAGCTGGCTTTAAGACGGACCTGCCGCTGGCCAAGGCTGAGCCAATCAGCAAGAGTGTTTTTCGCCTCTGTGATAACATATTTAAGAGAGTGAAAAAGTTGTTGTGCAGCAGTAATTGCAGCGAGTGAGAGGAGCGAGAATATCTGAGAGAAACATCCTGCAGACACCAAGGTCAGTGAAGAAGGGGGGGAGGAGATGCTCCAGGTGCCACAGCAGCGATTCCCCTGCAATGTGTGGTGAAGACCATGGTGAAGCAGGTTGTCCCCCTGCAGCCCGTGGGCGGAGGAGCAGATGACTGCCTACACCCCATGGAGGGCCCCCACATCAGAGTAGGTGGCTACCTAAAGGAAGCTGTGACCCCGTGGGAAGCCTGCACTGGAACAGGCTCCTGGCAGGACCTGTGGTCTGTGGAGAGAGAGAAGTCCACGCTGGAGCAGGTTTGCTGCTAGAGACCCCGTGAGGGGGGCTCATGCTGGAGCAGTCGGTTCCTGAAGGACTGCACACCATGAAGGAGACCCCTGTTGAGGCAGTTCATCAAGGACTGAACCCGTGGGAAGACTCAGGCTGGAGAAGTCACAGAGGACCTTCTCCCATGAGGGGGACCCCACATTAGAGCAGGGGAAAATTGTGAGAAATCCTCCCCCTGAGGAGGAAGAAGCAGCAGAAAACAACAGTGTGATAAACTGACCCTAACCCCCATCCCCTGTTTTCCCCCCTGTGCCACTGGAGGGGAGGAGGGAGGAAAATCGGGATCAAAGTTATGCCTGGGAAAGGAGGGAGGGGTGGGGGGAAGGTGTTTTAAGATTTGGTTTTATTTCTCATTACTCCTCTCTGAGTTAATTGGTAATAAATTACATTTCCTTTCAGTTGAGTCTGTTTTGCCCGTGACTGTAAATGCTGAGTGATCTCCCTGTCCTTATCTCAACCCCACGAGCCTGTTATTTTTCTTTTTTTTCCCTCTCCTCTCTCCTGTCCAGTTAAGGAGGGGGAGTGATAGAGTGGCTTTGGTGGGCACCTGGCATTTTGGCCAGGGTTAACCCACCACACACGGGGACTGGCTGCTCCTTGCTGGGGACAGCTCCTTGTGGAAGCCCCTTTGTTTGACTCCTCAGCCAGTTCCTGCAGCTGGGCATGCCCAGGCAGTCCCCTTCCTAGCCCACAGCAGGGCCAGCCCTACCGTCAACCTCACTGTCCACACCTGCCCCAGCTCCAGCTAGAGTCCATCAGGAACAAGGGCCTGGCAAAAGCACACTGGCCCCTCCCTGGCACCTGCCCACAGCCACAGGCTCTGTACCCAGGGGCTTGAAAGCCATCCAGGGGCACAAGAAAAGTTTACTCATTCCTGCTCAGAACAAATCCTGGCACCGAGTCAGCTATAAGGCTCGGTGCCCAAACGCAGCAGGACAGTGGGAGACAAGAGAAGAGGAGAAGCAGGAGGAAGATAGAGAAGAGGTGGGGGACAGGCAACAGGGAAACCAGACGCTGTCGATGGGAGAGGGACGGGAAGCGGGGCAACAGTAGAGAGAGAGGAGAGCTGAGAGATTTAGCAAAAAAAAAAAAAAACCAAACAGGGAGAGATGGAGGAATATATGAGAGAGGGGGAGCAGGAGAGAGAGGCCAAAGGGACCAGCAGGACAACAAGGTAGAGACAAGACGAGGGACAAAGGAAAAATATAAAGTGATAAGGGAAAAGAAGCAGAAGCAAGAACTAACACATAGGGTCAGGAAGAAATAAAGAGGGAGATTTAGGACAGTGAACTGCACTAGTACATGTAGTAGATACATGGCTTTCATTTCCATTTCATTTTATACATATAAATGAGTATTATTGTCTCTCTATATATGAGAGACATTTTTCACTATTTGAACACCTCACACCCATATTTACATGTTTTAATATTTTTTTAATCCCCCCTCATGAATTTTCAGGTGGGTTTTGGCTATGATTCCCCCACACACCTTTTTTGGGGGAACTCCACAACCCCCCTCATCCCCTACTCACCCGCTACTCTGCTGCATCATCACTCCCTGTGATACTTAGAAGCCCAAGTGACATCACACACACAAGCCCCTTTTTATTCACTCAGAAAAAGAGAGTCACAAAATGAGGGAAACTGCCCCAACCAGCAGCTCATTAACTCTGAGAACACTATTTACATACGTACGAACCTCCACCCCATAAAAGGGGAGCTCTGCTAGAAAAATAAAGGAGGGTAGCCCCCCCAGATGGCTGCAGGCCCCTCCCAGCCCCTATCCCACAGGCTGGTGGCTGCCCCATGGTGGGGCAGGGAGCGCGCCAGAGGATAGTGCCACTTTTCTTGCTCAGGCTCTGCTCTGCAATGGTCAAACCCAGGCTTGGGGGGTGATCGATTACGCACCACAAGATGCTTACAGACACACACCTAGAAAACAAAAATCCCAAATATATTGCAGCATATTAAAAAAATAGTACAGAAGAAAGCAGAGGAATTAATTCAGAATAAGGGATAGGATAGTAGTCAAGCTAGAGGAGGATTCTAGGTAAACAGGTCCACTCAAAATACAACACATCCTTTAAAAGCCATTTGAACACTTAAAAGCAGTATTAAGACTAGAATCATCGAATGGTTTGTGTTGGAAAGGACCTTAAAGACCATCTAGTTTCAACCCCCCCTGCCACGGGCAGGGACACCTTCCACTAGACCAGGTTGCTCCGAGCCCCATCCAATCCGGGCTTGAACAATTCCATGGGAGAGGGCAGCCACAGCTTCTCTGGACAGCCTGCTCCAGTGTCTCACCACCCTCATAGCAATTCTTCCTAATATCCACTTGGCCCGCCACCACTTGGCCCAAAAAAGACAGTGACAGGTGGCAGGCCAGAGGGACAAGGAAAGACAGGATGAAGGACAGAGCAACATAGAAAACAGGTGACTGACGGGGAGCCAGAAAGCAGGAAACTCTGAAAGAGTCAGGGGCACAGGGAGCTGGATATCGAGATAGGGAGATGAGAGCAACAGAGCATGACAGGGACAGAGGTGAAGTAAAAATAACAGGAACGGGGAGAAGCACAAAGGGTCAGAGAAAGAAAGAGATGAACAGCAAGGAGGAACGGGACAGTGAGATACAGAATGAAAAACACAGTGACAGTAAGCAAGACAAAGGGGCATAGAGAGACAAGGAAAAAAGAAGGAGAGCTACCAGAGGACTGAAACAAAATTTGGAGCTTCCAAACCCCCTTGCTTTCTAACGCTTCTCACAGAGGCGGGAGGCTAGGTCCGGCCAGGTAAGGATTCCGAGATGAAAACTCAGTAACAAGAGTGTTATTAAGCAGGCATTCTTTATTGCAGCACTGTGGATTGCTCCACCGGGGTGGTTTCACAAAGCAGTTTAAGTAGAGTTTAATCCATCCATATTCATTACATATTCAGTACTTTCCTAGAATTCATTACTACATGTTGATGATCTTGGAACATATTTTTCGTTACCCCGATCTCATGGTTTACTTGTGTATATTTCCAAGTTCCTGTTATTTACATTTGGCGGTATACCTATATCTTCCAATCACCAAAGGTCATTCTTCTTCCTTGGCACAAACACATGATAAGTTACCCATCTCTTTGACTGATCTCTGACAGATAAATTAAGAGGGACATCTAACCAGCTGCACCGCCCAGAAGAGATGCCACCGAAACACACCATCGAAAGCCAGACAGAAATAAAGTACTTTGGAGCACTCCGTCCAAACATGGGGAAAAACACCCCTAACATTCAGTGGCCTCTCTTTTTAAATATTTAGAACAAATACTGAACTGCTTAAATACCCCTCATAAACCACACACTGCGGCTATTTGGCAGTTACAGTTTAAACAACACAAGTCCATTTGTAAGTTACACAATTTTAACTTTTTTTTTCCTGTCATAAATCAAACTTATAAAAAGTCAGTGAGATGAGAGATCCCCCATATGGTTTCACTTTTTTTGGAAAAAAAAATAGAATCGTGGAATCATTGTGGTTGGAAAAGACCTTTAAGGTCATCACGTCCAACCGTTATCCTAACACTGCCAAGCCCACCACTGAACCATGTCCCTCAGCACCACACCTATAAGTCTTTGAACACCTCCAGGGATGGTGACTCCACCACCTCCCTGGGCAGCCTGTTCCCATGTCTAACCACTCTTTCGGTAAAGAAATTCTTCCTAATATCCAATCTGAATCTCCCCTGGTGCAGCTTGAGGCCATTACCTCTTGTCCTGTCATTAGTTACTTGGGAGAAGAGACCCACCAGCCTCACTACAACTTCCTTTGAGGTAGCTGTAGAGAACAAGAGGGTCTCCTCTCAGCCCCCTCTTCTCTAGGCTAATCAATCCCAGTTCCCTCAGGAGCCCCTCATAACACATGTTTTCATGACCCCTCTGCTTCATTCCCCTTCTCTGGACCTGTTCCAGGACCTCAACGTCTTTCCTACACTGTGGTGCTCAAAATTGCACACAGCACTCAAGGTGGGGTCTCACCAGTGCTGAGTACAGGGGCACGATCACTCCCCTGCTCCTGCTGGCCACACCATTGCTGATACAGGCCAGGATGCTGTTGGCCTTCTCGGCCACCCGGGCACACTGACAGCTCATGTTCAGCCGACTGTCAACTAGCACCCCCGAGTCCTTCTCTGCAGGGTAGCTTTCCAGCCACACTTTCCAAAGCCTGTAGCGCTGCATGGGGCTGTTGTGATCGAAGCGCAGAACCCGGCACTTGGCCTTGTTAAACTTCATGCAACTGATCTCAGCCCATCGATCCAGCCTGTCCAGATCCCTCTGCAGAGCCTCTCTACCCTCAAGCAGATCAACAGCCCTACTTAAATTCGTGTCATCTGCAAACTTGCTGAGGGTGCACTCGATCCCCTCATCCAGGTCGTTGATAAAGGTATTAAACCGGACCGGCCCCAATACTGAGCCCTGGGGAACTCTGCTTGTGACTGGTCGCCAACTGGATTTAACTCCGTTTACTAAATCTCTCCAGGCTTGGCCATGCAGCCAGTTTCTAACCCAGCAAAGAGTATACCTGTCTAAGCCACGAGCCACCAGCTTGGCCAATAGGATGTTGTGGGAAACTGTGTCAAATGCTTTACTGAAGTCCAGAGATACAACATCCACAACTTTTCCCTCATCCACTAGGCAGGTTACCTGATCATAGAAGGAGATCAGGTTGGTCAAACAGGACCTGCCTTTCATGAACCCGTGCTGGCTGGGCCTGATTCCCTGGATGTCCTGCACTTACCTTGCGAGCACACCCAAGATGAACTGCTCCATAATCTCGCCCGGTACCTAGGTCAGGCTGACAGGCCTGTAGTTCCCCAGATCCTCCTTCTGGCCCTTCTTGGAAATGAGCGTCACATCAGCAAGCCTCTGGTCTTCCGGGACTTCTCCTGTTGATCAGGATTGCTGATAAATGATGGACAGTGACTTGGCAAGTTCTTCCACCACCTCCCTCAGCACTCTTGAGTGTATTTCATCCAGTCCCATAGACTTGTGAGTGTCCAAATGGCAGAGCAGGTCATTAACTACTACTTCCTGGATTATGATGGAATTCTCCTGGTCTCCATCCCTGTCCTCCTGCTCAGGGGGCTGATTACCTTGAGGGTAACTACTCTGACTATTAAAGACTGAGGCAAAGAAGGCTTTAAGTACCTCAGCCTTTTCCTCACCCTAATAACAAATCCCCAGTGCTGTAATACCTAAGGCTACCAAACATGACTGGCAGATGTGCCAGGAAAAAAAAATTTTAAAAACCACCAAAAAAAACCCCACTAACCTTGACCGCTCTTAGTACAGATGTCAGTATCTCAGTCAGGTTTTCACATACCCCTAAAAGATATTTTAAAAGCTAACAGACTGAAAAAACATAAAGCTTTTATTGTGAAAACAGTCCGTTTCTTCAGAACACCCGAACTCTTACACACAGTTTCTTTCCTCTTGGGCTACAATACAATTCTCACAGAATCATTTCTTAGTAAGTGCACAGAAACAGAAGAATATGCACTCTCAGAAAGAGAAAATAAACAGAGGCAAGTACATTTTTCATAGGCCTAACATGCTCCAGGATAGACACTATTTTATTTGTTCAGTCATGACGGAGCAGTGGGGAAAGTAGCAAAAGTGAAGACAAACAGCAGCAACGTTAAGTTTAATCCAGCTTTAATTCTGATCACATCTTTAAGAGACTCTCCAAGTCTACACTTCAGTCCTATGAAGGACTAGTCCTTTTTTGGAAGGACAAGCTTTTTTTATGTAAAAGTCCTAGACTGAGGACTCCACAGAACAGAACGTGGACTGAACCACAGGACAAGCAGTCATCAACGCTGTAACAAAAGAAAAAAAAAAAAAAAAAGAATTATAAACCAATTTAAACATCACTTTCCATCCTGTTTCTTTGGTTATGTTTCTACCGGCGTCTAGGTGCTCAAAAGTTCACTGTCCTGACACCACAGGTTACTGACAATGTATTCGGGCATCTAAAAATAAAAGGCCATCTCCATCTCACCCATAAAAATAGGGTGAACCAACAGAAGAGAAATAGACAAGGTAACAGGCAGCTCTTACTTTATCACAGATGAGTCTCTTCCTTTACCTGGAATGAAAACATTTCAAACTCCCAAAGGCCCCCTTGGGGAACAAGCTGTGCTCTGTTAATGGCACTTCATCACCAGCTTTTCTGCCCTGGCAGCAGATGGGCCAGGCTTGGATGGGGAGGGGCAGGGGGACCCTTCCACTCGCCCTGGTCCCTCCACACTCACCCAGCCCCACATGGGCTATCGCCCGAGCAACGACTGCAGCTGCTTGCGCAGGATTTCCCTCACAGGACGTGGAAGGTGAAACTGGGAAGAGGCTGTGGAACAGGAACCTCTTGGTCAGGTTGCCCGGCCAGCGGTGAGAAGACCAGGCAGGGGAAAAGCCTCACATGGGCAAAAACCTCTCACGGAGGCATGGACAAGTGGATAGGGAGAGGCATATACAGGTGCATACATGTTGCACATTCTAATACCTAATAATCTCACCTTCAGTCATATTAAGGGAAAAGCTGCCAGCCAAAAAAAAAAGTTTCCATCCTGCACAAAGTCCAGAGTTCGAGGAAAATCCAGTGCAGCTAGAATAAAACAAAAAATTCAGTTAAAAAAAAAAAATCTGTGTTTTTAAAGCATCTTGCCACCCCTGAACACTCAGTATAAAATTACTGACATCAAAACCAACAAACTGGCATCCAACGGCACTCTCTACTCTATGTGCTGCTGGACCTTGCCTAGTCCCGCAGCTATTACCTCACACAGATGCTTCCGCTTCTCACCATGACCAAACCCCAATGCCCACACAGCCCAGCCAGCTCCCGAGCTGGCAGCACCAAAAGAACACCCACACCACAGCAACCTCGGAGCAGAATGAGCTCCCTGAGCAGAGACCGGGGCTCATATACCCCAGACCTCGACTACCACCCTTCCCACAATCACAGGGAACTGAATAAACGGAGACACCGAGAGAGGGAGACCTAGAAATGCCATTGTCACAAGCAATGGGGAAGAATGAAACCAGAGCTGGTGGGGTGACAGAAAGGAAGAGACATAGAAAGGAAAGTTAGAAGGTGACACTTTACAGGGTAATGCTAGCAGAAAAGCAAAAAGCTTTGGGGAAGCAGACAGAAGCAGGGACAGGCAAGGAGGCAGGCAGAGACCTGCAGAACCAGAGCAGGGATGGGCCCAGACACACACGAGGGAACACGTGGTTCCTGGTGCCAACGGCAGACCTTCACCACCCCGAGGCTTTTCTCTCTGTCTCTGCCCCTTCCTCCTCCACAGTACCGGCTGCCTGACCATAGGAGTAGGCAGTGAGTGACTCAAGGCACTTCTCCCATGAGGTTTCCTGGACATGCAGCAGCTCCCACTTGCAGCCAACAGAGCCGCCAAGGTCCTGGTGCCATGCGCTGGTGGCGTGCTCTGTTGGGGATGGTTGGGAGGGATCCTTCCTTGCCACAGGGACCGGCTGGAGACAGCTGCCTGTGGAAGCCCCTTGGTTTGACTCCTTAGCCAGCTCCTGCAGGCAGGCATGCCCAGGCAGCCCCCTTCCTAGCCCAAAGCAGGGCCAGCCCCATCATTAGCCTCACTGGCCACACCTGCCCCAGCTGGAGCCCATCAGGAACAGGGGCCTGGCCAAATCCCCACAGCACATGGCCCCCTCCCTGGCACCTGCTCACAGCCACGAGCTCTGCACCCAGGGGCTTGAAAACCATCCAGGGCACACAAAAGGCAGGAAAAGTTCACTCACTCCTACCCAGAGCAAACCCTGGCACTGAGCTGGCTACAAGGCTCAGTGCCCAAACGCAGCAGGACAGCAGGAGACAAAGGAAAAGCAGGAGGAAGGTAGAGAAGAGGTGGGGGACAGGCAGCCAGTAAACGGGATGCTGCAAACAGGAGAGGGACAGGGAGCAGGACAGTAGCATAGAGAGAGGAGTACTGGGACACTGAGCAAAAAACCCAGGGAGCGGTGGAGGAATACATAAGAGAGAGGAGGAGCAGGAGAGAGAGTCCAAAGGGACCAGCAGGACCACAAGGCAAGGACAAGACGAGGGACAGGCAAATATTGTAAAGCAATAGGGGAAAAGAAACAGAGGCAAGAACTAACACATAGGGTCAGGAAGACAAAAAGAGGGAGCCTTACGAAGACAATGTAAAAAGTGACACCATTTCCACCCACTCCTGACTTTGACATTTTCCCTGACACTCCATCTCAGCCTCCACTTTCTTCCAGCCCTGCCACCTCCCCCTAGCTTGAGGGGAAGCCCCAGTGCAATCAGGAAGGTGGTAGGCTGTCCATCAGGCTCCCACAGCAAAGGGGCCAGGACAGAAAGGCATAGCTGGCCCTCCCCATCCCTGGGCAGCCTTTTCCCAGGCAGCGGAAGGAGCAACAGGCAGGGCAGCAAAGATGGACCAGGATGTGCATGGGAGAACATGTGACTCACCCCAGCTCCCAGCACTGGCTCAGACCTTCAGTGCCCCAACACTTTTCTCTCAACTCCCCTCCACTGCCAGGCTGGCCAGCGGCTCACACACAGCCGATGCAGGCACCAAGCTCTTGGCAACACATGCTGGTGGTCTGCTCCATCACGGACAGCTCAGAGGAACCCTTCTTTACCACAGGGACCAGCCATTCCATGCTGGAGGCACCTCCACCTCCTCCTCAGCCAGTTCCCCTTTACTAGCTCCCTCAGGCAGCCCCTTTATAGCCCACAGCAGGGCCAGCCCTGCCATTAGCCCCACTGGCCACACCTGGAGCCCATCAGGAACAGGGGCCACAGGCAAGAACAAACACCCAGGGACAAGGAGCTCAGAAGAGGGAGATGTAGGAAGAAAATGTAGAAAGTAATGCTGCTTTTCAACTCTCCCACCCACCCCTGCCCTTGGCAAAGCCTGTTGGAAACCATGAGGCTTCGGGGTGCCCCTGCTGGGTGCCCCCCATTTCCCCTGACGTCTACTGGTGATGGCATTTTGGGGTAGTCTTAGGGATTTGGGGCCCAAGGAAGTGCCAGAGCAAAGTTCGGAATGTTAACAGTTTATTGGTGCTGTACATCTGGAGCAGCAATACTTGGAGAGGTGGGGGCAAGGCAGCTGCATGGAGCGGGGACAAGGCGGGGACAATGCATGCTCATGGGAGGCAGGTGCAAGGCAGAAGCACAGGGCGAGGACAACAGCGTGAGCTATGCACACCCATAAAGAGGGTACACAAAGCAGGCAAAGCACACCCATGGGAGGCAGGGACACGAGAAGTAGGGCCAGGCACACCCACCCTTGGCAAGGCCACCGAGTTGGGGGTGGCATGGGAAAAACCCCACCTGAAGGCAGAGACAGGGGTATGGGGGGGCATAGACAGGTGCAGACGTGGGGCGCATCCTCACGGCTGCTCGATAGTCTCACCTTCAAGTCCTAGGAAGGGAAATGCGGTCACCAACACGCCTCACAAAAAACAAGTTGCCATCCTGCAGGAAGTTCAGAATTCCGGGAAAATCCAGTGCACCTAGAACGAAACAGCACCAAAACTATCAGTTAAAAAAAAAGGCTGTGTGTTTTAAAACCCTCCTGTCACCCCTGAACACCCCGTAGGAAACTGCCGACGTAAAAAAAGAAAAAAAAAAAAAACAACCCAAAAAAACCCCAAAACCCAAGCTGCATCCCAGGGCGCTCTCTCCTGTGGGTGCCGCTGGACCCTGCCCAGTCCCACAGCTCTCGCCTCGCCCAGAAGGAGCTCCCTGGGCAGAGCCCGGGGCTCATCTACTCCAGGCCCCCCCGCACCGAACCGGCACTTGGGCATCCTGGAGGACTGCGGGCCCATAGAGCGCAAGTTCGGAGGACTGAGGGGCACTTCCGGCATCATGGAGGACCGCGGGGAAGCGGCGGGAGCCTGCCGGAGCCCCGGAGGAGCCGGTGAGTCCCCCGCGAAACGAGTGCCGGCGGCGCCGCCGTCTCGGGGCCGCATCCGCGTCGTTTCTCTCCGGAGCTGCGGCCGGTGCTTGGAGGGGGGCGGGGGGGGGGGGGGGGTGTATGGCGCCGCCGTCTTGTGAAGGCTGAGGCTGCCCGCGGCGGGGATGGGGCCGCGCGGGCAGGAGGGGACAGGCCGCCGCCCCGCCGTGCAGAGCTGCGTTCCTTGCGTGTTTCGGCAGGAATCGCTGTTGAATCCGTCTCGCTCTCGAATCCGTCTCGCTCTCCACGGCTTCCGGGCAGTTTCTCCGCCGGCCCTGCCGGTCCGCGGTTAGGCCGGCGCGGAGCACCGGTGACGGGACCTGCGTGCGTGCGTGCGTGCGTGCGTGCGTGAGGGGCTCTTGCGAGAAGCGCCTCACAATAAGCAGGCTCAGCTCCGGGGCGGCGCTAGTAAATGGCATGGTCCTCGGGCGCCGTTAATTCGTGCCACGCGTTTGAGCTGGAATTTGAGAGAATAGTCTGTTATTTAAATGGCCCGATTGAAGAGTTGACTGGTACAGAAAGCGGGTGAACGAACGGCTCACAGCCAGCGAGCGCTCCGTGTACCGCTGCTGAAGGGAGCAGGAGCAAAGCGCAGGCACCCGACTGACACAAGAGGAAAAGGTTCATTACCGTTGGAAATCACGGTTTCGGATTGTGAATTAGGACTCTAATGAGGGGTCCGTTCACGACGACCGTTACCCTAAACTGCTCCCAATTGGTATTCTATTTCTGCTTCCCAAGGAGAAAATTTTCATCTGATGGTGCTGCGGGGGTATCTTTAATGCATCAGTTTAAGATGGCTAGTATTGTTAAACGGGCACTCATGATGCCCAGTTAGCGTTCGATCTGTTTCTAAAATGAAATCTAAGGTTTTTGTTCGTCGGATTTAATGGGCGTCGGTTTTTTCTTTTAGCTCTACTTGGAAGGAATTGGTACCCGTCCCCTCCTCCCCCCCCCCAACGGCTATGTTTAAGTTTCGGCAGTCGTGACTCCCTGTTGGTTTTCTAATTTTCCTTTTATTTTAAATCTAAATCTTTTAGCGTTATGTTAGTTCACCACCGCCCGGGAATTCTTTTAGTACCTACGTTTAAACGTAGCCGTTATTGAACAATTCCTTTTTTTATTTCTCTTTATCTAAAAATCTAAAGCTTCGATTACTCTTTTGGTTCTAAGCAGGAGTCACTGTTGCCTCCCAGCTTGCTTACAGCGGTGTGCTCGTTTAAGCGTTAGAGCCTCCCAATTAGTTTCCAGTTCAATTGGTTTAGCAGTGGTTATGTTTAAATGGAGCTGTTCACGACTCCCAATTAGTTTTCTGTCTTTATCACTTCAAGAGGGTCTCTCAACTATTCATTTTTTGAATTGCAATAGGGACCGGGAATAATTACTGCCTGGTTCATTAAGTAACATCTGCCACTAAATTTAGTCATTACTCAACCCTAGGTAATATTTCTTCTCTTTAGGCGCGCTCTGATACTTTGTGACTTTACCACGAAGTGGATTAACTAGGACGCGTGATTTTTTTCTTTTCCTGTTAGAGTTGTTTCGCTACAGGTATTCCTTCCAGTTAGTGCTCTGTTGTTGATATTCTGCTGCTTGCCCTTTGATTACATCAATGGGGAGTAAGTACTGTCTGCAAAGTGGGAAGCAATAGCTAGAGCGGACGACGGGCAGTATTTGCTCCCAAAGACTATTCTGGTTACTGTGACGGACATTTTTATTTTAAACGTTTTGACGTAAACGAGCGGTAAAAATTAAACTAATAGAAACTGACCACTTTGGAATTCCCCAGGAAAAACGACCGGAGCGAGGACGCCTGCCGCGGTCCACTTGGGACGCTCGACGGTTTTGCACTCCGTCTCCAAAGTTTGAAGCTCCGCGGAGCGCAACCTCCCCGAGCGGCGACTCGGCCTGTAGCCACCGCCCGCTCTTCTCTCCGGCTCCGCCACCCGTTTTTCCAGAGCAGCCCAAAATCCCGGGGAAGCGAACCCGCGCACAGCAGATACGCCGCGACACCAAACCTCCGGCTGTCCAGCTGCGCCGCCCCCGACCGTCGCTGCTGCGCCAACGGGAGCCTCCGGCCGACGCGGTGCCGAGCGCCCGCGACCCCGTCGGCCGCCGGCTCTGCCAGCGGCGCGGTCCGGCGAAATCCGCGACGCTGCCGAGTCTGCGGCGAGTCCGGGGCGTGTTTTTTTAGCGAAGGAAAATGCCGTTTCAAGTCTCAAGTCCGACCTGCAAGGAAAAAGAAAGCCCGCGTAACAAGGCTAGACCCGTTCCTGTCTGTTGCAGAACTTGTACCAGCGCTACATTCTGGACGGGACCGAATGACAAAGCCGAATGACAGCCTGCAAGAATCCTCCTCTCAGAGCTCTCTGGTTGCAAAGGGACTATTGTAGATCACCAGCAGTTGTAAGACACTGAGACTCCTACTTTTCTCCATCTGCCTCCCTCAACAGAAATAAGTCCCAAAGGACAGAAAACCCCAGGAAAGGGTTGAAACCAAACCGAACCCAAACCAAAAACCAAAACCAAGGAAAAACCGTCGGGGAAAAGAGCCCCAAAGCATCAGGAACTGTACCAAGCACCTTAAGTAACACTGAAGCGACTCGAACCAAAACAAGTGACAAAGCAGCTCAGGAGAGGTGCCAGGAAAGACAAATGAGTCCACACAGAGCAACGCCCGTGTCCTTCTGAGAGGACTAGGCAGGTGAGAGAAGGCCCTTTGAAGGCCCGTGGTTCTGAGAAGGCCACTTGTCACGCAGATTGATTCTGGTGCCTGGATGGGAAATGGAGGGGACTGAGGGGCACACGAAGGGGAGGGAGGAACTCGGACAGCTTACGGATATGCCTGCGGTGCAAAGCCAAAAAGACGGCTGCAGGATGGCTCGGCGTCGGTGCCATCGACCCCCCCCAAAAGATGCTGTGACCCCACTTGGGGACGACAGCCTCTGGCCCCGGCGCCCCCGGGGCTGGGCAGAGGCAGCAGCGCTCGGCATAGCTGGTGGCAGGGGGCCCGACGGGGTGGAACGCGTCCCGGCAGGGCCTGGCCAGGCCCAGGAGCACATCTGGTCCTCGCTGAGGGGCTGGAGCCGATGGGGCCCTGAGGAGTACAGGGGTGGCCTGGTGTCCCCGGCCGCAGCCCTTCCCTGCCGCAGCCGCCTGCGCTCCTGTCCGCGCCCGAAGCCCCGTGCCCGCAGAGGCAGCTGGGTCTGGAGCTGCCAGCGCCAGCAGCCCCAGAGCAGAATGAGCTCCCTGAGCAGAGGCCGAGGCTCATATACCCCAGGCCCCGCCCCCGGGCAAGTGGTGGGGATGGGACACAAGGGGGGGCGGTGCCGGGGGGGGGGGGGGTGGGGGGGGGGGGGGTGGGCAGCAAGGCACGCCAACGGGAGGGTGGGGCATGGGGCAAAAAAGTCACGCCCGGGGGGGGCGGTGCTGGGGTGGGGTGCAGAATAACAAAGGCAAACCCGGGAAGGGGAGGGGGTGGGGGCCGGGCAGGGCACGGCCACTGTCGGCAAGGCCATGGGGGGGGCGGTGCTGGGGCGAGGTGCAAAGCAGCAAGGCACTCCCACGGGGGGGGGGCGGGGCGGGGCGGGGCGCGGGGAAGCAGGGCACGCCCACGGGGGGGGGCGGTGCCGGGGCAGAAAAGGCACACCCGGGGGGGGGGGTCGGGGGGGGGCAAGCAGGGCACGCCTACAGTGGCCAGTGCCGAAGAACGGCAGCAAGGCACGCTCGCGGCGGGGGGGTAGGCGCCGGGTGGATTTGGGGCCAGGCACACCCACCCTTAGCAAGGCCACCGAGTTGGGGGTGGCATGGGAAAAACCCCACCTGAAGGCAGAGACAGGGGTATGGGGGGGCATAGACAGGTGCAGACGTGGGGCGCATCCTCACGGCTGCTCGATAGTCTCACCTTCAAGTCCTAGGAAGGGAAATGCGGTCACCAACACGCCTCACAAAAAACAAGTTGCCATCCTGCAGGAAGTTCAGAATTCCGGGAAAATCCAGTGCACCTAGAACAAAACAGCACCAAAACTATCAGTTAAAAAAAAAGGCTGTGTGTTTGTGTGTTTTAAAACCCTCCTGTCACCCCTGAACACCCCGTAGGAAACTGCCGACGTTAAAAAAAAAAAAAAAACAAAAAAAAAACAACCCCAAAAAAAAACAAACCAAAAAAAACCCCAAAATCCAAGCTGCATCCCAGGGCGCTCTCTCCTGTGGGTGCCGCTGGACCCTGCCCAGTCCCACAGCTCTCGCCTCGCCCAGAAGGAGCTCCCTGGGCAGAGCCCGGGGCTCATCTACTCCAGCCCCCCCGCACCGAACCGGCACTTGGGCATCCTGGAGGACTGCGGGCCCATAGAGCGCAAGTTCGGAGGACTGAGGGGCACTTCCGGCATCATGGAGGACCGCGGGGAAGCGGCGGGAGCCTGCCGGAGCCCCGGAGGAGCCGGTGAGTCCCCCGCGAAACGAGTGCCGGCGGCGCCGCCGTCTCGGGGCCGCATCCGCGTCGTTTCTCTCCGGAGCTGCGGCCGGTGCTTGGAGGGGGGCGAGTGTATGGCGCCGCCGTCTTGTGAAGGCTGAGGCTGCCCGCGGCGGGGATGGGGCCGCGCGGGCAGGAGGGGACAGGCCGCCGCCCCGCCGTGCAGAGCTGCGTTCCTTGCGTGTTTCAGCAGGAATCGCTGTTGAATCCGTCTCGCTCTCCGCGGCTTCCGGGCAGTTTCTCCGCCGGCCCTGCCGGTCCGCGGTTAGGCCGGCGCGGAGCACCGGTGACGGGACCTGCGTGCGTGCGTGCGTGCGTGCGTGCGTGAGGGGCTCTTGCGAGAAGCGCCTCACAATAAGCAGGCTCAGCTCCGGGGCGGCGCTAGTAAATGGCATGGTCCTCGGGCGCCGTTAATTCGTGCCACGCGTTTGAGCTGGAATTTGAGAGAATAGTCTGTTATTTAAATGGCCCGATTGAAGAGTTGACTGGTACAGAAAGCGGGTGAACGAACGGCTCACAGCCAGCGAGCGCTCCGTGTACCGCTGCTGAAGGGAGCAGGAGCAAAGCGCAGGCACCCGACTGACACAAGAGGAAAAGGTTCATTACCGTTGGAAATCACGGTTTCGGATTGTGAATTAGGACTCTAATGAGGGGTCCGTTCACGACGACCGTTACCCTAAACTGCTCCCAATTGGTATTCTATTTCTGCTTCCCAAGGAGAAAATTTTCATCTGATGGTGCTGCGGGGGTATCTTTAATGCATCAGTTTAAGATGGCTAGTATTGTTAAACGGGCACTCATGATGCCCAGTTAGCGTTCGATCTGTTTCTAAAATGAAATCTAAGGTTTTTGTTCGTCGGATTTAATGGGCGTCGGTTTTTTCTTTTAGCTCTACTTGGAAGGAATTGGTACCCGTCCCCTCCTCCCCCCCCCCCAACGGCTATGTTTAAGTTTCGGCAGTCGTGACTCCCTGTTGGTTTTCTAATTTTCCTTTTATTTTAAATCTAAATCTTTTAGCGTTATGTTAGTTCACCACCGGCCGGGAATTCTTTTAGTACCTACGTTTAAACGTAGCCGTTATTGAACGATTCCTTTTTTTATTTCTCTTTATCTAAAAATCTAAAGCTTCGATTACTCTTTTGGTTCTAAGCAGGAGTCACTGTTGCCTCCCAGCTTGCTTACAGCGGTGTGCTCGTTTAAGCGTTAGAGCCTCCCAATTAGTTTCCAGTTCAATTGGTTTAGCAGTGGTTATGTTTAAATGGAGCTGTTCACGACTCCCAATTAGTTTTCTGTCTTTATCACTTCAAGAGGGTCTCTCAACTATTCATTTTTTGAATTGCAATAGGGACCGGGAATAATTACTGCCTGGTTCATTAAGTAACATCTGCCACTAAATTTAGTCATTACTCAACCCTAGGTAATATTTCTTCTCTTTAGGCGCGCTCTGATACTTTGTGACTTTACCACGAAGTGGATTAACTAGGACGCGTGATTTTTTTCTTTTCCTGTTAGAGTTGTTTCGCTACAGGTATTCCTTCCAGTTAGTGCTCTGTTGTTGATATTCTGCTGCTTGCCCTTTGATTACATCAATGGGGAGTAAGTACTGTCTGCAAAGTGGGAAGCAATAGCTAGAGCGGACGACGGGCAGTATTTGCTCCCAAAGACTATTCTGGTTACTGTGACGGACATTTTTATTTTAAACGTTTTGACGTAAACGAGCGGTAAAAATTAAACTAATAGAAACTGACCACTTTGGAATTCCCCAGGAAAAACGACCGGAGCGACGACGCCTGCCGCGGTCCACTTGGGACGCTCGACGGTTTTGCACTCCGTCTCCAAAGTTTGAAGCTCCGCGGAGCGCAACCTCCCCGAGCGGCGACTCGGCCTGTAGCCACCGCCCGCTCTTCTCTCCGGCTCCGCCACCCGTTTTTCCAGAGCAGCCCAAAATCCCGGGGAAGCGAACCCGCGCACAGCAGATACGCCGCGACACCAAACCTCCGGCTGTCCAGCTGCGCCGCCCCCGACCGTCGCTGCTGCGCCAACGGGAGCCTCCGGCCGACGCGGTGCCGAGCGCCCGCGACCCCGTCGGCCGCCGGCTCTGCCAGCGGCGCGGTCCGGCGAAATCCGCGACGCTGCCGAGTCTGCGGCGAGTCCGGGGCGTGTTTTTTTAGCGAAGGAAAATGCCGTTTCAAGTCTCAAGTCCGACCTGCAAGGAAAAAGAAAGCCCGCGTAACAAGGCTAGACCCGTTCCTGTCTGTTGCAGAACTTGTACCAGCGCTACATTCTGGACGGGACCGAATGACAAAGCCGAATGACAGCCTGCAAGAATCCTCCTCTCAGAGCTCTCTGGTTGCAAAGGGACTATTGTAGATCACCAGCAGTTGTAAGACACTGAGACTCCTACTTTTCTCCATCTGCCTCCCTCAACAGAAATAAGTCCCAAAGGACAGAAAACCCCAGGAAAGGGTTGAAACCAAACCGAACCCAAAGCAAAAACCAAAACCAAGGAAAAACCGTCGGGGAAAAGAGCCCCAAAGCATCAGGAACTGTACCAAGCACCTTAAGTAACACTGAAGCGACTCGAACCAAAACAAGTGACAAAGCAGCTCAGGAGAGGTGCCAGGAAAGACAAATGAGTCCACACAGAGCAACGCCCGTGTCCTTCTGAGAGGACTAGGCAGGTGAGAGAAGGCCCTTTGAAGGCCCGTGGTTCTGAGAAGGCCACTTGTCACGCAGATTGATTCTGGTGCCTGGATGGGAAATGGAGGGGACTGAGGGGCACACGAAGGGGAGGGAGGAACTCGGACAGCTTACGGAGATGCCTGCGGTGCAAAGCCAAAAAGACGGCTGCAGGATGGCTCAGCGTCGGTGCCATCGACCCCCCCCAAAAGATGCTGTGACCCCACTTGGGGACGACAGCCTCTGGCCCCGGCGCCCCCGGGGCTGGGCAGAGGCAGCAGCGCTCGGCATAGCTGGTGGCAGGGGGCCCGACGGGGTGGAACGCGTCCCGGCAGGGCCTGGCCAGGCCCAGGAGCACATCTGGTCCTCGCTGAGGGGCTGGAGCCGATGGGGCCCTGAGGAGTACAGGGGTGGCCTGGTGTCCCCGGCCGCAGCTCTTCCCTGCCGCAGCCGCCTGCGCTCCTGTCCGCGCCCGAAGCCCCGTGCCCGCAGAGGCAGCTGGGTCTGGAGCTGCCAGCGCCAGCAGCCCCAGAGCAGAATGAGCTCCCTGAGCAGAGGCCGAGGCTCATATACCCCAGGCCCCGCCCCCGGGCAAGTGGTGGGGATGGGACACAAGGGGGGCGGTGCCGGGGGGGGTGGGGGGGGTGGGGGGGGTGGGCAGCAAGGCACGCCAACGGGAGGGTGGGGCATGGGGCAAAAAAGTCACGCCCGGGGGGGGCGGTGCTGGGGTGGGGTGCAGAATAACAAAGGCAAACCCGGGAAGGGGAGGGGGTGGGGGCCGGGCAGGGCACGGCCACTGTCGGCGAGGCCATGGGGGGGGCGGTGCTGGGGCGAGGTGCAAAGCAGCAAGGCACTCCCACGGGGGGGGGGGGGGCGGGGCGGGGCGCAGGGAAGCAGGGCACGCCCACGGGGGGGGGCGGTGCCGGGGCAGAAAAGGCACACCCGGGGGGGGGGGGTCGGGGGGGGGCAAGCAGGGCACGCCTACAGTGGCCAGTGCCGAAGAACGGCAGCAAGGCACGCTCGCGGCGGGGGGGGAGGCGCCGGGTGGATTTGGGGCCAGGCACACCCACCCTTAGCAAGGCCACCGAGTTGGGGGTGGCATGGGAAAAACCCCACCTGAAGGCAGAGACAGGGGTATGGGGGGGCATAGACAGGTGCAGACGTGGGGCGCATCCTCACGGCTGCTCGATAGTCTCACCTTCAAGTCCTAGGAAGGGAAATGCGGTCACAAACACGCCTCACAAAAAACAAGTTGCCATCCTGCAGGAAGTTCAGAATTCCGGGAAAATCCAGTGCACCTAGAACAAAACAGCACCAAAACTATCAGTTAAAAAAAAAGGCTGTGTGTTTTAAAACCCTCCTGTCACCCCTGAACACCCCGTAGGAAACTGCCGACGTTAAAAAAAAAAAAAAAAAAAAAAAAAAAACCAAAAAAAACCCAAAACCCAAGCTGCATCCCAGGGCGCTCTCTCCTGTGGGTGCCGCTGGACCCTGCCCAGTCCCACAGCTCTCGCCTCGCCCAGAAGGAGCTCCCTGGGCAGAGCCCGGGGCTCATCTACTCCAGGCCCCCCCCGCACCGAACCGGCACTTGGGCATCCTGGAGGACTGCGGGCCCATAGAGCGCAAGTTCGGAGGACTGAGGGGCACTTCCGGCATCATGGAGGACCGCGGGGAAGCGGCGGGAGCCTGCCGGAGCCCCGGAGGAGCCGGTGAGTCCCCCGCGAAACGAGTGCCGGCGGCGCCGCCATCTCGGGGCCGCATCCGCGTCGTTTCTCTCCGGAGCTGCGGCCGGTGCTTGGAGGGGGGCGAGTGTATGGCGCCGCCGTCTTGTGAAGGCTGAGGCTGCCCGCGGCGGGGATGGGGCCGCGCGGGCAGGAGGGGACAGGCCGCCGCCCCGCCGTGCAGAGCTGCGTTCCTTGCGTGTTTCGGCAGGAATCGCTGTTGAATCCGTCTCGCTCTCAAATCCGTCTCGCTCTCCGCGGCTTCCGGGCAGTTTCTCCGCCGGCCCTGCCGGTCCGCGGTTAGGCCGGCGCGGAGCACCGGTGACGGGACCTGCGTGCGTGCGTGCGTGCGTGCGTGAGGGGCTCTTGCGAGAAGCGCCTCACAATAAGCAGGCTCAGCTCCGGGGCGGCGCTAGTAAATGGCGTGGTCCTCGGGCGCCGTTAATTCGTGCCACGCGTTTGAGCTGGAATTTGAGAGAATAGTCTGTTATTTAAATGGCCCGATTGAAGAGTTGACTGGTACAGAAAGCGGGTGAACGAACGGCTCACAGCCAGCGAGCGCTCCGTGTACCGCTGCTGAAGGGAGCAGGAGCAAAGCGCAGGCACCCGACTGACACAAGAGGAAAAGGTTCATTACCGTTGGAAATCACGGTTTCGGATTGTGAATTAGGACTCTAATGAGGGGTCCGTTCACGACGACCGTTACCCTAAACTGCTCCCAATTGGTATTCTATTTCTGCTTCCCAAGGAGAAAATTTTCATCTGATGGTGCTGCGGGGGTATCTTTAATGCATCAGTTTAAGATGGCTAGTATTGTTAAACGGGCACTCATGATGCCCAGTTAGCGTTCGATCTGTTTCTAAAATGAAATCTAAGGTTTTTGTTCGTCGGATTTAATGGGCGTCGGTTTTTTCTTTTAGCTCTACTTGGAAGGAATTGGTACCCGTCCCCTCCTCCCCCCCCCCCCAACGGCTATGTTTAAGTTTCGGCAGTCGTGACTCCCTGTTGGTTTTCTAATTTTCCTTTTATTTTAAATCTAAATCTTTTAGCGTTATGTTAGTTCACCACCGCCCGGGAATTCTTTTAGTACCTACGTTTAAACGTAGCCGTTATTGAACGATTCCTTTTTTTATTTCTCTTTATCTAAAAATCTAAAGCTTCGATTACTCTTTTGGTTCTAAGCAGGAGTCACTGTTGCCTCCCAGCTTGCTTACAGCGGTGTGCTCGTTTAAGCGTTAGAGCCTCCCAATTAGTTTCCAGTTCAATTGGTTTAGCAGTGGTTATGTTTAAATGGAGCTGTTCACGACTCCCAATTAGTTTTCTGTCTTTATCACTTCAAGAGGGTCTCTCAACTATTCATTTTTTGAATTGCAATAGGGACCGGGAATAATTACTGCCTGGTTCATTAAGTAACATCTGCCACTAAATTTAGTCATTACTCAACCCTAGGTAATATTTCTTCTCTTTAGGCGCGCTCTGATATTTTGTGACTTTACCACGAAGTGGATTAACTAGGACGCATGATTTTTTTCTTTTCCTGTTAGAGTTGTTTCGCTACAGGTATTCCTTCCAGTTAGTGCTCTGTTGTTGATATTCTGCTGCTTGCCCTTTGATTACATCAATGGGGAGTAAGTACTGTCTGCAAAGTGGGAAGCAATAGCTAGAGCGGACGACGGGCAGTATTTGCTCCCAAAGACTATTCTGGTTACTGTGACGGACATTTTTATTTTAAACGTTTTGACGTAAACGAGCGGTAAAAATTAAACTAATAGAAACTGACCACTTTGGAATTCCCCAGGAAAAACGACCGGAGCGAGGACGCCTGCCGCGGTCCACTTGGGACGCTCGACGGTTTTGCACTCCGTCTCCAAAGTTTGAAGCTCCGCGGAGCGCAACCTCCCCGAGCGGCGACTCGGCCTGTAGCCACCGCCCGCTCTTCTCTCCGGCTCCGCCACCCGTTTTTCCAGAGCAGCCCAAAATCCCGGGGAAGCGAACCCGCGCACAGCAGATACGCCGCGACACCAAACCTCCGGCTGTCCAGCTGCGCCGCCCCCGACCGTCGCTGCTGCGCCAACGGGAGCCTCCGGCCGACGCGGTGCCGAGCGCCCGCGACCCCGTCGGCCGCCGGCTCTGCCAGCGGCGCGGTCCGGCGAAATCCGCGACGCTGCCGAGTCTGCGGCGAGTCCGGGGCGTGTTTTTTTAGCGAAGGAAAATGCCGTTTCAAGTCTCAAGTCCGACCTGCAAGGAAAAAGAAAGCCCGCGTAACAAGGCTAGACCCGTTCCTGTCTGTTGCAGAACTTGTACCAGCGCTACATTCTGGACGGGACCGAATGACAAAGCCGAATGACAGCCTGCAAGAATCCTCCTCTCAGAGCTCTCTGGTTGCAAAGGGACTATTGTAGATCACCAGCAGTTGTAAGACACTGAGACTCCTACTTTTCTCCATCTGCCTCCCTCAACAGAAATAAGTCCCAAAGGACAGAAAACCCCAGGAAAGGGTTGAAACCAAACCGAACCCAAAGCAAAAACCAAAACCAAGGAAAAACCGTCGGGGAAAAGAGCCCCAAAGCATCAGGAACTGTACCAAGCACCTTAAGTAACACTGAAGCGACTCGAACCAAAACAAGTGACAAAGCAGCTCAGGAGAGGTGCCAGGAAAGACAAATGAGTCCACACAGAGCAACGCCCGTGTCCTTCTGAGAGGACTAGGCAGGTGAGAGAAGGCCCTTTGAAGGCCCGTGGTTCTGAGAAGGCCACTTGTCACGCAGATTGATTCTGGTGCCTGGATGGGAAATGGAGGGGACTGAGGGGCACACGAAGGGGAGGGAGGAACTCAGACAGCTTACGGAGATGCCTGCGGTGCAAAGCCAAAAAGACGGCTGCAGGATGGCTCGGCGTCGGTGCCATCGACCCCCCCCAAAAGATGCTGTGACCCCACTTGGGGACGACAGCCTCTGGCCCCGGCGCCCCCGGGGCTGGGCAGAGGCAGCAGCGCTCGGCATAGCTGGTGGCAGGGGGCCCGACGGGGTGGAACGCGTCCCGGCAGGGCCTGGCCAGGCCCAGGAGCACATCTGGTCCTCGCTGAGGGGCTGGAGCCGATGGGGCCCTGAGGAGTACAGGGGTGGCCTGGTGTCCCCGGCCGCAGCTCTTCCCTGCCGCAGCCGCCTGCGCTCCTGTCCGCGCCCGAAGCCCCGTGCCCGCAGAGGCAGCTGGGTCTGGAGCTGCCAGCGCCAGCAGCCCCAGAGCAGAATGAGCTCCCTGAGCAGAGGCCGAGGCTCATATACCCCAGGCCCCGCCCCCGGGCAAGTGGTGGGGATGGGACACAAGGGGGGGCGGTGGCGGGGGGGGTGGGGGGGGGGGGTGGGGGGGGGTGGGCAGCAAGGCACGCCAACGGGAGGGTGGGGCATGGGGCAAAAAAGTCACGCCCGGGGGGGGGGGCGGTGCTGGGGCGAGGTGCAAAGCAGCAAGGCACTCCCACGGGGGGAGCGGTGCCGGGGCGGGGCACGGGGAAGCAGGGCACGCCCACGGGGGGGCGGTGCCGGGGCGGGGCGCGGAAAAGCAAGGCACACCCACGGGGGGGGGGATCAGTGCCGGGGCGGGGCGCAGGGAAGCAGGGCACGCCCACGGGGGGGGCGGTGCCGGGGCAGAAAAGGCACACCGGGGGGGGGTCGGGGGGGGGGGGGCAAGCAGGGCACGCCTACAGTGGCCAGTGCCGAAGAACAGCAGCAAGGCACGCTCACGGCGGGGGGGAGGCGCCGGGTGGATTTGGGGCCAGGCACACCCACCCTTAGCAAGGCCACCGAGTTGGGGATGGCATGGGAAAAACCCCACCTGAAGGCAGAGACAGGGGTATGGGGGGGCATAGACAGGTGCAGACGTGGTGCGCATCCTCACGGCTGCTCGATAGTCTCACCTTCAAGTCCTAGGAAGGGAAATGCGGTCACCAACACTCCTCGCAAAAGACAAGTTGCCATCCTGCAGGAAGTTCAGAATTCCGGGAAAATCCAGTGCACCTAGAACAAAACAGCACCAAAACTAGCAGTTAAAAAAAAGGCTGTGTGTTTTAAAACCCTCCTGTCACCCCTGAACACCCCCTAGGAAACTGCTGACATAAAAACAAGAAAAAAAAAAAGCCCAAGCTTCATCCCAGGGCACTTTCTACTGTGGGTGCTGCTGGACCCTGCCTAGTCCCAGAGTTCTTGCCTCGCATGTAAGAAGGAGCTTCCTGGGAGAGTTCAGGGCTCATCTACCCCAGGCCCCAACCACCACCCTTCCCAAAATCATAGGCAACTGGGTAAACTGAGACACGGAGAGAGGGGACCTAGAAATGCCAGTTTCACAAGCAATGAGGAAGAATGAAATCAGAGCTGGTGGGGTGCCAGGAAGGAAACGACATAGAAAGGAAAGGTAGAAGGTGACACTTTACAGGGCAATGCTAGCAAAAGAGCAAAAAGCTTTGGGGAACTAGACAGCCTGAAAGGCAGACAGAGGCAGGGACAGGCAAGGAGGCAGGCAGAGATCCAGAGAACCGGGGCAGGGATGGCCCTGGACACACACGAGGGGACACGTGGCTCCTGGTGACAACGGCAGACCTTCACCGCCCCGAGGCTTTTCTCTCTGTCTCTGCCCCTTCCTCCTCCACAGTGCCAGCTGCCTGACCTTAGGAGCAGGCGGTGGGTGACTCAATGCACTTCTCTCACGAGGTTTCCTGGACATGCAGCAGCTCACACGTGTGCAGCCAACAGAGGCGCCAAGGTCCTGGTGCTGTGTTATGGTGGCATTCTCTGTTGTGGATGGGTGGGAGGGATCCTTCCTTGCCACAGGGACCAGCTGGAGACAGTTGCCTGTGGAAGCCCCTTGGTTTGACTCCTCAGCCAGCTCCTGCAGGCAGGCATGCCCAGGCAGCCCCCTTCATAGCCCAAAGTAGGGCCAGCCCCATCATTAGCCTCAGTGGCCACACCTGCCCCAGCTGGAGCCCATCAGGAACAGGTGCCTGGGCAAAGCCCCACAGCACATGGCCCCCTCCCCGGCACCTGCCCACAGCCACGAGCTCTGCACCCAGGGGCTTGAATACCATCCAGGGGCACAGAGGAGGCAGGAAAAGTTTACTCACCTCTGCCCAGAACAAATCCTGGCACTGAGCTGGCTACAAGGCTCGGTGTGCAAACACAGCAAACGCAGCAGGAGAGAAGGGAAAAAGCAGGAGGAAGGTAGAGAAGAGGTGGGGGACAGGCAGCCAGTAAACGGGATGCTGCAAACAGGAGAGGGACAGGGAGCAGGACAGTAGCATAGAGAGAGGAGTACTGGGACACTGAGCAAAAAACCCAGGGAGAGATGGAGGAATACATAAGAGCGAGGAGGAGCAGGAGAGAGAGGCCAAAGGGACCAGCAGGACCACAAGGCAGGGACAAGACAAGGGACAGGGAAATATTGTAAAGCAATAGGGGAAAAGAAACAGAGGCAAGAACTAACACATAGGGTCAGGAAGACAAAAAGAGGGAGCCTTACAAAGACAATGTAAAAAGTGACACCATTTCCACCCCCGTCTTGACTTCCACATTTTCCCTGACTTCGCACCCCATCTCAGCCTCCACTTTCTTCCAGCCCTGCCTCTCCCCCTGGCTTGAGGGGAAGCCCCAGTGCAATCAGGAAGGTGTTAGGCTGTCCATCAGGCTCCCACAGCAAAGGGGCCAGGACAGAAAGCCATTGCTGGCCCTCCCCATCCCTGGGCAGCCCTTTCCCAGGCAGCAGAAGGAGCGGCAGGCAGGGCAGCAGAGGTGGACCGGGACACACACAGGAGAACGTGTGACTCACCCCAGCTCCTGGCACCAGCTCAGATCTTCAGCACCCCAACACTTTTCTCTCAACTCCCCTCCACCGCCAGGCTGGCCAGCGGCTCACACACACAGCCGATGCAGGCACCAAGCTGCCAGCAATGTGTGCTGGTGGTCTGCTCCATCATGGACAGCTCAGGGGGATCCTTCCTTACCACAGGGACCAGCCATTCCATTCTGGAGGTAGCTCCAGCTACCTCCTCAGCCAGTTCCCCTTTATCAGCTCCCTCAGGCAGCCCCTTTATAGCCCACAGGAGGGCCGGCCCTGTTATTAGCCCCACTGGCCACACCTGGAGCCCATCAGGAACAGGGGCCACAGGCAAGAACAAGCACCCAGGGACAAGGAGCTCTGAAGAGGGAGATGTAGGAAGAAAATGTAAAAAGCAATACTGCTTTTCCACTCTCCCACCCACCCCTGCCCTTGGGAAAGCCTGATGGAAACCATGAGACTTCAGGGTGTCCCTGCTGGGTGCCCCTCATTCCCCCTGATATCTACTGGTGATGGCATTTTGGGCCCAAGGAAGTGCCAGAGCGAAGTTTGGAATGCAAACAGTTTGTTTAAAACAGTTTGCATCTGGAGCAGCAGTTCTTGTAGTGGTGGGGGCAAGGCAGGTGCATGGAGCAGGGACAAGGGGAGGGGGACACAAAACATGGTAATGGGAGGCAGGTGCAAGGCACACCCATGGTGGGGGGGCGGGGGGGGGGGAGGAAGGCAGGTGCACAGGGGGAGGATAGGGTGTGAGCTATGCACACCCATAAAGTGGGTACAAAAATCTGTCAGGGATAACCTGATTGAGGAAGATGAAGTTGACCTTGACAGCATTCCAGTATACCCTTGAAAAGACAGAAGAAGTGGATGAAGAATGTTGTAAACAAGTTTGAGGAAGTTATAAGAGATTGAGCAAGAAGAGACTGAGCAAGTAATACCACAGAGCAGAAACTTGGCAAGAGAACAGTAGGTACAGTGAGAAATACAGTAGGAGCTCCAGCCAATCATTATGTGAATGGAGGTGAATGGACAAAGCTATTGAGCGAATCATTTTAGCAGCCTTAGTGCATGAACAGGTGGACAGATAAGAAAGGTTATAAAAGGGTACGCTTTTTCTGCTGCACCATCTCAGCCATCTTGGTTTTTGCAACTTAATAAAGACTGCCTTCTTACATATACTCTTGTCGTTGTCCATCCCTACCATGAAAAAAAGCAGGCAAGGCAGGCCCATGGGAGGCAGGGACATGACAAGTAGGGCCAGGCACACACACGGGAGTCAAGGCCACAAAGATCGGGGTGGCATGGGAAAAACCCCACCTGAAGGCAGAGACAGGGGTATGGGGGGGGCATAGACAGGTGCAGATGTGGTGCACATCCTCATGCTACTCGATAATCTCACCTTCAGTCCTAGGAAAGGAAATGGGATCACAAACCCTTGTCACAAAAAACAAGTTGCCATCCTGCAGGAAGTTCAGAATTCCAGGAAAATCCAGTGCACCTATGTCTTGGTTTGAAAGACAGGTGTCTGTGGAGGAAGGCAGGAGCCTCCCTTGAAATGGAAAGTGCAACCCCCTTCCCTCCAAATTATTATAATTTTGAAATTAACGGGCGTTCAGGCAAAGATACGGGGAATAGGAATAACAGTTCTTTACTAATATATATATATATATATATATAAAAAACACAAGGCAGGGAAAAAACAAACAACCCACTGGTTTACACTGACAGAGTCAGGAATACAACCTGACACCCTGTTAGGGTGGCAGTAGCAGTCCGATAAGATGCTGGCTGCAGTCCTCCTGAAGCGATGGATGTAGTTCTGTGGAAGCAGCAATCAGGTAAAAGAGTCTGGTCTTCCTCCGAAGGTCCAGTGGTAGGTAGGTAGCTCTTGTCCTCTGGAACTCCAGTGGGGGGAAAAGCTCCTCTGGGAATCCACTGGAAGAAGGCTGCTAGGGTGTTCAAAATCTCTGTTTTTATTTGGCATGGACTGCTTGGCTCCTTCCCCCCCGCCCCCCCCACCCCCGGGCGGAGCATCTCACAATGGGATGGGGAGTCGTGAGGCAGTTCCTTGATGGGCCATTAACAGGAGATAGTCCAGGAGCGAGTTATCGATGAGTCAGGCGATAAGGCATTGTTGTGCCCAGTAACAGGAGATAGTCCGGGGGGGGGAGGCAGAGAGCACCGCCCCACCTGGTCTCAACAGCTCCTGAAGATGGTAATAGAATATTTTTTTCTTTTGGCACATTTTGCACTGTAACCCAGGACAACCTAGAACAAAACCACAGCAAAACTGTCAGTTAAAAAAGCTGTGTGTTTTAGAACCCTCTCATCACCCCTTAACACTCCGTATGAAACTGCTGACAAATAATAAAAAAAAAAAGCCCAAGCTGCATCCCAGGGCTCTCTCTACTGTGGGTGCTGCTGGAGCTTGCCCAATCCCACAGCTCTCACCTCGCCCAGAAGGAGCTCCCTGGGCAGAGCCCGGGACTCATCTACCCCAGGCCCCGCCCACTGCCTTTCCAAACATCCCCCGGGGAAGGGGCCGCCGCGGGGCACAAAGGTGAGAGCGTCCGGTGCGTAGCCCACTCACTGTAGGCGGTAGCAGGAGAGAGCGCGGCAGCGCGCACCCGGAGCTGCAGTACCGTCTTTTGGTCACAGGGTGGCAGCAGGGTGCGCGGCAGCGCCGCCGGGGCTGCATAACCGCTTTTTGGTCACAGGGTGGCAGCAGGGAGCGCGGAAAGCTCCGCTGGGCCTGCAGTACCGACTTTCGGTCACAGGGTGGCAGCAGGGAGCGCGGCAGCGCCTTCGGGGCTGCAGTACTGCTTTTCGGTCACAGGGTGGCAGCAGGGAGTGCGGCAGCGCCTTCGGGACTGCAGTACTGCTTTTCGGTCACAGGGTGGCAGCAGGGAGCGCGGCAGCGCCTTCGGGACTGCAGTACTGCTTTTCGGTCACAGGGTGGCAGCAGGGAGCGCGGCAGCGCCTTCGGGACTGCAGTACTGCTTTTCGGTCACAGGGTGGCAGCAGAGAGCGCCACAAATCGGTGTCACCGCACACGCGCGTGTACCACGCCCCAGTACCCAACCCTAGTCAAATCGTGGTAGCAGAGCGCGCCGCAGGCGGCCGCCAGCGCGCATGCGCGTACCCCGGCCTGCAGTACCGCACACCCCCCACGCGCAGGCAGCACAAAGCGCCGTTTCACGCAGCACCCCCGTGCGGTCACAGCGGCGCAGCAGCACCTGCGTCTTTCTCTGACACTGGGGGTACAGGGGGACCCGGAGAGGGGTGGGGGATGACCGACACCAACGGCTCTCCCCGGCATAACCCACAGACGAGCACTCACCTGCCACAGCCCACGAGACAGAATCCATGCTCGATGCCTGCCCCCCGCCGGATCATCGACGCCGGCTGCCGCACAGCAGAGGGGTGGCAGGGCGTCCGCCAAAGGACAGTGCCATGGCTCTTGCTCGCACTCGGCTCTGCCACATTCCCCGTCTCGGACCACGCCCGGACGGGCTCCCCAGAGCAACAACTGCCCCTTTCCCCACCGGACAGCCGTGGCAGAAAGCTTGGACAGAGACAGAGCTGGCCCCGCGGGGCGAGAGCGCTGAGCCACCGGCAGGCAAACCTGGGGGGGGGGCGAGCTGCTGCGCAGCACCGGACACTCACAGCAAGACATCGGGAAACAAAAGGCCCCAGCCATAGTTCAGCACATTAGAAGAACAACACAGAAGCAAGGAGAGGAATTCAATAGAACGAGGGACAGGAGAGCAGTCGAACTGAAGGAGACCAGCCCGAAATACAGACACATCCTCTACAAACCAGAGTGATTTGAATACTTAACACTCCATAGAAAGACAAACAGATACGATTTCCAACCCCTTCTTAGCAGAAAAGCAACTGCTCTTGCTCATGTTTGATGCCCTTCCTTAGAGCGCTGCTGCAGAACAAGGCTGTACACCCCCATCTAGATCTATGCTTACACCTGTCTCCAAAATACACAGTTGTTATTTGACTCTGCTCCTGCCCCACCTTGTTCTATCATGTCACATGATTAGAAACCAAGTACTTCAGAGCGCTCTGTCAAAACACAGGGAAGAAACTCAGTAACATGCAGCTGCCTCTGGCTTGGAAAGAGTTAGAGAAACCCCTGACCGCTTAAGTACACCTCATACATTACATGCTGTACTGATTCGGCAGCGAGTTTAAACCGCGTTAGTCATTCTGCCAATTATACAATTTTAACTTTCTCTAGAGTTTCATATATGACAGGAAAAGATCAGTGAAATAATAGATCCCCCACATGGTTTTACTCATTAAAAAGAAAAAAAAAAGAAATTCAAATCCCCAGGGCTGCAACAGGTAAGGCCACCGAACAGGACTGGCAGATGCACTAAGGCTTCTGGCTGTACCAAAGCACGCAGAGGAACATTTTTTAATCGTATCTCGACCGTTGCAACCAAGAATGTAAAGACCAGCGACGCCATCCACTTTTGGAACACTTGCTGTGCTTCAGTCTTTGGAAACAAATTGACTTTGCTGTTGTTTTGTTTTTCAAAAGAGGGCAAAAAGTCTCACTGCTCATGACTTCTACAGCCAAGCACACAGAGTCCGACAGGCAGTTCGTACAACGCAATTTCTTTGAAGGAGAAAGATTTCCATTCCAGGAAAATCCCTTTTCCAACTGAAATCAAAGTTACGCACTGCAGGACAACGGTCCCTGGTCCCTCAGCTTCGCTTCCAGAGGGCTGGGGATCCGCGTCCATCCTCAGCAGAAACCACATCAACTAACCTGATTACTCCTGCAGTTGCCACGTTCCTCCTCATCGCCTACAGAAAAAAAAAAAAAAAAACCCACACACACCGCTGACAGTGGTAGCTGTCACACGGGTCACCACAGACCTCCTCGAAACACCCTCCTCCTCAAAAGGAACGTGGTCTTCCGCTCAACTGCTCCGCACCGATTCCCGTGTTGGACGCTGCAGCTGTCATCGCTTGCGGCCCCCCTAAGGTAGCAACAGACAGAGAAATACCGTCACGCTTGGGAGAAATCACCAGCCCCACGCTCCTCCTTGCTGCTCCTTAGCTCACCACCTCAAAAGCTCACCCAACTCCAAAGGCAGCTGCGTAACACCTGCACAAACGCACAGAAACGCTTGACCGAGCTGCCGCAGGATGCTCCGCTCTTGGACGCCGGCCCGGCTGACAACCGCCTCGCCTCCTCAGGCCGCTGGTCGGCGCGCAGCTTCGCCCCTCCGAGGCTATGTGCGTGACCTGCGAAAGCCAAAACAAAAGGCACGTGCTGAGATACCGCCCGAAACCACAGCCTGCCCGTGCCCATTCCCCTCTCCTCCTCCTCTACCTCGGCCGCCCACCCACCCTACCTCTGCCAGCTGCTGCGTTGAGGCTCCGGTACCACCTGTAAAACACAACCCATAAGGGATGCTTATAAACTTCACAAACGACACAACGCCTGAAAAGTAACTTCTCTGCTGCAGCCCACCAGTCCCAGCTCACCTCGCCCCAGCCACCCGCAGTGCCGATACCCTGCTTCGCTCGCTACTTCGTGCCTTTGGAATACAACAAACCTACCAAGACCTGTCAGCTGCTCACACAGCCATCGGCCGCATCTGCCCGCTGACACTGCGTGCCAACCCACCTTCTTATGGCCGCTCCCCCGCCCCTCCTCTAACCCTTTGGTGCACGGCTCGTCTCACTGCATCTGAAAACGGCATCGAACGAGTCACCCGGCTGCGGAGCAACAGCTTAACGGTTCCGGAGATCTCCTTTCCATGTAGGAATACCCTCTAGACTCCAACAACAGCCAGCCAGCCATCACAGAAAACCAAAGCCAAAGCAACACCTGGCCCTACGCGTACGACCCTTAGCACCTTCCACCCCGGAAGTCAAATGCCACGGCCCCTGACGAAAAGATACGGCCGCGGCCGCAACCGCAACGGTGGACGCGCGAGAAGCCGGGCCCCAAGACCCAACATCCACAGGATGCGGAGAAGTCGTCGTCCCAGAAGAGGGCTCCGTGAGAACAGACCGCTCGACAGCGGATACCCCAGCGCATCCTGGACCACTCGTCACCTTCTCGGACACGAGACATGCTGGACAGATCTGTGTGTGGAGCTTCTCGCGCGAGACGGGGAGCGCTCGGTCGGCGGTACCCCGGTGAGTCGAGGAGCACGAGACCCTCGGTGCGGCTACCGATGCGCCCGCCTACCGCAAAAGAATAAACCTCCGGAGCATTGAGACCTCATTAATGTGCAGTATAGCGCACACGGAACAAGCACCACCGACCGCCTCCTTACCACTGAACCCCTCAAGGAATCACAGCGGCGGTCAGCTGACGGAAAAACCATGGCGGCTGAAAGATCTAACACAGGCACCTTACAACCACAGAAACCGGTGCTAAACACACAACAGGTGAAAAACTACACGGAAACATAACTGCTGTGACCGGCACTACGACACGTCTCATCAGGCGCGTCATGAAAAAGTCAGAAACGGAGTCATGGGAAGGCTCGCGTGCCCGGGCCTACGACAGAAGACAGACCCTGGCTGGAGACTGTTACCAGCGCAAAGAACGCAGACCCTCTTCTCTGAGAAGTTCTGGGGAAGATGCCTTCTCGAGAAACTCTCAAGCTCCGTATACAGGCGAGTACAAGATGCTCACCCTAACCCTCGCTGGACAATTTCACCATCAGTCCTATTAAGAGAGAAAAAAGAGCATAGATCAAGACATCAGCAACTTACACAGCACACAGTAAAAACGGTGGGGAAAAAAAACAAGGTTCCATCTCCCATAGTCAGGAATTCCAGAAAAATGCAATGCATCTAAAATTTAAAAAAAAAAAATGGCAGGCTATTAAACCATTTTGCCACCCCCAAACCCTCAGCGGAAAACCGCCAGCCTGAAACAACAAAAACAACTGCATAAAAGGGTACTTCCTACTATGCCTACAGCCGAACCTCGGCCGGTCTCGAAACTCTTCCCTCACACCGACGCCTCCGCTTCTTGCCGTGAGCAAACCCCCGACGCCCGCGCAGCCCAGCCGGCTCCAAGAGCTGCCGCCAGCGACCAGACCAGCGGAGCGCCCGCAGCGCAGCAGCCCCGGAGCAGAACGGGCTCCCTGTGCAGAGGCCAGGGCTCGTACACCCGGGGCCCTGCTCACCACCCTTCCTGCAATCCCCTGGGAAAGGGGCTGGGGCGACCCCCAGCAGACACAAGGGCGGCCGGAGGAGCAGCGGGGAGTTTCCTCACCTGCCTCCGTGTCACGGGGTACAAAGCACTGAGCAAAGACAGCGACCCGTACCGCAAAGGCCGATACCTGCTCTTCTACTGCAGGTATCTGCGGCACCAGCAACGTGACCGGGCAGGGAATTAAACTAACGGAACCGCTTTAACTGGGAGAATAAGGACACAAACCTGAGCCAGGTGCAGTCAGCAACATCCCCGGGGAGGAACCGGCAACCAAGTCCTCAGCGCTGCCCCTGGGAGACACAAAGAACGGCCAACTGTTGTCCACAGCGACGGCCACCCCTTTCCCCAGGCAGGAACCCCTCCTTCTGCAGGAGCTCCTGGAGACGCCCCCTCCTGCCCCAGACCATTGCCAACGGCACCCGTGCTTATGGGGCAATAAAGCACGTTCGCGGGTCAGCTTGCTGCTGCGAGGGCAGGGTCTGGGGTGGTCAGGGGCTACGGGACAGGTGCTGGAGCTGTGGGCAGCTGCATGGGGCGCGCAGGCCGGAGCACTTTTCCAGGGGGTGGGAAGGCCTCCAGGTGCCCGGAGGCAGCCATCTGCCCCTCTTCCTCCTTCCTCTCCACCAGCTCACAAAACCCCTGGGAGCTGCCCTGACGGGGCCCGACGTCTGCTGTCGGCACTCTCGGGCAGGCGTGCCCTAGCAGCACCATCCCCTGGGGCTGCGGCCCCATGACACAGAGCGGCCATCGCCATCAGCCTCGCTGGCTCCCTCCGGGGCTCCTCCGGCACCAGCCCGCAGCTGCAGCCATGGCCCCTTACCCCCGCTGTGTACCTGCTCCCCTGGACTCTCTGACCGCTGCTCAGCAAGTACAAAGGAGACAGAGCGAGGGTTTATTTGCAAACCCATCTAAGTGCGAGGAACACGCCTGCTCTGGGGCTCAGAGCCCGTCCACTCACCCTTCCCTGGGACCGCTCGGCAGTCCACGCTGGGGCAGCAGGTACGGAGAACGAAAACACAGCCATGGGGAGCTGGGCAGAGGAACAGAAAGAGAAAAATAAGGTGAGGGAGAGGAACTGAGGAGCAGAGAAAGAGAGGTACCGGGAAAAGAACAGAGAGGGGGAGACACAGATAAAGAAAGGACACAGAGTCCTGGTCTGTGGAAGGAAAACGGGGTCAGGGAGCCAGGCGAGGGAAAAGAGCACGCCCACCAGCCCTGTGCCCAGGGGGCAGCAGCGGCCTTTCCTCACGGGGAAGTGGCAGCGGGCACGGCGGCCCCATCCCACAGGCCCTGCAGCATCGCGCGGCCGTTACCGGCGGCGCCCGCCGGCAGGACAGCCTGCTGCTCGCCGGATGCAGCGCTGAGCATGGCGCCCGAGCCGGACGCCCGCAGGCAGCCATGCGGCCCTGGCAACGAGCCCACAGCTCGTGCGGCGGCTGTGGCGAGGGCTGGGCCGTGCCGCAGGAGCGGGGGGCCATCACTCGACCCCCGCAGCGCAGCACCTCCTCCCCTGGGCTCCCTCACAGCCCCTCGCCTGCTGTGAAGGGACTGCAAACGCAGCTGGGAGGGCAAAGGAGACTGCGAACGTTTCTTCAGTCACGCAGGTAGCGGATGCAGCGAGAGCGCCTGAGGCAGGGAACAGGATGGCGAGAGAAAGACAGGGACAGGGAGCCCGACAGGTGGAGAAAGAAGCAGCAGGGAGAGAAGAAGAGAGGCAGCAGATAGAGGGAGAAGGGAGCAGGGCAGAGACCGACAAAGGAGGACGGAGACGCAGGACAAAACTGGGACAGGCAGCACGACAGAGAGGAAGGAAAGAAGAACAGGGGCAGGAAGCTGGACCGAGACACATGGAGAAAGACAACAAAGAACAGGGCAGAGAGGGAGGATGAAACAACAGGGACAGGGAGCCAAGACAGCCAACAATGGAGGGAAGGGGCGGGGGTGGGGGGAACAACAACACGGTACAAACCACAGAGCTACACACTACAGGTGGAAGAATTAAAAAATAGAGCCGGGGAGCCAGAAAAAAAAAAAAAAAAGCTGGAGAGCAAAAAGTATAGCGATTCATACAAAAAGGGAGGGAATATTAAAATAGCGTCATCAGGGAGCCAGAGAAAGCGAGACGGAGAAAGGACAAAAGCAACAGGCTACAGGGCAGAGAGGGAGGAACTCATGAGCAGCAACAGAGCTCCGGCCAGAGAGAGACGGAAAAAAGTACAAGACTGCAGGGGCTGCAGGGCAGAGAAGGAAGAATTGACCAACAGGGACAGGGGACCAGACAGAGCGTGATCGAGAACAGAAAAAACCAGCAGCGGGCTACAGGGAAGAGGAATTCAAGAGCAGGGACTGGGAGCTGGACAAAGAGACAGAAAAAAAAAAAAAAAACCACGAAACAGTGATGGGCTATGAGACAAATAAGGAGGAAAGAAAAAACAGCAGCAGGGAGCCAGACAGAAGAGACTGAGAAACACAGACAAATAGCTTGGGGCTATGGGACAGAGAATGTGGAATGAAAAGGCAGAGAGAGGGAGCCAGACAGAGAGCAGGGGGAAAATCCAGACAGGCTACGGAGGGGCAGAAGAAGGAATTAAAATCTGGGGACAGAGAGCTGAACAGAGAGGGATGGCGACAGCAGGGAATAGCAGCGGGTGCAGGAGTAAGAGGGAGAAAATAATCGATAGGGACAGGGAGCTGGATACAGAGGGTCAGAGAAAGGTGAAAATAGGGGTAGGGTAGAGGGCAGAGAGTAAGAATTAAAAAATGGGGGCACTGAGACACAGAGATGGAGAGAAGAAAAAAGCAACAGGCTACACAGCAAAGGAGGAGGAATTAAAAAACACGGACAGGAAGTGCGAAAGTGAGAAGGGGCTGGGGGGGGTGGGGTGGGCCGGGGACTCCAGGACACACGACTCCTGACAGGCAACAGGACAGAGAGGGAGGAATTAAAAGGGAGGGACTGGGAGCTGGGAGAGGGGGAGAAAGAAAAAGAATCACGGCACACTACAGGGCTGAGAAGGAAGAAACTGAACAGGGACAGGGAAACGGCCAAAGAGAGCCCAACGAAAGAAAATGTGCCGATGGGCTACAGGACAGAGAGGGAGGAGTGAAACAACAGGGAGCCAGAGCCAGGCACAGAGAGATCGAGACAGAAAAAACAGCCAGGAGCAACGAGGCGGGGCAGGGGTGGGGGGAAGCTGCGAGGATCTGGAGCCAGACAGAGCAACAGCAAAAGAAAATGACAACGACAAGCTCCAGGGAGGAGCGGGAGGAATGAAAAGACAGAGATGAGGGGCCGGACCCAGTGTGACACACGCAGGAAGCACAGCAACAGCTGGAGGGCAGAGAGGGAAGAATTAAAACACAGGGACAGGGCGCCAGAGGTGGAGTGGGGAGACAGATAAAGGGGGAGAGGGCAGACAGAAAGACAGGCTACAGGGAGAAGCAGGAGGAATTAAAGAAATGGGATCCACAGCCGGACAGAGAGAAGGAGAAAGCAGCACAATCACCACAGGCTACAGGGCCCAGAAGGAAGAAACTGAAAAACAGGGAAGCGGGAGCCGTCCAGAGAGAGATATGAAGAAAGGGAAGATAGCGGGGAGCCGCCACACGGCAGCAAGGGAAGGATTAAAAAGATGGGGCAGGGAGCCGGACAGGGAGCGATGGAGAAAGAAACAAAGCCCCTTGATGGGCTACAGGACAGAGAGGGAGCAACTGAAGACTCGGGGAAAAGGAGCAGGACAGAGAACGGAAAACCAGTGACGGGCCACAGGGCAGAGGGAGGAACCACATATGTGGGGAGAGGCAACTGGCCAGAGAGAGATGAGGACAGACAGATAACAGCAGTGGGCTACAGGGCTGAGAGAGAAACTGAAAAACGGGGACCGAGAGCCGGGAACAGGAGACACGCAGAAACACCAAATCGCAACAGGCCACAGGACAGAGAGGGAAGAAATAAACATCTGGGACCAGGAGCAACCTACAGAGAGACGTCGGGAAACGGAAGTTTCAAGAACAATGCATACGAGGCAGAGAGGAAGGCATTTTTAGAAGTGGGTCAAGACAGGGACAGGGAGCCCAACAGAGACAGAGAGAACAAGAAAGCAACAACGGGCTGCGAGACAGACAGGGAGCAATTGAAAAATCCCAGCAGGGAGAGACGGCAAAAGGAATGAAATCGCAACACGAACTTCGAAAGCGACAGGCTGCAGGGCAGAGAGGGAGGAATTTTAAAAAATCCGGATCTTGTGCTGGACCAAGAGAGACCGAGCAAATAAAAATGGTGAGGCCTAAAAGGGCACACAGGAAGGAATTAAACAACAGGGACAGAGAGCCAGACAGAGAAAAGTCCTGACAGGCTTCCAGAGAGAGAGGGGAATTTAAAATTAGAGACCAGGAGCTGGACAGAGAGAGACTGAGAAAGGGGAGGGGGGAAAAAAAAAAAAAAAAAAAAAAAAAAGACAGGGGCGGGCAAGGGGGAAATCACAGCACCATGTGAAAGACAGGGGGCCAGGGGAGGGATAGGGAGGGCCTGGGACACACAAGTGGGGCGATGGGGCCCCGAGGGCCCAGGACTCACCGCATCCCTTGTTCTCAGTGCTGCCAGGAGAATTTGCCCGTTCAGACGCTTCCTTCTCTTCCTCTCCTCCCTTCCTCTTCTGCAGCTCCGGTCACATGGTGGTTCTCCACCTAAAAGATTACATGGCTGTCTCAATTCTTGCGAGACAAGGCTTCCTAGACATGTAGCCTCGCTCGTTCATGCATCACACGGCCGTACCATGCCATGGGTTACGCACATGGACTCTCCGCTTGCCTGCGGCGGGAGGCAGCTGCCGGCCGGCCGGCCTCTGATTCCTTCTTCTTTCTCTGGCCTCTCCAGCTTCAGCCGCAGCAGCTCCTGTCCACTGCCCACAGCCAGCAAGTGCTCCGCCCGCCCCTTTTTGCCCCCACGCCGCGACGAGAGCGAGGTCAGGCAGAGACAACCCAGGCAAGACCGAGGCGGGTGCAGACAACAGCATCCTCAGGGGAGGAAGGGACACCTGTGCCCTCAGTGCAGCCTCTGGGAGACAAGGAGAATCAGTGACCATTATGACCGTAGATCATCCCCGGCCAAATCGCCTCCTTCCACAGCAGCTTCTGGAGATGCCACTTTTTCCCTGCACTGCAGTTAATGGTATCCACGTTAAGGCAGAATCAAGTGCATCCGAGGGCCAGCTTGCTGCCATCACAACAGGATGACCTGGGGAGACAGGCTGCAGGGGAGGTGCTGGAGCTGGGGGCAGCTGCGCGGGGCCAGCGGGGCCGGGGAAGGCTCAAGGGGAGCTCTGGCGAGTTGGGAAGGCACCCGGCGCCTGGAGGGGCGTCCGCCTCCTTCCCCTCTTCCCTCCCACCAGCTCCCGGGAGCTCCCCGGGGCTGCCCGCCGCAGCACGGGCCTTGAGGCTTCCCGTCCCGCCACCCCCGGCGGCCAGCGGCCAGCAGAGACTCCCGCACCCGCCGAAGGAGCTCGCTCGCCTCACCGCCGACCTCGCCCCTCACCCGCCGCCATGCTGCTCTCGCGCACCGCGCATGCGCGAGCCGCCGCCGGCGCGCCGGAAGGGCCACGCCCGGCGCGCGACCGCCGCGCTGCGGGACCGCGCTTTGGCCGCGCGGCAGCAGTGCCCGCCGGGCGGCGCGTGCCCGGGGCGGCCCCGGCACTGCAGCCCCGCGCGTTGCGCGCCGAGCGCCCGCCGGCCCCGCGCCCCTGGGGCGGGAGGACACGCCCCCGGCGGGGCGGGAGCGGGGAAGGGGCGGGTCTGAGCTTGGGCTGGGGGCGAGGGGCAAGTCGGGGGGTGCAGGCGGCACCCGAGGGGCGGTGGGAGGGCGGTGCCGAGCATGGTGGGGCGGAGGGGGCACAAGGTCGGAGGGCAGGGGGTTCGGGGGAACGTCCCGCAAAAACCTCGCATGGGGCAACATCTCCATGGGAATCACTTGGGGGGGGGGGACGGGACGGGGGGACGGACGACAGGGATGGGGGGGGGGGGGGGGGGGGGGGGCGGGCAGAACAGCGGGGAGGAGACCCTCTGGGCCCCGGACTCTCCCCACCGGACAGCCCCGGCTGCAGCACCCGCGGGTCCCCGCTGGAGACAGAGCCAGGAGCCTCCGGCCGCAGGGCTGGCGCCGCCGGGCGAGCACGCTGAACGGCCGGCAGGCAAACCTGGGCAGGGGGAGCTGCCGAGCAGCACCAGACACAACACGGCAGCTCAAGAACAAAAATCCCAAGTTATGTCTCAGCATATGAGAAAAGTAACACAGGAGAAAGCAGAAGAATTCAGTGAGAATGAGGGATAGGATAGCAGTTGAGCTAAAGGAGGTCAGCTCAAACTACAACACATCTGTTCAAAGCCAGAGCCATCGGTACGCTTAAAAAAAAATTAAAAAAAAAAATCAATACTAAGACTCATCAATACAATTTTGAAAGCATTCTCAGCATAAAAGCAAACACCCTTGATAGTGCTGGAAAACGTCTCGTCCCTTTCTCACAGCACCCCTGGGGGGAGATACACCCCCCACCCCCCCCCCACCCGTGAGACCGCAGGAAGACCTCGTACCATCCTCGGACTCACCACAACAGCTACAGCCCTTGCGCCGCCGCCGCTGCTGCTGCACGTCTCGCTTGCTCAGTCAATAAATCTGCAGAGTGAAGTGTAAAACTCTAAATAAACATAACAAAGTCATGTTTAAAACGTTCTTTAAAGAAAGAACAAATCTCAGTCGTTCACTTTATACCGAAAAGGCACGTGGATGTTCATGTACATCCAACAACAATGCTCACACTACCAAAGTATTTGATTTGATGTTTGCGTTAACTGCACTCACCCAGCTGCAAGCAGATACCATTAAATCACCTGTCTCCAAAATACACCGTTCCCATCCGACTGGGGGGTTTCTTGTGCATTACACCATTAGGAGGGACATCTGGGCAGCTGCACCGCCCAGGAGAGATGCCACCCAATGGCCAGGGAAATGCACCACCGAAAGCCAGACAGAAATAAAGTACTTTGGAGTGCTCCCTCCAAATATGGGGAAAACCACCCATAACATTCAGCAGCCTCTCTTTTTAAACACATAGAAGAAATACCAAATTGCTTAAACACCCTCTTCAATCGTACCCTGAAGCTCGCGGGCGGTTACAGTTTAAACAAGGCAAGTCCATTTGTATATTACACAACATGAACTGTTTGGGGTTTTTTCCTATCAGAAATGAAACTTATAAAAAATTAGTAAGATAAGAGATCCCCATACTATTTTACTTTGGGGACACACACACACACACGACACACACACAGATGGGACCATGACGGACAGGGATGACGACACAATGCAGAAATCAACCACCCAGTTCTGCAATGCTTAAGGCTACCAAACAGGACTGGAAGATTTGCCAGAGAGAGGTGGGGGGAAAAAACCCACCAAACAAGCAAAAAAACCCCAAACAACAAAACAAAACAACACAACACAAAAAAAAAACCAACCCACGACCTTGATTGCTCTTAGTACAGATGTCAGTATCTCAGTCAGGTTTCCACGTACCCCTATGAGATATTTTAAACACTTAAGGACTGAAAAAGGAGAAAGCTTTTATCTGGAACACAGTCCATTTCTTCAGAACATCCAAACTCTGACGCACAGTTTCTTTCCCCTTTCAGCACCATACGATTCTCACAGAATCGTTTCTCAGCAAGCACACAAAACAGAAAGCTACGCACGCTCTCAGGAAGAGCAAATAAACGGAGGGGAGTACACTTCACACAGGCACAACGTGCTCCAGAACAGACCTTATTTTGAGTGTTTCTGCTGAAGCACTTCCTATCAAAACTAGAGAAGGAGAGCTGGCACGTTCTTCACGTTCACTTTAAAGTCCGTACTACAAGTACCTGGGGAAAAACGCAGACGCACGGGGCAGACGTACCTTGTCCTTGTAGGCCACTCGGGATCCTCTGGGCCAGTCTTGTACCTCCAGGGCAGAAGAAAGGGTCACCATGGTGAAATGATGCCAGTTGATAGTCTGCTGAGAGAGGAAAAAAAAAAAAAAACAAGCCACCTTTTAGCACAAAGCGGGCTAGGAATCGAAAGCTTCCTATTTCGGCGAAGGTTTGCAATGACTACAACCGAGTGGAGGAAAAAGCATTTTGCATCATCTTTGGTACAGCTGTTGAGACAGGCCACTAGAGATTTTGGTTTTCATAGAAAACTGGGTGCTTTCTGTCTTTTTTTTTTTTTCTTTTTTTTCTCCTTCTGACTCATTGGCAGCTTCAGTCTCACCAGAACTCCCTTCCTTAGATCGACACAGATAACTACGCACCTTTTCTCAAGCCTACATAGAGCCAGGGTTTCCTCACCCTAGACATCCCAAATCGAATACTATCCTTAAAATGTACAGCGACCCACCTGCCCTTGTCAACTGCCTCCTTGCAGAAACTGCCCCTTCACAGCTCGTCCCCGTCTCAGCGGATTGTCCTGCTGGAGGATGAAGTGCAGAAGATGCGTATCCCCACAGCATTTGTCTGTGAGGGTACATGTTCAGAAATACTCTGAATCTGTAAGACAGACAGGTGTAATTTCTGCGATTTCAATCATCAGAACTCAATTGTGAGGAAACAAACTAATGTTTAAATGAAGGGTCTGTACGCTACAGTCCTAGGAGAGGGGCAGGGGGGAGAAAGGCATTACAAATTGGAAAAAAAAAAAAAAAGGGCATGATTCGGAGCTCCCAATCATGACGGAGCGGTGGGGACAGTAACAAAAGCAAAGACAAACAGCAGCAACGTTAAGTGAAATCCAGCTTTAATTCTGATCACGTCTTTAAGAGACTCCCCAAGTCTATACCTCAGTCCTACGAAGGACTAGTCCTTTTTTTTGAAGGACAAGTTGTTTTTTTTTTTTTAACACATAAAAGTCCCAGACTGAGGGCTCCACGGAATAGCATGTGGACTGAACCACAGGACAAGCAGTCATCAACACTCTAATGAAAAAACCAAATCGACTATAAACCAAGTTTAAACATCACTGTCCATCCTGTTTCTTTGGTTACATTTCTACCGGCATCTAGGTGCTCAAGAGTTCACTGTCCTCACACCACAGGTTACTGACAATGTACTCGGGCATCTAAAAATAAAAAGCCATCTCCACCCCACCCATAAAATCAGGGTGAACCACGAGAAGAGAAACTCTCAAGGCGGCAACAGGCAGCTCTGCACTTACCACGGAGGAAAGTCTGTTCCTCGGCCCGGAAAAAAAAACACTCTCGACTCCCAAGGGACCTCCCGGGGAACGAACCGTGCTCCATTAACGGCGTTTTGTCCCCAGCTTCTCTGCCCCGGGCTTGGGTGGGGAGGGGCGGCGGGGCCCTTCCACTCGCCCTGGCCCCTCCGCGCTCCCCCAGCCCCACGTGGGCCATCGCCCAAGCACCGACCGCATCCGCCCGCGCGGGATCTCCCTCGTGGGACGCGGAACGCGACGCCGGGAAGAGGCGGCGGAACAGGAACCTCTTGGTCAGGTCGCCCGGCCAGCGGCGAGAAGACCGAGCCAGGTTCTGCCCGAGGGGCCGGGCAGGGCCCCCTGGAGCCCCAGCCGGCCCGTTTCCGTCCCCTTTGCCCGGCACTGAGCAGGCCCCGCCGCCCCGCCCCAGACACCGGCGAGCACCGCCCGGCCCGCTCCGGCGCACCGGCAGGGCAGCCCAGCAGCGCCGCGCCCCGGGACCGCCGCTCCCGCCGTGCCGCGAGAGGCGCCTGCCCGGCTTCAGGCCCTGCGGGGACACCGCCCTCCCCACCCTCCCCCCCACGGCGCGGCTCCCCCCCGCTTCTTCCCACACGGCGCGGCTCCGCCCGCAGCCTCCCCCGCCCCGCTCCGCGCCTCCGACACGGGCCCCGCCGGCCTGGCCGCCCGCCTCACGGCTTTCCCCGGGACCCACCGGTCGATCGCCCGCTCCCCACTCACCCGCTCCCCCGGCGGAGCCCGAGCCAGAAGAGCCCCAGCCGCAGCCCCAGCCCCGCAACGTTCGGTGACCGCGCCGCTCCTGCCGCGACTCGCACTGCCGGGCGGTGCACCGGAGAGTGCAGGAAGCCACGCGCCCCGGAGGGGCGGGGAGAGAGGCGGAAGTGACGCTTCCGGCGGCGCGACAGGATGCAGGAACACGCGCCCACCAGAACGGGGGATGCGGCAAAGCGCGCCCCCTGCCGGGCGGGGGGAGCATGGAAGACACACCCCTGGGCGGGCGGGAGCACCGCTGGGCAGCGCCAAAGCACGCGCACCAGGGGCGGGAGGAGGGAGCGGGACGGCACCTCCGGGCGGCCGGCGACCAGGAGACCCCGCGCACCCGCCGAAAGGGATGACTCGCTCGCCTCACCGGTGGCCTCGGCCCTCCCCCGGCGCGCCGCCGTGCTGCTGCCGGGCACGCGTTTGCCCGGCACGCGCTTGCCCCGCCCACCACCGACGCGCCGGAGGGGCCGGAGCCGGCGCGCGAACGGGCAGAGGGCGAGGGGCGGAGCGGCAGCGGGGCTGCCTTACCGGGAGGCAGCAGACGGCGCCAGGCAGCCCCCGCGGTGTCGCATGGCCGCTGCGGGCGAACGGCAGCGTGGAAACAGCGAACGACACCGCGGGTCGGGGCTGCAGTACCTGCCCCTGGCCGCATGGTGGCAGCAGAGCGCCGCAAAGCGAACTGAAACGCGCAGAAAGCCCATTTAAGAAGCGCGGGCTCTGAGGAAATCCGGGGGCGATGGACAGAAAAGGCAGCGAACGTGCCCCTCCAGCCCGTATCCGGGGCTACACTGCAACAGCTGCCCTGTCCCCCGATGACCCCTCACTAGCCAGGGAGGGGCGTCGAGAAAAGGGGAGGAGACCTGCGGGTCGAAGTGAAATCGGGTTTAACGAGACAGCACCACTACCAACAGAGGCATGCAAAGTTACACTGGGCCAAATGAACGTGCAGCAGCCACGATCGACAGGAGAGGGGTCCTCGGGAGCAAGGAGAAGCAGGGAAAGGAGAGAGCCCTGCAGGAGCCCCGCGGGAGATCCCCTTCCTCAGCAAACCTTCCCCCTTTATACTGAGCATGACACAGTGGTCTGGGCTACACCTGTAGCTGACTCAAACTGCTAACAGCCTGCTGAGCATTGCTGGGCTGTGATTCTGGACCAGCCAAACCGTGACGGCAAAACACAGACAGGCAAGGCTGTAGACAGAAACTTTTAAAAGCGATGGGGATTAAGGAAATAAGGGAAAAAAAATAAAAATAGTAATGGAGAAGTAGAAAGAAAAATCTGTAAAGCAAAGGCACTGAAGAAAAAGAAAAAGTTAAAACTTAAGATATCAAAAAGCAAAGAGTAGATGTAGAAAATACAGTGTAAGCAATAGGGATTAGGGAAATAAAGGGGAAAGATATAAAAATACAGAAAGTGACAGCCAACAAAAATGGAGACAGAGAAAGAAAAATTTAAAAGGATGGTGGTGAGGAAAGATAAGGCATAATTAAAAAATAAAGACAGGATGTGGGATAAAAGTAGATAGAAATCTTTAAGAGCAACAGGGTACAAGAAACAGAAATAATTTAAAAATAGGGTCGGGGAGGTGGATAGAAGAAAATTGAGGAAGAATTTTTTTTTTTTTTTTTAAGTGAGAGCATACAGGACAGAGAGAGGAATTAAAAAGGAGGGACAGGGTGCCAGAGGGAGGGAAAATGAGAAAGAGAAATTGCAATGCAGTGAGGCACAAGAAACACGGGAAAGCATTAAGAAATTGGGAGAGGGAGCCAGAAAATGGGACACCATGAACAAGAGAGGGCTGGAGAGGGGGACAAGGGTGTAGAGAGGAGAGCTGAGAGATTGCACCAGAAAATAGGGACCGAGAGACAAATCGGAGAGATGGGGAGTGAGGCAGAAGGGACTGACGAGACAGAGGCAAAACAAGGGCCGGGGACAAATTCTAAAGCAACAGGGAAAAAGAAACATAGGCAAGAAATTAAAAATAGAAACAGGGAGCCAAATAGAAACACATGTAGAACAAATATTTCAAAAAGCGATGGAGTACGGGAAACACAGGCAAGAAATAACACATGGGGGCAGGGTGACAGATGGAAGAAGCAAAACTGAAGAAGTGGTTGGGTAGAGGACACAGAGGGAAGAATTAAGAACTAGAGTCAGGGAGATGGACAGAGGGAAAAGCAGAAAGAATATTTTAAATGTGAAAGGGTACAAGAATTAAAAGAATAGGTATATGGACCTGCGTAAAGGGATGCAGGCAAAAATGTGAAAAACAACAAGAGACGAGAAACAGGCAAGAAATTAAAATTAGGTCAGGGAGGGGGAGAGCAAGAGAGAGGTTGCAAGAAAATTTAAAAAGCGACTGGGTTCAAGAGACTTAAGTGAGAAGTTAAAAGACAGGAACGGAGAGGTAGAAACTTTCAAAAGCAATGGGGTACAAGAAACATGCAAGGAGGAAAAAACAGGAACAGAGAGCCCAGTAGAAGCAAACTGCCATGGGTTGACCTTGGCTGGCTGTTGAGTGCCCACCAAGGTGCTCCATCACTTCCTTTCCTCAACCAGAGGAAGAAAATACAACAAAAGCGCTAGTGGAAACCCACCACACTTCCCACAATCAACAGGGACCTGGATAAATGGAGGCAGGGAGAGAGGGAGACCTAGAAATGCCCTTTTCACAAGCAATAGGGCAGAATGAGAACAGAGCTCGTGGGGTGCCAGGAAGGAAACGACATAGAAAGGAAAGGTAGAAGGTGACACTTTACAGGGCAATGCTAGCAAAAGAGCAAAAAGCTTTGGGGAACTAGACAGCCTGAAAGGCAGACAGAGGCAGGGACAGGCAAGGAGGCAGGCAGAGATCCAGAGAACCGGGGCAGGGATGGCCCTGGACACACACGAGGGGACACGTGGCTCCTGGTGACAACGGCAGACCTTCACCGCCCCGAGGCTTTTCTTTCTGTCTCTGCCCCTTCCTCCTCCACAGTGCCAGCTGCCTGACCTTAGGAGCAGGCGGTGGGTGACTCAATGCACTTCTCTCACGAGGTTTCCTGGACATGCAGCAGCTCACACGTGTGCAGCCAACAGAGGCGCCAAGGTCCTGGTGCTGTGTTATGGTGGCATTCTCTGTTGTGGATGGGTGGGAGGGATCCTTCCTTGCCACAGGGACCAGCTGGAGACAGTTGCCTGTGGAAGCCCCTTGGTTTGACTCCTCAGCCAGCTCCTGCAGGCAGGCATGCCCAGGCAGCCCCCTTCATAGCCCAAAGTAGGGCCAGCCCCATCATTAGCCTCAGTGGCCACACCTGCCCCAGCTGGAGCCCATCAGGAACAGGTGCCTGGGCAAAGCCCCACAGCACATGGCCCCCTCCCCGGCACCTGCCCACAGCCACGAGCTCTGCACCCAGGGGCTTGAATACCATCCAGGGGCACAGAGGAGGCAGGAAAAGTTTACTCACCTCTGCCCAGAACAAATCCTGGCACTGAGCTGGCTACAAGGCTCGGTGTGCAAACACAGCAAACGCAGCAGGAGAGAAGGGAAAAAGCAGGAGGAAGGTAGAGAAGAGGTGGGGGACAGGCAGCCAGTAAACGGGATGCTGCAAACAGGAGAGGGACAGGGAGCAGGACAGTAGCATAGAGAGAGGAGTACTGGGACACTGAGCAAAAAACCCAGGGAGAGATGGAGGAATACATAAGAGCGAGGAGGAGCAGGAGAGAGAGGCCAAAGGGACCAGCAGGACCACAAGGCAGGGACAAGACAAGGGACAGGGAAATATTGTAAAGCAATAGGGGAAAAGAAACAGAGGCAAGAACTAACACATAGGGTCAGGAAGACAAAAAGAGGGAGCCTTACAAAGACAATGTAAAAAGTGACACCATTTCCACCCCCGTCTTGACTTCCACATTTTCCCTGACTTCGCACCCCATCTCAGCCTCCACTTTCTTCCAGCCCTGCCTCTCCCCCTGGCTTGAGGGGAAGCCCCAGTGCAATCAGGAAGGTGTTAGGCTGTCCATCAGGCTCCCACAGCAAAGGGGCCAGGACAGAAAGCCATTGCTGGCCCTCCCCATCCCTGGGCAGCCCTTTCCCAGGCAGCAGAAGGAGCGGCAGGCAGGGCAGCAGAGGTGGACCGGGACACACACAGGAGAACGTGTGACTCACCCCAGCTCCTGGCACCAGCTCAGATCTTCAGCACCCCAACACTTTTCTCTCAACTCCCCTCCACCGCCAGGCTGGCCAGCGGCTCACACACACAGCCGATGCAGGCACCAAGCTGCCAGCAATGTGTGCTGGTGGTCTGCTCCATCATGGACAGCTCAGGGGGATCCTTCCTTACCACAGGGACCAGCCATTCCATTCTGGAGGTAGCTCCAGCTACCTCCTCAGCCAGTTCCCCTTTATCAGCTCCCTCAGGCAGCCCCTTTATAGCCCACAGGAGGGCCGGCCCTGTTATTAGCCCCACTGGCCACACCTGGAGCCCATCAGGAACAGGGGCCACAGGCAAGAACAAGCACCCAGGGACAAGGAGCTCTGAAGAGGGAGATGTAGGAAGAAAATGTAAAAAGCAATACTGCTTTTCCACTCTCCCACCCACCCCTGCCCTTGGGAAAGCCTGATGGAAACCATGAGACTTCAGGGTGTCCCTGCTGGGTGCCCCTCATTCCCCCTGATATCTACTGGTGATGGCATTTTGGGCCCAAGGAAGTGCCAGAGCGAAGTTTGGAATGCAAACAGTTTGTTTAAAACAGTTTGCATCTGGAGCAGCAGTTCTTGTAGTGGTGGGGGCAAGGCAGGTGCATGGAGCAGGGACAAGGGGAGGGGGACACAAAACATGGTAATGGGAGGCAGGTGCAAGGCACACCCATGGTGGGGGGGCGGGGGGGGGGAGGAAGGCAGGTGCACAGGGGGAGGATAGGGTGTGAGCTATGCACACCCATAAAGTGGGTACAAAAATCTGTCAGGGATAACCTGATTGAGGAAGATGAAGTTGACCTTGACAGCATTCCAGTATACCCTTGAAAAGACAGAAGAAGTGGATGAAGAATGTTGTAAACAAGTTTGAGGAAGTTATAAGAGATTGAGCAAGAAGAGACTGAGCAAGTAATACCACAGAGCAGAAACTTGGCAAGAGAACAGTAGGTACAGTGAGAAATACAGTAGGAGCTCCAGCCAATCATTATGTGAATGGAGGTGAATGGACAAAGCTATTGAGCGAATCATTTTAGCAGCCTTAGTGCATGAACAGGTGGACAGATAAGAAAGGTTATAAAAGGGTACGCTTTTTCTGCTGCACCATCTCAGCCATCTTGGTTTTTGCAACTTAATAAAGACTGCCTTCTTACATATACTCTTGTCGTTGTCCATCCCTACCATGAAAAAAAGCAGGCAAGGCAGGCCCATGGGAGGCAGGGACATGACAAGTAGGGCCAGGCACACACACGGGAGTCAAGGCCACAAAGATCGGGGTGGCATGGGAAAAACCCCACCTGAAGGCAGAGACAGGGGTATGGGGGGGGCATAGACAGGTGCAGATGTGGTGCACATCCTCATGCTACTCGATAATCTCACCTTCAGTCCTAGGAAAGGAAATGGGATCACAAACCCTTGTCACAAAAAACAAGTTGCCATCCTGCAGGAAGTTCAGAATTCCAGGAAAATCCAGTGCACCTATGTCTTGGTTTGAAAGACAGGTGTCTGTGGAGGAAGGCAGGAGCCTCCCTTGAAATGGAAAGTGCAACCCCCTTCCCTCCAAATTATTATAATTTTGAAATTAACGGGCGTTCAGGCAAAGATACGGGGAATAGGAATAACAGTTCTTTACTAATATATATATATATATATATATATATATAAAAAACACAAGGCAGGGAAAAAACAAACAACCCACTGGTTTACACTGACAGAGTCAGGAATACAACCTGACACCCTGTTAGGGTGGCAGTAGCAGTCCGATAAGATGCTGGCTGCAGTCCTCCTGAAGCGATGGATGTAGTTCTGTGGAAGCAGCAATCAGGTAAAAGAGTCTGGTCTTCCTCCGAAGGTCCAGTGGTAGGTAGGTAGCTCTTGTCCTCTGGAACTCCAGTGGGGGGAAAAGCTCCTCTGGGAATCCACTGGAAGAAGGCTGCTAGGGTGTTCAAAATCTCTGTTTTTATTTGGCATGGACTGCTTGGCTCCTTCCCCCCCGCCCCCCCCACCCCCGGGCGGAGCATCTCACAATGGGATGGGGAGTCGTGAGGCAGTTCCTTGATGGGCCATTAACAGGAGATAGTCCAGGAGCGAGTTATCGATGAGTCAGGCGATAAGGCATTGTTGTGCCCAGTAACAGGAGATAGTCCGGGGGGGGGAGGCAGAGAGCACCGCCCCACCTGGTCTCAACAGCTCCTGAAGATGGTAATAGAATATTTTTTTCTTTTGGCACATTTTGCACTGTAACCCAGGACAACCTAGAACAAAACCACAGCAAAACTGTCAGTTAAAAAAGCTGTGTGTTTTAGAACCCTCTCATCACCCCTTAACACTCCGTATGAAACTGCTGACAAATAATAAAAAAAAAAAGCCCAAGCTGCATCCCAGGGCTCTCTCTACTGTGGGTGCTGCTGGAGCTTGCCCAATCCCACAGCTCTCACCTCGCCCAGAAGGAGCTCCCTGGGCAGAGCCCGGGACTCATCTACCCCAGGCCCCGCCCACTGCCTTTCCAAACATCCCCCGGGGAAGGGGCCGCCGCGGGGCACAAAGGTGAGAGCGTCCGGTGCGTAGCCCACTCACTGTAGGCGGTAGCAGGAGAGAGCGCGGCAGCGCGCACCCGGAGCTGCAGTACCGTCTTTTGGTCACAGGGTGGCAGCAGGGTGCGCGGCAGCGCCGCCGGGGCTGCATAACCGCTTTTTGGTCACAGGGTGGCAGCAGGGAGCGCGGAAAGCTCCGCTGGGCCTGCAGTACCGACTTTCGGTCACAGGGTGGCAGCAGGGAGCGCGGCAGCGCCTTCGGGGCTGCAGTACTGCTTTTCGGTCACAGGGTGGCAGCAGGGAGTGCGGCAGCGCCTTCGGGACTGCAGTACTGCTTTTCGGTCACAGGGTGGCAGCAGGGAGCGCGGCAGCGCCTTCGGGACTGCAGTACTGCTTTTCGGTCACAGGGTGGCAGCAGGGAGCGCGGCAGCGCCTTCGGGACTGCAGTACTGCTTTTCGGTCACAGGGTGGCAGCAGAGAGCGCCACAAATCGGTGTCACCGCACACGCGCGTGTACCACGCCCCAGTACCCAACCCTAGTCAAATCGTGGTAGCAGAGCGCGCCGCAGGCGGCCGCCAGCGCGCATGCGCGTACCCCGGCCTGCAGTACCGCACACCCCCCACGCGCAGGCAGCACAAAGCGCCGTTTCACGCAGCACCCCCGTGCGGTCACAGCGGCGCAGCAGCACCTGCGTCTTTCTCTGACACTGGGGGTACAGGGGGACCCGGAGAGGGGTGGGGGATGACCGACACCAACGGCTCTCCCCGGCATAACCCACAGACGAGCACTCACCTGCCACAGCCCACGAGACAGAATCCATGCTCGATGCCTGCCCCCCGCCGGATCATCGACGCCGGCTGCCGCACAGCAGAGGGGTGGCAGGGCGTCCGCCAAAGGACAGTGCCATGGCTCTTGCTCGCACTCGGCTCTGCCACATTCCCCGTCTCGGACCACGCCCGGACGGGCTCCCCAGAGCAACAACTGCCCCTTTCCCCACCGGACAGCCGTGGCAGAAAGCTTGGACAGAGACAGAGCTGGCCCCGCGGGGCGAGAGCGCTGAGCCACCGGCAGGCAAACCTGGGGGGGGGGCGAGCTGCTGCGCAGCACCGGACACTCACAGCAAGACATCGGGAAACAAAAGGCCCCAGCCATAGTTCAGCACATTAGAAGAACAACACAGAAGCAAGGAGAGGAATTCAATAGAACGAGGGACAGGAGAGCAGTCGAACTGAAGGAGACCAGCCCGAAATACAGACACATCCTCTACAAACCAGAGTGATTTGAATACTTAACACTCCATAGAAAGACAAACAGATACGATTTCCAACCCCTTCTTAGCAGAAAAGCAACTGCTCTTGCTCATGTTTGATGCCCTTCCTTAGAGCGCTGCTGCAGAACAAGGCTGTACACCCCCATCTAGATCTATGCTTACACCTGTCTCCAAAATACACAGTTGTTATTTGACTCTGCTCCTGCCCCACCTTGTTCTATCATGTCACATGATTAGAAACCAAGTACTTCAGAGCGCTCTGTCAAAACACAGGGAAGAAACTCAGTAACATGCAGCTGCCTCTGGCTTGGAAAGAGTTAGAGAAACCCCTGACCGCTTAAGTACACCTCATACATTACATGCTGTACTGATTCGGCAGCGAGTTTAAACCGCGTTAGTCATTCTGCCAATTATACAATTTTAACTTTCTCTAGAGTTTCATATATGACAGGAAAAGATCAGTGAAATAATAGATCCCCCACATGGTTTTACTCATTAAAAAGAAAAAAAAAAGAAATTCAAATCCCCAGGGCTGCAACAGGTAAGGCCACCGAACAGGACTGGCAGATGCACTAAGGCTTCTGGCTGTACCAAAGCACGCAGAGGAACATTTTTTAATCGTATCTCGACCGTTGCAACCAAGAATGTAAAGACCAGCGACGCCATCCACTTTTGGAACACTTGCTGTGCTTCAGTCTTTGGAAACAAATTGACTTTGCTGTTGTTTTGTTTTTCAAAAGAGGGCAAAAAGTCTCACTGCTCATGACTTCTACAGCCAAGCACACAGAGTCCGACAGGCAGTTCGTACAACGCAATTTCTTTGAAGGAGAAAGATTTCCATTCCAGGAAAATCCCTTTTCCAACTGAAATCAAAGTTACGCACTGCAGGACAACGGTCCCTGGTCCCTCAGCTTCGCTTCCAGAGGGCTGGGGATCCGCGTCCATCCTCAGCAGAAACCACATCAACTAACCTGATTACTCCTGCAGTTGCCACGTTCCTCCTCATCGCCTACAGAAAAAAAAAAAAAAAAACCCACACACACCGCTGACAGTGGTAGCTGTCACACGGGTCACCACAGACCTCCTCGAAACACCCTCCTCCTCAAAAGGAACGTGGTCTTCCGCTCAACTGCTCCGCACCGATTCCCGTGTTGGACGCTGCAGCTGTCATCGCTTGCGGCCCCCCTAAGGTAGCAACAGACAGAGAAATACCGTCACGCTTGGGAGAAATCACCAGCCCCACGCTCCTCCTTGCTGCTCCTTAGCTCACCACCTCAAAAGCTCACCCAACTCCAAAGGCAGCTGCGTAACACCTGCACAAACGCACAGAAACGCTTGACCGAGCTGCCGCAGGATGCTCCGCTCTTGGACGCCGGCCCGGCTGACAACCGCCTCGCCTCCTCAGGCCGCTGGTCGGCGCGCAGCTTCGCCCCTCCGAGGCTATGTGCGTGACCTGCGAAAGCCAAAACAAAAGGCACGTGCTGAGATACCGCCCGAAACCACAGCCTGCCCGTGCCCATTCCCCTCTCCTCCTCCTCTACCTCGGCCGCCCACCCACCCTACCTCTGCCAGCTGCTGCGTTGAGGCTCCGGTACCACCTGTAAAACACAACCCATAAGGGATGCTTATAAACTTCACAAACGACACAACGCCTGAAAAGTAACTTCTCTGCTGCAGCCCACCAGTCCCAGCTCACCTCGCCCCAGCCACCCGCAGTGCCGATACCCTGCTTCGCTCGCTACTTCGTGCCTTTGGAATACAACAAACCTACCAAGACCTGTCAGCTGCTCACACAGCCATCGGCCGCATCTGCCCGCTGACACTGCGTGCCAACCCACCTTCTTATGGCCGCTCCCCCGCCCCTCCTCTAACCCTTTGGTGCACGGCTCGTCTCACTGCATCTGAAAACGGCATCGAACGAGTCACCCGGCTGCGGAGCAACAGCTTAACGGTTCCGGAGATCTCCTTTCCATGTAGGAATACCCTCTAGACTCCAACAACAGCCAGCCAGCCATCACAGAAAACCAAAGCCAAAGCAACACCTGGCCCTACGCGTACGACCCTTAGCACCTTCCACCCCGGAAGTCAAATGCCACGGCCCCTGACGAAAAGATACGGCCGCGGCCGCAACCGCAACGGTGGACGCGCGAGAAGCCGGGCCCCAAGACCCAACATCCACAGGATGCGGAGAAGTCGTCGTCCCAGAAGAGGGCTCCGTGAGAACAGACCGCTCGACAGCGGATACCCCAGCGCATCCTGGACCACTCGTCACCTTCTCGGACACGAGACATGCTGGACAGATCTGTGTGTGGAGCTTCTCGCGCGAGACGGGGAGCGCTCGGTCGGCGGTACCCCGGTGAGTCGAGGAGCACGAGACCCTCGGTGCGGCTACCGATGCGCCCGCCTACCGCAAAAGAATAAACCTCCGGAGCATTGAGACCTCATTAATGTGCAGTATAGCGCACACGGAACAAGCACCACCGACCGCCTCCTTACCACTGAACCCCTCAAGGAATCACAGCGGCGGTCAGCTGACGGAAAAACCATGGCGGCTGAAAGATCTAACACAGGCACCTTACAACCACAGAAACCGGTGCTAAACACACAACAGGTGAAAAACTACACGGAAACATAACTGCTGTGACCGGCACTACGACACGTCTCATCAGGCGCGTCATGAAAAAGTCAGAAACGGAGTCATGGGAAGGCTCGCGTGCCCGGGCCTACGACAGAAGACAGACCCTGGCTGGAGACTGTTACCAGCGCAAAGAACGCAGACCCTCTTCTCTGAGAAGTTCTGGGGAAGATGCCTTCTCGAGAAACTCTCAAGCTCCGTATACAGGCGAGTACAAGATGCTCACCCTAACCCTCGCTGGACAATTTCACCATCAGTCCTATTAAGAGAGAAAAAAGAGCATAGATCAAGACATCAGCAACTTACACAGCACACAGTAAAAACGGTGGGGAAAAAAAACAAGGTTCCATCTCCCATAGTCAGGAATTCCAGAAAAATGCAATGCATCTAAAATTTAAAAAAAAAAAATGGCAGGCTATTAAACCATTTTGCCACCCCCAAACCCTCAGCGGAAAACCGCCAGCCTGAAACAACAAAAACAACTGCATAAAAGGGTACTTCCTACTATGCCTACAGCCGAACCTCGGCCGGTCTCGAAACTCTTCCCTCACACCGACGCCTCCGCTTCTTGCCGTGAGCAAACCCCCGACGCCCGCGCAGCCCAGCCGGCTCCAAGAGCTGCCGCCAGCGACCAGACCAGCGGAGCGCCCGCAGCGCAGCAGCCCCGGAGCAGAACGGGCTCCCTGTGCAGAGGCCAGGGCTCGTACACCCGGGGCCCTGCTCACCACCCTTCCTGCAATCCCCTGGGAAAGGGGCTGGGGCGACCCCCAGCAGACACAAGGGCGGCCGGAGGAGCAGCGGGGAGTTTCCTCACCTGCCTCCGTGTCACGGGGTACAAAGCACTGAGCAAAGACAGCGACCCGTACCGCAAAGGCCGATACCTGCTCTTCTACTGCAGGTATCTGCGGCACCAGCAACGTGACCGGGCAGGGAATTAAACTAACGGAACCGCTTTAACTGGGAGAATAAGGACACAAACCTGAGCCAGGTGCAGTCAGCAACATCCCCGGGGAGGAACCGGCAACCAAGTCCTCAGCGCTGCCCCTGGGAGACACAAAGAACGGCCAACTGTTGTCCACAGCGACGGCCACCCCTTTCCCCAGGCAGGAACCCCTCCTTCTGCAGGAGCTCCTGGAGACGCCCCCTCCTGCCCCAGACCATTGCCAACGGCACCCGTGCTTATGGGGCAATAAAGCACGTTCGCGGGTCAGCTTGCTGCTGCGAGGGCAGGGTCTGGGGTGGTCAGGGGCTACGGGACAGGTGCTGGAGCTGTGGGCAGCTGCATGGGGCGCGCAGGCCGGAGCACTTTTCCAGGGGGTGGGAAGGCCTCCAGGTGCCCGGAGGCAGCCATCTGCCCCTCTTCCTCCTTCCTCTCCACCAGCTCACAAAACCCCTGGGAGCTGCCCTGACGGGGCCCGACGTCTGCTGTCGGCACTCTCGGGCAGGCGTGCCCTAGCAGCACCATCCCCTGGGGCTGCGGCCCCATGACACAGAGCGGCCATCGCCATCAGCCTCGCTGGCTCCCTCCGGGGCTCCTCCGGCACCAGCCCGCAGCTGCAGCCATGGCCCCTTACCCCCGCTGTGTACCTGCTCCCCTGGACTCTCTGACCGCTGCTCAGCAAGTACAAAGGAGACAGAGCGAGGGTTTATTTGCAAACCCATCTAAGTGCGAGGAACACGCCTGCTCTGGGGCTCAGAGCCCGTCCACTCACCCTTCCCTGGGACCGCTCGGCAGTCCACGCTGGGGCAGCAGGTACGGAGAACGAAAACACAGCCATGGGGAGCTGGGCAGAGGAACAGAAAGAGAAAAATAAGGTGAGGGAGAGGAACTGAGGAGCAGAGAAAGAGAGGTACCGGGAAAAGAACAGAGAGGGGGAGACACAGATAAAGAAAGGACACAGAGTCCTGGTCTGTGGAAGGAAAACGGGGTCAGGGAGCCAGGCGAGGGAAAAGAGCACGCCCACCAGCCCTGTGCCCAGGGGGCAGCAGCGGCCTTTCCTCACGGGGAAGTGGCAGCGGGCACGGCGGCCCCATCCCACAGGCCCTGCAGCATCGCGCGGCCGTTACCGGCGGCGCCCGCCGGCAGGACAGCCTGCTGCTCGCCGGATGCAGCGCTGAGCATGGCGCCCGAGCCGGACGCCCGCAGGCAGCCATGCGGCCCTGGCAACGAGCCCACAGCTCGTGCGGCGGCTGTGGCGAGGGCTGGGCCGTGCCGCAGGAGCGGGGGGCCATCACTCGACCCCCGCAGCGCAGCACCTCCTCCCCTGGGCTCCCTCACAGCCCCTCGCCTGCTGTGAAGGGACTGCAAACGCAGCTGGGAGGGCAAAGGAGACTGCGAACGTTTCTTCAGTCACGCAGGTAGCGGATGCAGCGAGAGCGCCTGAGGCAGGGAACAGGATGGCGAGAGAAAGACAGGGACAGGGAGCCCGACAGGTGGAGAAAGAAGCAGCAGGGAGAGAAGAAGAGAGGCAGCAGATAGAGGGAGAAGGGAGCAGGGCAGAGACCGACAAAGGAGGACGGAGACGCAGGACAAAACTGGGACAGGCAGCACGACAGAGAGGAAGGAAAGAAGAACAGGGGCAGGAAGCTGGACCGAGACACATGGAGAAAGACAACAAAGAACAGGGCAGAGAGGGAGGATGAAACAACAGGGACAGGGAGCCAAGACAGCCAACAATGGAGGGAAGGGGCGGGGGTGGGGGGAACAACAACACGGTACAAACCACAGAGCTACACACTACAGGTGGAAGAATTAAAAAATAGAGCCGGGGAGCCAGAAAAAAAAAAAAAAAAGCTGGAGAGCAAAAAGTATAGCGATTCATACAAAAAGGGAGGGAATATTAAAATAGCGTCATCAGGGAGCCAGAGAAAGCGAGACGGAGAAAGGACAAAAGCAACAGGCTACAGGGCAGAGAGGGAGGAACTCATGAGCAGCAACAGAGCTCCGGCCAGAGAGAGACGGAAAAAAGTACAAGACTGCAGGGGCTGCAGGGCAGAGAAGGAAGAATTGACCAACAGGGACAGGGGACCAGACAGAGCGTGATCGAGAACAGAAAAAACCAGCAGCGGGCTACAGGGAAGAGGAATTCAAGAGCAGGGACTGGGAGCTGGACAAAGAGACAGAAAAAAAAAAAACAAACCACGAAACAGTGATGGGCTATGAGACAAATAAGGAGGAAAGAAAAAACAGCAGCAGGGAGCCAGACAGAAGAGACTGAGAAACACAGACAAATAGCTTGGGGCTATGGGACAGAGAATGTGGAATGAAAAGGCAGAGAGAGGGAGCCAGACAGAGAGCAGGGGGAAAATCCAGACAGGCTACGGAGGGGCAGAAGAAGGAATTAAAATCTGGGGACAGAGAGCTGAACAGAGAGGGATGGCGACAGCAGGGAATAGCAGCGGGTGCAGGAGTAAGAGGGAGAAAATAATCGATAGGGACAGGGAGCTGGATACAGAGGGTCAGAGAAAGGTGAAAATAGGGGTAGGGTAGAGGGCAGAGAGTAAGAATTAAAAAATGGGGGCACTGAGACACAGAGATGGAGAGAAGAAAAAAGCAACAGGCTACACAGCAAAGGAGGAGGAATTAAAAAACACGGACAGGAAGTGCGAAAGTGAGAAGGGGCTGGGGGGGGTGGGGTGGGCCGGGGACTCCAGGACACACGACTCCTGACAGGCAACAGGACAGAGAGGGAGGAATTAAAAGGGAGGGACTGGGAGCTGGGAGAGGGGGAGAAAGAAAAAGAATCACGGCACACTACAGGGCTGAGAAGGAAGAAACTGAACAGGGACAGGGAAACGGCCAAAGAGAGCCCAACGAAAGAAAATGTGCCGATGGGCTACAGGACAGAGAGGGAGGAGTGAAACAACAGGGAGCCAGAGCCAGGCACAGAGAGATCGAGACAGAAAAAACAGCCAGGAGCAACGAGGCGGGGCAGGGGTGGGGGGAAGCTGCGAGGATCTGGAGCCAGACAGAGCAACAGCAAAAGAAAATGACAACGACAAGCTCCAGGGAGGAGCGGGAGGAATGAAAAGACAGAGATGAGGGGCCGGACCCAGTGTGACACACGCAGGAAGCACAGCAACAGCTGGAGGGCAGAGAGGGAAGAATTAAAACACAGGGACAGGGCGCCAGAGGTGGAGTGGGGAGACAGATAAAGGGGGAGAGGGCAGACAGAAAGACAGGCTACAGGGAGAAGCAGGAGGAATTAAAGAAATGGGATCCACAGCCGGACAGAGAGAAGGAGAAAGCAGCACAATCACCACAGGCTACAGGGCCCAGAAGGAAGAAACTGAAAAACAGGGAAGCGGGAGCCGTCCAGAGAGAGATATGAAGAAAGGGAAGATAGCGGGGAGCCGCCACACGGCAGCAAGGGAAGGATTAAAAAGATGGGGCAGGGAGCCGGACAGGGAGCGATGGAGAAAGAAACAAAGCCCCTTGATGGGCTACAGGACAGAGAGGGAGCAACTGAAGACTCGGGGAAAAGGAGCAGGACAGAGAACGGAAAACCAGTGACGGGCCACAGGGCAGAGGGAGGAACCACATATGTGGGGAGAGGCAACTGGCCAGAGAGAGATGAGGACAGACAGATAACAGCAGTGGGCTACAGGGCTGAGAGAGAAACTGAAAAACGGGGACCGAGAGCCGGGAACAGGAGACACGCAGAAACACCAAATCGCAACAGGCCACAGGACAGAGAGGGAAGAAATAAACATCTGGGACCAGGAGCAACCTACAGAGAGACGTCGGGAAACGGAAGTTTCAAGAACAATGCATACGAGGCAGAGAGGAAGGCATTTTTAGAAGTGGGTCAAGACAGGGACAGGGAGCCCAACAGAGACAGAGAGAACAAGAAAGCAACAACGGGCTGCGAGACAGACAGGGAGCAATTGAAAAATCCCAGCAGGGAGAGACGGCAAAAGGAATGAAATCGCAACACGAACTTCGAAAGCGACAGGCTGCAGGGCAGAGAGGGAGGAATTTTAAAAAATCCGGATCTTGTGCTGGACCAAGAGAGACCGAGCAAATAAAAATGGTGAGGCCTAAAAGGGCACACAGGAAGGAATTAAACAACAGGGACAGAGAGCCAGACAGAGAAAAGTCCTGACAGGCTTCCAGAGAGAGAGGGGAATTTAAAATTAGAGACCAGGAGCTGGACAGAGAGAGACTGAGAAAGGGGAGGGGGGAAAAAAAAAAAAAAAAAAAAAAAAAAGACAGGGGCGGGCAAGGGGGAAATCACAGCACCATGTGAAAGACAGGGGGCCAGGGGAGGGATAGGGAGGGCCTGGGACACACAAGTGGGGCGATGGGGCCCCGAGGGCCCAGGACTCACCGCATCCCTTGTTCTCAGTGCTGCCAGGAGAATTTGCCCGTTCAGACGCTTCCTTCTCTTCCTCTCCTCCCTTCCTCTTCTGCAGCTCCGGTCACATGGTGGTTCTCCACCTAAAAGATTACATGGCTGTCTCAATTCTTGCGAGACAAGGCTTCCTAGACATGTAGCCTCGCTCGTTCATGCATCACACGGCCGTACCATGCCATGGGTTACGCACATGGACTCTCCGCTTGCCTGCGGCGGGAGGCAGCTGCCGGCCGGCCGGCCTCTGATTCCTTCTTCTTTCTCTGGCCTCTCCAGCTTCAGCCGCAGCAGCTCCTGTCCACTGCCCACAGCCAGCAAGTGCTCCGCCCGCCCCTTTTTGCCCCCACGCCGCGACGAGAGCGAGGTCAGGCAGAGACAACCCAGGCAAGACCGAGGCGGGTGCAGACAACAGCATCCTCAGGGGAGGAAGGGACACCTGTGCCCTCAGTGCAGCCTCTGGGAGACAAGGAGAATCAGTGACCATTATGACCGTAGATCATCCCCGGCCAAATCGCCTCCTTCCACAGCAGCTTCTGGAGATGCCACTTTTTCCCTGCACTGCAGTTAATGGTATCCACGTTAAGGCAGAATCAAGTGCATCCGAGGGCCAGCTTGCTGCCATCACAACAGGATGACCTGGGGAGACAGGCTGCAGGGGAGGTGCTGGAGCTGGGGGCAGCTGCGCGGGGCCAGCGGGGCCGGGGAAGGCTCAAGGGGAGCTCTGGCGAGTTGGGAAGGCACCCGGCGCCTGGAGGGGCGTCCGCCTCCTTCCCCTCTTCCCTCCCACCAGCTCCCGGGAGCTCCCCGGGGCTGCCCGCCGCAGCACGGGCCTTGAGGCTTCCCGTCCCGCCACCCCCGGCGGCCAGCGGCCAGCAGAGACTCCCGCACCCGCCGAAGGAGCTCGCTCGCCTCACCGCCGACCTCGCCCCTCACCCGCCGCCATGCTGCTCTCGCGCACCGCGCATGCGCGAGCCGCCGCCGGCGCGCCGGAAGGGCCACGCCCGGCGCGCGACCGCCGCGCTGCGGGACCGCGCTTTGGCCGCGCGGCAGCAGTGCCCGCCGGGCGGCGCGTGCCCGGGGCGGCCCCGGCACTGCAGCCCCGCGCGTTGCGCGCCGAGCGCCCGCCGGCCCCGCGCCCCTGGGGCGGGAGGACACGCCCCCGGCGGGGCGGGAGCGGGGAAGGGGCGGGTCTGAGCTTGGGCTGGGGGCGAGGGGCAAGTCGGGGGGTGCAGGCGGCACCCGAGGGGCGGTGGGAGGGCGGTGCCGAGCATGGTGGGGCGGAGGGGGCACAAGGTCGGAGGGCAGGGGGTTCGGGGGAACGTCCCGCAAAAACCTCGCATGGGGCAACATCTCCATGGGAATCACTTGGGGGGGGGGGACGGGACGGGGGGACGGACGACAGGGATGGGGGGGGGGGGGGGGGGGGGGGGCGGGCAGAACAGCGGGGAGGAGACCCTCTGGGCCCCGGACTCTCCCCACCGGACAGCCCCGGCTGCAGCACCCGCGGGTCCCCGCTGGAGACAGAGCCAGGAGCCTCCGGCCGCAGGGCTGGCGCCGCCGGGCGAGCACGCTGAACGGCCGGCAGGCAAACCTGGGCAGGGGGAGCTGCCGAGCAGCACCAGACACAACACGGCAGCTCAAGAACAAAAATCCCAAGTTATGTCTCAGCATATGAGAAAAGTAACACAGGAGAAAGCAGAAGAATTCAGTGAGAATGAGGGATAGGATAGCAGTTGAGCTAAAGGAGGTCAGCTCAAACTACAACACATCTGTTCAAAGCCAGAGCCATCGGTACGCTTAAAAAAAAATTAAAAAAAAAAATCAATACTAAGACTCATCAATACAATTTTGAAAGCATTCTCAGCATAAAAGCAAACACCCTTGATAGTGCTGGAAAACGTCTCGTCCCTTTCTCACAGCACCCCTGGGGGGAGATACACCCCCCACCCCCCCCCCACCCGTGAGACCGCAGGAAGACCTCGTACCATCCTCGGACTCACCACAACAGCTACAGCCCTTGCGCCGCCGCCGCTGCTGCTGCACGTCTCGCTTGCTCAGTCAATAAATCTGCAGAGTGAAGTGTAAAACTCTAAATAAACATAACAAAGTCATGTTTAAAACGTTCTTTAAAGAAAGAACAAATCTCAGTCGTTCACTTTATACCGAAAAGGCACGTGGATGTTCATGTACATCCAACAACAATGCTCACACTACCAAAGTATTTGATTTGATGTTTGCGTTAACTGCACTCACCCAGCTGCAAGCAGATACCATTAAATCACCTGTCTCCAAAATACACCGTTCCCATCCGACTGGGGGGTTTCTTGTGCATTACACCATTAGGAGGGACATCTGGGCAGCTGCACCGCCCAGGAGAGATGCCACCCAATGGCCAGGGAAATGCACCACCGAAAGCCAGACAGAAATAAAGTACTTTGGAGTGCTCCCTCCAAATATGGGGAAAACCACCCATAACATTCAGCAGCCTCTCTTTTTAAACACATAGAAGAAATACCAAATTGCTTAAACACCCTCTTCAATCGTACCCTGAAGCTCGCGGGCGGTTACAGTTTAAACAAGGCAAGTCCATTTGTATATTACACAACATGAACTGTTTGGGGTTTTTTCCTATCAGAAATGAAACTTATAAAAAATTAGTAAGATAAGAGATCCCCATACTATTTTACTTTGGGGACACACACACACACACGACACACACACAGATGGGACCATGACGGACAGGGATGACGACACAATGCAGAAATCAACCACCCAGTTCTGCAATGCTTAAGGCTACCAAACAGGACTGGAAGATTTGCCAGAGAGAGGTGGGGGGAAAAAACCCACCAAACAAGCAAAAAAACCCCAAACAACAAAACAAAACAACACAACACAAAAAAAAAACCAACCCACGACCTTGATTGCTCTTAGTACAGATGTCAGTATCTCAGTCAGGTTTCCACGTACCCCTATGAGATATTTTAAACACTTAAGGACTGAAAAAGGAGAAAGCTTTTATCTGGAACACAGTCCATTTCTTCAGAACATCCAAACTCTGACGCACAGTTTCTTTCCCCTTTCAGCACCATACGATTCTCACAGAATCGTTTCTCAGCAAGCACACAAAACAGAAAGCTACGCACGCTCTCAGGAAGAGCAAATAAACGGAGGGGAGTACACTTCACACAGGCACAACGTGCTCCAGAACAGACCTTATTTTGAGTGTTTCTGCTGAAGCACTTCCTATCAAAACTAGAGAAGGAGAGCTGGCACGTTCTTCACGTTCACTTTAAAGTCCGTACTACAAGTACCTGGGGAAAAACGCAGACGCACGGGGCAGACGTACCTTGTCCTTGTAGGCCACTCGGGATCCTCTGGGCCAGTCTTGTACCTCCAGGGCAGAAGAAAGGGTCACCATGGTGAAATGATGCCAGTTGATAGTCTGCTGAGAGAGGAAAAAAAAAAAAAAACAAGCCACCTTTTAGCACAAAGCGGGCTAGGAATCGAAAGCTTCCTATTTCGGCGAAGGTTTGCAATGACTACAACCGAGTGGAGGAAAAAGCATTTTGCATCATCTTTGGTACAGCTGTTGAGACAGGCCACTAGAGATTTTGGTTTTCATAGAAAACTGGGTGCTTTCTGTCTTTTTTTTTTTTTCTTTTTTTTCTCCTTCTGACTCATTGGCAGCTTCAGTCTCACCAGAACTCCCTTCCTTAGATCGACACAGATAACTACGCACCTTTTCTCAAGCCTACATAGAGCCAGGGTTTCCTCACCCTAGACATCCCAAATCGAATACTATCCTTAAAATGTACAGCGACCCACCTGCCCTTGTCAACTGCCTCCTTGCAGAAACTGCCCCTTCACAGCTCGTCCCCGTCTCAGCGGATTGTCCTGCTGGAGGATGAAGTGCAGAAGATGCGTATCCCCACAGCATTTGTCTGTGAGGGTACATGTTCAGAAATACTCTGAATCTGTAAGACAGACAGGTGTAATTTCTGCGATTTCAATCATCAGAACTCAATTGTGAGGAAACAAACTAATGTTTAAATGAAGGGTCTGTACGCTACAGTCCTAGGAGAGGGGCAGGGGGGAGAAAGGCATTACAAATTGGAAAAAAAAAAAAAAAGGGCATGATTCGGAGCTCCCAATCATGACGGAGCGGTGGGGACAGTAACAAAAGCAAAGACAAACAGCAGCAACGTTAAGTGAAATCCAGCTTTAATTCTGATCACGTCTTTAAGAGACTCCCCAAGTCTATACCTCAGTCCTACGAAGGACTAGTCCTTTTTTTTGAAGGACAAGTTGTTTTTTTTTTTTTAACACATAAAAGTCCCAGACTGAGGGCTCCACGGAATAGCATGTGGACTGAACCACAGGACAAGCAGTCATCAACACTCTAATGAAAAAACCAAATCGACTATAAACCAAGTTTAAACATCACTGTCCATCCTGTTTCTTTGGTTACATTTCTACCGGCATCTAGGTGCTCAAGAGTTCACTGTCCTCACACCACAGGTTACTGACAATGTACTCGGGCATCTAAAAATAAAAAGCCATCTCCACCCCACCCATAAAATCAGGGTGAACCACGAGAAGAGAAACTCTCAAGGCGGCAACAGGCAGCTCTGCACTTACCACGGAGGAAAGTCTGTTCCTCGGCCCGGAAAAAAAAACACTCTCGACTCCCAAGGGACCTCCCGGGGAACGAACCGTGCTCCATTAACGGCGTTTTGTCCCCAGCTTCTCTGCCCCGGGCTTGGGTGGGGAGGGGCGGCGGGGCCCTTCCACTCGCCCTGGCCCCTCCGCGCTCCCCCAGCCCCACGTGGGCCATCGCCCAAGCACCGACCGCATCCGCCCGCGCGGGATCTCCCTCGTGGGACGCGGAACGCGACGCCGGGAAGAGGCGGCGGAACAGGAACCTCTTGGTCAGGTCGCCCGGCCAGCGGCGAGAAGACCGAGCCAGGTTCTGCCCGAGGGGCCGGGCAGGGCCCCCTGGAGCCCCAGCCGGCCCGTTTCCGTCCCCTTTGCCCGGCACTGAGCAGGCCCCGCCGCCCCGCCCCAGACACCGGCGAGCACCGCCCGGCCCGCTCCGGCGCACCGGCAGGGCAGCCCAGCAGCGCCGCGCCCCGGGACCGCCGCTCCCGCCGTGCCGCGAGAGGCGCCTGCCCGGCTTCAGGCCCTGCGGGGACACCGCCCTCCCCACCCTCCCCCCCACGGCGCGGCTCCCCCCCGCTTCTTCCCACACGGCGCGGCTCCGCCCGCAGCCTCCCCCGCCCCGCTCCGCGCCTCCGACACGGGCCCCGCCGGCCTGGCCGCCCGCCTCACGGCTTTCCCCGGGACCCACCGGTCGATCGCCCGCTCCCCACTCACCCGCTCCCCCGGCGGAGCCCGAGCCAGAAGAGCCCCAGCCGCAGCCCCAGCCCCGCAACGTTCGGTGACCGCGCCGCTCCTGCCGCGACTCGCACTGCCGGGCGGTGCACCGGAGAGTGCAGGAAGCCACGCGCCCCGGAGGGGCGGGGAGAGAGGCGGAAGTGACGCTTCCGGCGGCGCGACAGGATGCAGGAACACGCGCCCACCAGAACGGGGGATGCGGCAAAGCGCGCCCCCTGCCGGGCGGGGGGAGCATGGAAGACACACCCCTGGGCGGGCGGGAGCACCGCTGGGCAGCGCCAAAGCACGCGCACCAGGGGCGGGAGGAGGGAGCGGGACGGCACCTCCGGGCGGCCGGCGACCAGGAGACCCCGCGCACCCGCCGAAAGGGATGACTCGCTCGCCTCACCGGTGGCCTCGGCCCTCCCCCGGCGCGCCGCCGTGCTGCTGCCGGGCACGCGTTTGCCCGGCACGCGCTTGCCCCGCCCACCACCGACGCGCCGGAGGGGCCGGAGCCGGCGCGCGAACGGGCAGAGGGCGAGGGGCGGAGCGGCAGCGGGGCTGCCTTACCGGGAGGCAGCAGACGGCGCCAGGCAGCCCCCGCGGTGTCGCATGGCCGCTGCGGGCGAACGGCAGCGTGGAAACAGCGAACGACACCGCGGGTCGGGGCTGCAGTACCTGCCCCTGGCCGCATGGTGGCAGCAGAGCGCCGCAAAGCGAACTGAAACGCGCAGAAAGCCCATTTAAGAAGCGCGGGCTCTGAGGAAATCCGGGGGCGATGGACAGAAAAGGCAGCGAACGTGCCCCTCCAGCCCGTATCCGGGGCTACACTGCAACAGCTGCCCTGTCCCCCGATGACCCCTCACTAGCCAGGGAGGGGCGTCGAGAAAAGGGGAGGAGACCTGCGGGTCGAAGTGAAATCGGGTTTAACGAGACAGCACCACTACCAACAGAGGCATGCAAAGTTACACTGGGCCAAATGAACGTGCAGCAGCCACGATCGACAGGAGAGGGGTCCTCGGGAGCAAGGAGAAGCAGGGAAAGGAGAGAGCCCTGCAGGAGCCCCGCGGGAGATCCCCTTCCTCAGCAAACCTTCCCCCTTTATACTGAGCATGACACAGTGGTCTGGGCTACACCTGTAGCTGACTCAAACTGCTAACAGCCTGCTGAGCATTGCTGGGCTGTGATTCTGGACCAGCCAAACCGTGACGGCAAAACACAGACAGGCAAGGCTGTAGACAGAAACTTTTAAAAGCGATGGGGATTAAGGAAATAAGGGAAAAAAAATAAAAATAGTAATGGAGAAGTAGAAAGAAAAATCTGTAAAGCAAAGGCACTGAAGAAAAAGAAAAAGTTAAAACTTAAGATATCAAAAAGCAAAGAGTAGATGTAGAAAATACAGTGTAAGCAATAGGGATTAGGGAAATAAAGGGGAAAGATATAAAAATACAGAAAGTGACAGCCAACAAAAATGGAGACAGAGAAAGAAAAATTTAAAAGGATGGTGGTGAGGAAAGATAAGGCATAATTAAAAAATAAAGACAGGATGTGGGATAAAAGTAGATAGAAATCTTTAAGAGCAACAGGGTACAAGAAACAGAAATAATTTAAAAATAGGGTCGGGGAGGTGGATAGAAGAAAATTGAGGAAGAATTTTTTTTTTTTTTTTTAAGTGAGAGCATACAGGACAGAGAGAGGAATTAAAAAGGAGGGACAGGGTGCCAGAGGGAGGGAAAATGAGAAAGAGAAATTGCAATGCAGTGAGGCACAAGAAACACGGGAAAGCATTAAGAAATTGGGAGAGGGAGCCAGAAAATGGGACACCATGAACAAGAGAGGGCTGGAGAGGGGGACAAGGGTGTAGAGAGGAGAGCTGAGAGATTGCACCAGAAAATAGGGACCGAGAGACAAATCGGAGAGATGGGGAGTGAGGCAGAAGGGACTGACGAGACAGAGGCAAAACAAGGGCCGGGGACAAATTCTAAAGCAACAGGGAAAAAGAAACATAGGCAAGAAATTAAAAATAGAAACAGGGAGCCAAATAGAAACACATGTAGAACAAATATTTCAAAAAGCGATGGAGTACGGGAAACACAGGCAAGAAATAACACATGGGGGCAGGGTGACAGATGGAAGAAGCAAAACTGAAGAAGTGGTTGGGTAGAGGACACAGAGGGAAGAATTAAGAACTAGAGTCAGGGAGATGGACAGAGGGAAAAGCAGAAAGAATATTTTAAATGTGAAAGGGTACAAGAATTAAAAGAATAGGTATATGGACCTGCGTAAAGGGATGCAGGCAAAAATGTGAAAAACAACAAGAGACGAGAAACAGGCAAGAAATTAAAATTAGGTCAGGGAGGGGGAGAGCAAGAGAGAGGTTGCAAGAAAATTTAAAAAGCGACTGGGTTCAAGAGACTTAAGTGAGAAGTTAAAAGACAGGAACGGAGAGGTAGAAACTTTCAAAAGCAATGGGGTACAAGAAACATGCAAGGAGGAAAAAACAGGAACAGAGAGCCCAGTAGAAGCAAACTGCCATGGGTTGACCTTGGCTGGCTGTTGAGTGCCCACCAAGGTGCTCCATCACTTCCTTTCCTCAACCAGAGGAAGAAAATACAACAAAAGCGCTAGTGGAAACCCACCACACTTCCCACAATCAACAGGGACCTGGATAAATGGAGGCAGGGAGAGAGGGAGACCTAGAAATGCCCTTTTCACAAGCAATAGGGCAGAATGAGAACAGAGCTCGTGGGGTGCCAGGAAGGAAACGACATAGAAAGGAAAGGTAGAAGGTGACACTTTACAGGGCAATGCTAGCAAAAGAGCAAAAAGCTTTGGGGAACTAGACAGCCTGAAAGGCAGACAGAGGCAGGGACAGGCAAGGAGGCAGGCAGAGATCCAGAGAACCGGGGCAGGGATGGCCCTGGACACACACGAGGGGACACGTGGCTCCTGGTGACAACGGCAGACCTTCACCGCCCCGAGGCTTTTCTTTCTGTCTCTGCCCCTTCCTCCTCCACAGTGCCAGCTGCCTGACCTTAGGAGCAGGCGGTGGGTGACTCAATGCACTTCTCTCACGAGGTTTCCTGGACATGCAGCAGCTCACACGTGTGCAGCCAACAGAGGCGCCAAGGTCCTGGTGCTGTGTTATGGTGGCATTCTCTGTTGTGGATGGGTGGGAGGGATCCTTCCTTGCCACAGGGACCAGCTGGAGACAGTTGCCTGTGGAAGCCCCTTGGTTTGACTCCTCAGCCAGCTCCTGCAGGCAGGCATGCCCAGGCAGCCCCCTTCATAGCCCAAAGTAGGGCCAGCCCCATCATTAGCCTCAGTGGCCACACCTGCCCCAGCTGGAGCCCATCAGGAACAGGTGCCTGGGCAAAGCCCCACAGCACATGGCCCCCTCCCCGGCACCTGCCCACAGCCACGAGCTCTGCACCCAGGGGCTTGAATACCATCCAGGGGCACAGAGGAGGCAGGAAAAGTTTACTCACCTCTGCCCAGAACAAATCCTGGCACTGAGCTGGCTACAAGGCTCGGTGTGCAAACACAGCAAACGCAGCAGGAGAGAAGGGAAAAAGCAGGAGGAAGGTAGAGAAGAGGTGGGGGACAGGCAGCCAGTAAACGGGATGCTGCAAACAGGAGAGGGACAGGGAGCAGGACAGTAGCATAGAGAGAGGAGTACTGGGACACTGAGCAAAAAACCCAGGGAGAGATGGAGGAATACATAAGAGCGAGGAGGAGCAGGAGAGAGAGGCCAAAGGGACCAGCAGGACCACAAGGCAGGGACAAGACAAGGGACAGGGAAATATTGTAAAGCAATAGGGGAAAAGAAACAGAGGCAAGAACTAACACATAGGGTCAGGAAGACAAAAAGAGGGAGCCTTACAAAGACAATGTAAAAAGTGACACCATTTCCACCCCCGTCTTGACTTCCACATTTTCCCTGACTTCGCACCCCATCTCAGCCTCCACTTTCTTCCAGCCCTGCCTCTCCCCCTGGCTTGAGGGGAAGCCCCAGTGCAATCAGGAAGGTGTTAGGCTGTCCATCAGGCTCCCACAGCAAAGGGGCCAGGACAGAAAGCCATTGCTGGCCCTCCCCATCCCTGGGCAGCCCTTTCCCAGGCAGCAGAAGGAGCGGCAGGCAGGGCAGCAGAGGTGGACCGGGACACACACAGGAGAACGTGTGACTCACCCCAGCTCCTGGCACCAGCTCAGATCTTCAGCACCCCAACACTTTTCTCTCAACTCCCCTCCACCGCCAGGCTGGCCAGCGGCTCACACACACAGCCGATGCAGGCACCAAGCTGCCAGCAATGTGTGCTGGTGGTCTGCTCCATCATGGACAGCTCAGGGGGATCCTTCCTTACCACAGGGACCAGCCATTCCATTCTGGAGGTAGCTCCAGCTACCTCCTCAGCCAGTTCCCCTTTATCAGCTCCCTCAGGCAGCCCCTTTATAGCCCACAGGAGGGCCGGCCCTGTTATTAGCCCCACTGGCCACACCTGGAGCCCATCAGGAACAGGGGCCACAGGCAAGAACAAGCACCCAGGGACAAGGAGCTCTGAAGAGGGAGATGTAGGAAGAAAATGTAAAAAGCAATACTGCTTTTCCACTCTCCCACCCACCCCTGCCCTTGGGAAAGCCTGATGGAAACCATGAGACTTCAGGGTGTCCCTGCTGGGTGCCCCTCATTCCCCCTGATATCTACTGGTGATGGCATTTTGGGCCCAAGGAAGTGCCAGAGCGAAGTTTGGAATGCAAACAGTTTGTTTAAAACAGTTTGCATCTGGAGCAGCAGTTCTTGTAGTGGTGGGGGCAAGGCAGGTGCATGGAGCAGGGACAAGGGGAGGGGGACACAAAACATGGTAATGGGAGGCAGGTGCAAGGCACACCCATGGTGGGGGGGCGGGGGGGGGGAGGAAGGCAGGTGCACAGGGGGAGGATAGGGTGTGAGCTATGCACACCCATAAAGTGGGTACAAAAATCTGTCAGGGATAACCTGATTGAGGAAGATGAAGTTGACCTTGACAGCATTCCAGTATACCCTTGAAAAGACAGAAGAAGTGGATGAAGAATGTTGTAAACAAGTTTGAGGAAGTTATAAGAGATTGAGCAAGAAGAGACTGAGCAAGTAATACCACAGAGCAGAAACTTGGCAAGAGAACAGTAGGTACAGTGAGAAATACAGTAGGAGCTCCAGCCAATCATTATGTGAATGGAGGTGAATGGACAAAGCTATTGAGCGAATCATTTTAGCAGCCTTAGTGCATGAACAGGTGGACAGATAAGAAAGGTTATAAAAGGGTACGCTTTTTCTGCTGCACCATCTCAGCCATCTTGGTTTTTGCAACTTAATAAAGACTGCCTTCTTACATATACTCTTGTCGTTGTCCATCCCTACCATGAAAAAAAGCAGGCAAGGCAGGCCCATGGGAGGCAGGGACATGACAAGTAGGGCCAGGCACACACACGGGAGTCAAGGCCACAAAGATCGGGGTGGCATGGGAAAAACCCCACCTGAAGGCAGAGACAGGGGTATGGGGGGGGCATAGACAGGTGCAGATGTGGTGCACATCCTCATGCTACTCGATAATCTCACCTTCAGTCCTAGGAAAGGAAATGGGATCACAAACCCTTGTCACAAAAAACAAGTTGCCATCCTGCAGGAAGTTCAGAATTCCAGGAAAATCCAGTGCACCTATGTCTTGGTTTGAAAGACAGGTGTCTGTGGAGGAAGGCAGGAGCCTCCCTTGAAATGGAAAGTGCAACCCCCTTCCCTCCAAATTATTATAATTTTGAAATTAACGGGCGTTCAGGCAAAGATACGGGGAATAGGAATAACAGTTCTTTACTAATATATATATATATATATATATATATATAAAAAACACAAGGCAGGGAAAAAACAAACAACCCACTGGTTTACACTGACAGAGTCAGGAATACAACCTGACACCCTGTTAGGGTGGCAGTAGCAGTCCGATAAGATGCTGGCTGCAGTCCTCCTGAAGCGATGGATGTAGTTCTGTGGAAGCAGCAATCAGGTAAAAGAGTCTGGTCTTCCTCCGAAGGTCCAGTGGTAGGTAGGTAGCTCTTGTCCTCTGGAACTCCAGTGGGGGGAAAAGCTCCTCTGGGAATCCACTGGAAGAAGGCTGCTAGGGTGTTCAAAATCTCTGTTTTTATTTGGCATGGACTGCTTGGCTCCTTCCCCCCCGCCCCCCCCACCCCCGGGCGGAGCATCTCACAATGGGATGGGGAGTCGTGAGGCAGTTCCTTGATGGGCCATTAACAGGAGATAGTCCAGGAGCGAGTTATCGATGAGTCAGGCGATAAGGCATTGTTGTGCCCAGTAACAGGAGATAGTCCGGGGGGGGGAGGCAGAGAGCACCGCCCCACCTGGTCTCAACAGCTCCTGAAGATGGTAATAGAATATTTTTTTCTTTTGGCACATTTTGCACTGTAACCCAGGACAACCTAGAACAAAACCACAGCAAAACTGTCAGTTAAAAAAGCTGTGTGTTTTAGAACCCTCTCATCACCCCTTAACACTCCGTATGAAACTGCTGACAAATAATAAAAAAAAAAAGCCCAAGCTGCATCCCAGGGCTCTCTCTACTGTGGGTGCTGCTGGAGCTTGCCCAATCCCACAGCTCTCACCTCGCCCAGAAGGAGCTCCCTGGGCAGAGCCCGGGACTCATCTACCCCAGGCCCCGCCCACTGCCTTTCCAAACATCCCCCGGGGAAGGGGCCGCCGCGGGGCACAAAGGTGAGAGCGTCCGGTGCGTAGCCCACTCACTGTAGGCGGTAGCAGGAGAGAGCGCGGCAGCGCGCACCCGGAGCTGCAGTACCGTCTTTTGGTCACAGGGTGGCAGCAGGGTGCGCGGCAGCGCCGCCGGGGCTGCATAACCGCTTTTTGGTCACAGGGTGGCAGCAGGGAGCGCGGAAAGCTCCGCTGGGCCTGCAGTACCGACTTTCGGTCACAGGGTGGCAGCAGGGAGCGCGGCAGCGCCTTCGGGGCTGCAGTACTGCTTTTCGGTCACAGGGTGGCAGCAGGGAGTGCGGCAGCGCCTTCGGGACTGCAGTACTGCTTTTCGGTCACAGGGTGGCAGCAGGGAGCGCGGCAGCGCCTTCGGGACTGCAGTACTGCTTTTCGGTCACAGGGTGGCAGCAGGGAGCGCGGCAGCGCCTTCGGGACTGCAGTACTGCTTTTCGGTCACAGGGTGGCAGCAGAGAGCGCCACAAATCGGTGTCACCGCACACGCGCGTGTACCACGCCCCAGTACCCAACCCTAGTCAAATCGTGGTAGCAGAGCGCGCCGCAGGCGGCCGCCAGCGCGCATGCGCGTACCCCGGCCTGCAGTACCGCACACCCCCCACGCGCAGGCAGCACAAAGCGCCGTTTCACGCAGCACCCCCGTGCGGTCACAGCGGCGCAGCAGCACCTGCGTCTTTCTCTGACACTGGGGGTACAGGGGGACCCGGAGAGGGGTGGGGGATGACCGACACCAACGGCTCTCCCCGGCATAACCCACAGACGAGCACTCACCTGCCACAGCCCACGAGACAGAATCCATGCTCGATGCCTGCCCCCCGCCGGATCATCGACGCCGGCTGCCGCACAGCAGAGGGGTGGCAGGGCGTCCGCCAAAGGACAGTGCCATGGCTCTTGCTCGCACTCGGCTCTGCCACATTCCCCGTCTCGGACCACGCCCGGACGGGCTCCCCAGAGCAACAACTGCCCCTTTCCCCACCGGACAGCCGTGGCAGAAAGCTTGGACAGAGACAGAGCTGGCCCCGCGGGGCGAGAGCGCTGAGCCACCGGCAGGCAAACCTGGGGGGGGGGGCGAGCTGCTGCGCAGCACCGGACACTCACAGCAAGACATCGGGAAACAAAAGGCCCCAGCCATAGTTCAGCACATTAGAAGAACAACACAGAAGCAAGGAGAGGAATTCAATAGAACGAGGGACAGGAGAGCAGTCGAACTGAAGGAGACCAGCCCGAAATACAGACACATCCTCTACAAACCAGAGTGATTTGAATACTTAACACTCCATAGAAAGACAAACAGATACGATTTCCAACCCCTTCTTAGCAGAAAAGCAACTGCTCTTGCTCATGTTTGATGCCCTTCCTTAGAGCGCTGCTGCAGAACAAGGCTGTACACCCCCATCTAGATCTATGCTTACACCTGTCTCCAAAATACACAGTTGTTATTTGACTCTGCTCCTGCCCCACCTTGTTCTATCATGTCACATGATTAGAAACCAAGTACTTCAGAGCGCTCTGTCAAAACACAGGGAAGAAACTCAGTAACATGCAGCTGCCTCTGGCTTGGAAAGAGTTAGAGAAACCCCTGACCGCTTAAGTACACCTCATACATTACATGCTGTACTGATTCGGCAGCGAGTTTAAACCGCGTTAGTCATTCTGCCAATTATACAATTTTAACTTTCTCTAGAGTTTCATATATGACAGGAAAAGATCAGTGAAATAATAGATCCCCCACATGGTTTTACTCATTAAAAAGAAAAAAAAAAGAAATTCAAATCCCCAGGGCTGCAACAGGTAAGGCCACCGAACAGGACTGGCAGATGCACTAAGGCTTCTGGCTGTACCAAAGCACGCAGAGGAACATTTTTTAATCGTATCTCGACCGTTGCAACCAAGAATGTAAAGACCAGCGACGCCATCCACTTTTGGAACACTTGCTGTGCTTCAGTCTTTGGAAACAAATTGACTTTGCTGTTGTTTTGTTTTTCAAAAGAGGGCAAAAAGTCTCACTGCTCATGACTTCTACAGCCAAGCACACAGAGTCCGACAGGCAGTTCGTACAACGCAATTTCTTTGAAGGAGAAAGATTTCCATTCCAGGAAAATCCCTTTTCCAACTGAAATCAAAGTTACGCACTGCAGGACAACGGTCCCTGGTCCCTCAGCTTCGCTTCCAGAGGGCTGGGGATCCGCGTCCATCCTCAGCAGAAACCACATCAACTAACCTGATTACTCCTGCAGTTGCCACGTTCCTCCTCATCGCCTACAGAAAAAAAAAAAAAAAAACCCACACACACCGCTGACAGTGGTAGCTGTCACACGGGTCACCACAGACCTCCTCGAAACACCCTCCTCCTCAAAAGGAACGTGGTCTTCCGCTCAACTGCTCCGCACCGATTCCCGTGTTGGACGCTGCAGCTGTCATCGCTTGCGGCCCCCCTAAGGTAGCAACAGACAGAGAAATACCGTCACGCTTGGGAGAAATCACCAGCCCCACGCTCCTCCTTGCTGCTCCTTAGCTCACCACCTCAAAAGCTCACCCAACTCCAAAGGCAGCTGCGTAACACCTGCACAAACGCACAGAAACGCTTGACCGAGCTGCCGCAGGATGCTCCGCTCTTGGACGCCGGCCCGGCTGACAACCGCCTCGCCTCCTCAGGCCGCTGGTCGGCGCGCAGCTTCGCCCCTCCGAGGCTATGTGCGTGACCTGCGAAAGCCAAAACAAAAGGCACGTGCTGAGATACCGCCCGAAACCACAGCCTGCCCGTGCCCATTCCCCTCTCCTCCTCCTCTACCTCGGCCGCCCACCCACCCTACCTCTGCCAGCTGCCGCGTTGAGGCTCCGGTACCACCTGTAAAACACAACCCATAAGGGATGCTTATAAACTTCACAAACGACACAACGCCTGAAAAGTAACTTCTCTGCTGCAGCCCACCAGTCCCAGCTCACCTCGCCCCAGCCACCCGCAGTGCCGATACCCTGCTTCGCTCGCTACTTCGTGCCTTTGGAATACAACAAACCTACCAAGACCTGTCAGCTGCTCACACAGCCATCGGCCGCATCTGCCCGCTGACACTGCGTGCCAACCCACCTTCTTATGGCCGCTCCCCCGCCCCTCCTCTAACCCTTTGGTGCACGGCTCGTCTCACTGCATCTGAAAACGGCATCGAACGAGTCACCCGGCTGCGGAGCAACAGCTTAACGGTTCCGGAGATCTCCTTTCCATGTAGGAATACCCTCTAGACTCCAACAACAGCCAGCCAGCCATCACAGAAAACCAAAGCCAAAGCAACACCTGGCCCTACGCGTACGACCCTTAGCACCTTCCACCCCGGAAGTCAAATGCCACGGCCCCTGACGAAAAGATACGGCCGCGGCCGCAACCGCAACGGTGGACGCGCGAGAAGCCGGGCCCCAAGACCCAACATCCACAGGATGCGGAGAAGTCGTCGTCCCAGAAGAGGGCTCCGTGAGAACAGACCGCTCGACAGCGGATACCCCAGCGCATCCTGGACCACTCGTCACCTTCTCGGACACGAGACATGCTGGACAGATCTGTGTGTGGAGCTTCTCGCGCGAGACGGGGAGCGCTCGGTCGGCGGTACCCCGGTGAGTCGAGGAGCACGAGACCCTCGGTGCGGCTACCGATGCGCCCGCCTACCGCAAAAGAATAAACCTCCGGAGCATTGAGACCTCATTAATGTGCAGTATAGCGCACACGGAACAAGCACCACCGACCGCCTCCTTACCACTGAACCCCTCAAGGAATCACAGCGGCGGTCAGCTGACGGAAAAACCATGGCGGCTGAAAGATCTAACACAGGCACCTTACAACCACAGAAACCGGTGCTAAACACACAACAGGTGAAAAACTACACGGAAACATAACTGCTGTGACCGGCACTACGACACGTCTCATCAGGCGCGTCATGAAAAAGTCAGAAACGGAGTCATGGGAAGGCTCGCGTGCCCGGGCCTACGACAGAAGACAGACCCTGGCTGGAGACTGTTACCAGCGCAAAGAACGCAGACCCTCTTCTCTGAGAAGTTCTGGGGAAGATGCCTTCTCGAGAAACTCTCAAGCTCCGTATACAGGCGAGTACAAGATGCTCACCCTAACCCTCGCTGGACAATTTCACCATCAGTCCTATTAAGAGAGAAAAAAGAGCATAGATCAAGACATCAGCAACTTACACAGCACACAGTAAAAACGGTGGGGAAAAAAAACAAGGTTCCATCTCCCATAGTCAGGAATTCCAGAAAAATGCAATGCATCTAAAATTTAAAAAAAAAAAATGGCAGGCTATTAAACCATTTTGCCACCCCCAAACCCTCAGCGGAAAACCGCCAGCCTGAAACAACAAAAACAACTGCATAAAAGGGTACTTCCTACTATGCCTACAGCCGAACCTCGGCCGGTCTCGAAACTCTTCCCTCACACCGACGCCTCCGCTTCTTGCCGTGAGCAAACCCCCGACGCCCGCGCAGCCCAGCCGGCTCCAAGAGCTGCCGCCAGCGACCAGACCAGCGGAGCGCCCGCAGCGCAGCAGCCCCGGAGCAGAACGGGCTCCCTGTGCAGAGGCCAGGGCTCGTACACCCGGGGCCCTGCTCACCACCCTTCCTGCAATCCCCTGGGAAAGGGGCTGGGGCGACCCCCAGCAGACACAAGGGCGCCGGAGGAGCAGCGGGGAGTTTCCTCACCTGCCTCCGTGTCACGGGGTACAAAGCACTGAGCAAAGACAGCGACCCGTACCGCAAAGGCCGATACCTGCTCTTCTACTGCAGGTATCTGCGGCACCAGCAACGTGACCGGGCAGGGAATTAAACTAACGGAACCGCTTTAACTGGGAGAATAAGGACACAAACCTGAGCCAGGTGCAGTCAGCAACATCCCCGGGGAGGAACCGGCAACCAAGTCCTCAGCGCTGCCCCTGGGAGACACAAAGAACGGCCAACTGTTGTCCACAGCGACGGCCACCCCTTTCCCCAGGCAGGAACCCCTCCTTCTGCAGGAGCTCCTGGAGACGCCCCCTCCTGCCCCAGACCATTGCCAACGGCACCCGTGCTTATGGGGCAATAAAGCACGTTCGCGGGTCAGCTTGCTGCTGCGAGGGCAGGGTCTGGGGTGGTCAGGGGCTACGGGACAGGTGCTGGAGCTGTGGGCAGCTGCATGGGGCGCGCAGGCCGGAGCACTTTTCCAGGGGGTGGGAAGGCCTCCAGGTGCCCGGAGGCAGCCATCTGCCCCTCTTCCTCCTTCCTCTCCACCAGCTCACAAAACCCCTGGGAGCTGCCCTGACGGGGCCCGACGTCTGCTGTCGGCACTCTCGGGCAGGCGTGCCCTAGCAGCACCATCCCCTGGGGCTGCGGCCCCATGACACAGAGCGGCCATCGCCATCAGCCTCGCTGGCTCCCTCCGGGGCTCCTCCGGCACCAGCCCGCAGCTGCAGCCATGGCCCCTTACCCCCGCTGTGTACCTGCTCCCCTGGACTCTCTGACCGCTGCTCAGCAAGTACAAAGGAGACAGAGCGAGGGTTTATTTGCAAACCCATCTAAGTGCGAGGAACACGCCTGCTCTGGGGCTCAGAGCCCGTCCACTCACCCTTCCCTGGGACCGCTCGGCAGTCCACGCTGGGGCAGCAGGTACGGAGAACGAAAACACAGCCATGGGGAGCTGGGCAGAGGAACAGAAAGAGAAAAATAAGGTGAGGGAGAGGAACTGAGGAGCAGAGAAAGAGAGGTACCGGGAAAAGAACAGAGAGGGGGAGACACAGATAAAGAAAGGACACAGAGTCCTGGTCTGTGGAAGGAAAACGGGGTCAGGGAGCCAGGCGAGGGAAAAGAGCACGCCCACCAGCCCTGTGCCCAGGGGGCAGCAGCGGCCTTTCCTCACGGGGAAGTGGCAGCGGGCACGGCGGCCCCATCCCACAGGCCCTGCAGCATCGCGCGGCCGTTACCGGCGGCGCCCGCCGGCAGGACAGCCTGCTGCTCGCCGGATGCAGCGCTGAGCATGGCGCCCGAGCCGGACGCCCGCAGGCAGCCATGCGGCCCTGGCAACGAGCCCACAGCTCGTGCGGCGGCTGTGGCGAGGGCTGGGCCGTGCCGCAGGAGCGGGGGGCCATCACTCGACCCCCGCAGCGCAGCACCTCCTCCCCTGGGCTCCCTCACAGCCCCTCGCCTGCTGTGAAGGGACTGCAAACGCAGCTGGGAGGGCAAAGGAGACTGCGAACGTTTCTTCAGTCACGCAGGTAGCGGATGCAGCGAGAGCGCCTGAGGCAGGGAACAGGATGGCGAGAGAAAGACAGGGACAGGGAGCCCGACAGGTGGAGAAAGAAGCAGCAGGGAGAGAAGAAGAGAGGCAGCAGATAGAGGGAGAAGGGAGCAGGGCAGAGACCGACAAAGGAGGACGGAGACGCAGGACAAAACTGGGACAGGCAGCACGACAGAGAGGAAGGAAAGAAGAACAGGGGCAGGAAGCTGGACCGAGACACATGGAGAAAGACAACAAAGAACAGGGCAGAGAGGGAGGATGAAACAACAGGGACAGGGAGCCAAGACAGCCAACAATGGAGGGAAGGGGCGGGGGTGGGGGGAACAACAACACGGTACAAACCACAGAGCTACACACTACAGGTGGAAGAATTAAAAAATAGAGCCGGGGAGCCAGAAAAAAAAAAAAAAAAGCTGGAGAGCAAAAAGTATAGCGATTCATACAAAAAGGGAGGGAATATTAAAATAGCGTCATCAGGGAGCCAGAGAAAGCGAGACGGAGAAAGGACAAAAGCAACAGGCTACAGGGCAGAGAGGGAGGAACTCATGAGCAGCAACAGAGCTCCGGCCAGAGAGAGACGGAAAAAAGTACAAGACTGCAGGGGCTGCAGGGCAGAGAAGGAAGAATTGACCAACAGGGACAGGGGACCAGACAGAGCGTGATCGAGAACAGAAAAAACCAGCAGCGGGCTACAGGGAAGAGGAATTCAAGAGCAGGGACTGGGAGCTGGACAAAGAGACAGAAAAAAAAAAAAAAAACCACGAAACAGTGATGGGCTATGAGACAAATAAGGAGGAAAGAAAAAACAGCAGCAGGGAGCCAGACAGAAGAGACTGAGAAACACAGACAAATAGCTTGGGGCTATGGGACAGAGAATGTGGAATGAAAAGGCAGAGAGAGGGAGCCAGACAGAGAGCAGGGGGAAAATCCAGACAGGCTACGGAGGGGCAGAAGAAGGAATTAAAATCTGGGGACAGAGAGCTGAACAGAGAGGGATGGCGACAGCAGGGAATAGCAGCGGGTGCAGGAGTAAGAGGGAGAAAATAATCGATAGGGACAGGGAGCTGGATACAGAGGGTCAGAGAAAGGTGAAAATAGGGGTAGGGTAGAGGGCAGAGAGTAAGAATTAAAAAATGGGGGCACTGAGACACAGAGATGGAGAGAAGAAAAAAGCAACAGGCTACACAGCAAAGGAGGAGGAATTAAAAAACACGGACAGGAAGTGCGAAAGTGAGAAGGGGCTGGGGGGGGTGGGGTGGGCCGGGGACTCCAGGACACACGACTCCTGACAGGCAACAGGACAGAGAGGGAGGAATTAAAAGGGAGGGACTGGGAGCTGGGAGAGGGGGAGAAAGAAAAAGAATCACGGCACACTACAGGGCTGAGAAGGAAGAAACTGAACAGGGACAGGGAAACGGCCAAAGAGAGCCCAACGAAAGAAAATGTGCCGATGGGCTACAGGACAGAGAGGGAGGAGTGAAACAACAGGGAGCCAGAGCCAGGCACAGAGAGATCGAGACAGAAAAAACAGCCAGGAGCAACGAGGCGGGGCAGGGGTGGGGGGAAGCTGCGAGGATCTGGAGCCAGACAGAGCAACAGCAAAAGAAAATGACAACGACAAGCTCCAGGGAGGAGCGGGAGGAATGAAAAGACAGAGATGAGGGGCCGGACCCAGTGTGACACACGCAGGAAGCACAGCAACAGCTGGAGGGCAGAGAGGGAAGAATTAAAACACAGGGACAGGGCGCCAGAGGTGGAGTGGGGAGACAGATAAAGGGGGAGAGGGCAGACAGAAAGACAGGCTACAGGGAGAAGCAGGAGGAATTAAAGAAATGGGATCCACAGCCGGACAGAGAGAAGGAGAAAGCAGCACAATCACCACAGGCTACAGGGCCCAGAAGGAAGAAACTGAAAAACAGGGAAGCGGGAGCCGTCCAGAGAGAGATATGAAGAAAGGGAAGATAGCGGGGAGCCGCCACACGGCAGCAAGGGAAGGATTAAAAAGATGGGGCAGGGAGCCGGACAGGGAGCGATGGAGAAAGAAACAAAGCCCCTTGATGGGCTACAGGACAGAGAGGGAGCAACTGAAGACTCGGGGAAAAGGAGCAGGACAGAGAACGGAAAACCAGTGACGGGCCACAGGGCAGAGGGAGGAACCACATATGTGGGGAGAGGCAACTGGCCAGAGAGAGATGAGGACAGACAGATAACAGCAGTGGGCTACAGGGCTGAGAGAGAAACTGAAAAACGGGGACCGAGAGCCGGGAACAGGAGACACGCAGAAACACCAAATCGCAACAGGCCACAGGACAGAGAGGGAAGAAATAAACATCTGGGACCAGGAGCAACCTACAGAGAGACGTCGGGAAACGGAAGTTTCAAGAACAATGCATACGAGGCAGAGAGGAAGGCATTTTTAGAAGTGGGTCAAGACAGGGACAGGGAGCCCAACAGAGACAGAGAGAACAAGAAAGCAACAACGGGCTGCGAGACAGACAGGGAGCAATTGAAAAATCCCAGCAGGGAGAGACGGCAAAAGGAATGAAATCGCAACACGAACTTCGAAAGCGACAGGCTGCAGGGCAGAGAGGGAGGAATTTTAAAAAATCCGGATCTTGTGCTGGACCAAGAGAGACCGAGCAAATAAAAATGGTGAGGCCTAAAAGGGCACACAGGAAGGAATTAAACAACAGGGACAGAGAGCCAGACAGAGAAAAGTCCTGACAGGCTTCCAGAGAGAGAGGGGAATTTAAAATTAGAGACCAGGAGCTGGACAGAGAGAGACTGAGAAAGGGGAGGGGGGAAAAAAAAAAAAAAAAAAAAAAAAAAGACAGGGGCGGGCAAGGGGGAAATCACAGCACCATGTGAAAGACAGGGGGCCAGGGGAGGGATAGGGAGGGCCTGGGACACACAAGTGGGGCGATGGGGCCCCGAGGGCCCAGGACTCACCGCATCCCTTGTTCTCAGTGCTGCCAGGAGAATTTGCCCGTTCAGACGCTTCCTTCTCTTCCTCTCCTCCCTTCCTCTTCTGCAGCTCCGGTCACATGGTGGTTCTCCACCTAAAAGATTACATGGCTGTCTCAATTCTTGCGAGACAAGGCTTCCTAGACATGTAGCCTCGCTCGTTCATGCATCACACGGCCGTACCATGCCATGGGTTACGCACATGGACTCTCCGCTTGCCTGCGGCGGGAGGCAGCTGCCGGCCGGCCGGCCTCTGATTCCTTCTTCTTTCTCTGGCCTCTCCAGCTTCAGCCGCAGCAGCTCCTGTCCACTGCCCACAGCCAGCAAGTGCTCCGCCCGCCCCTTTTTGCCCCCACGCCGCGACGAGAGCGAGGTCAGGCAGAGACAACCCAGGCAAGACCGAGGCGGGTGCAGACAACAGCATCCTCAGGGGAGGAAGGGACACCTGTGCCCTCAGTGCAGCCTCTGGGAGACAAGGAGAATCAGTGACCATTATGACCGTAGATCATCCCCGGCCAAATCGCCTCCTTCCACAGCAGCTTCTGGAGATGCCACTTTTTCCCTGCACTGCAGTTAATGGTATCCACGTTAAGGCAGAATCAAGTGCATCCGAGGGCCAGCTTGCTGCCATCACAACAGGATGACCTGGGGAGACAGGCTGCAGGGGAGGTGCTGGAGCTGGGGGCAGCTGCGCGGGGCCAGCGGGGCCGGGGAAGGCTCAAGGGGAGCTCTGGCGAGTTGGGAAGGCACCCGGCGCCTGGAGGGGCGTCCGCCTCCTTCCCCTCTTCCCTCCCACCAGCTCCCGGGAGCTCCCCGGGGCTGCCCGCCGCAGCACGGGCCTTGAGGCTTCCCGTCCCGCCACCCCCGGCGGCCAGCGGCCAGCAGAGACTCCCGCACCCGCCGAAGGAGCTCGCTCGCCTCACCGCCGACCTCGCCCCTCACCCGCCGCCATGCTGCTCTCGCGCACCGCGCATGCGCGAGCCGCCGCCGGCGCGCCGGAAGGGCCACGCCCGGCGCGCGACCGCCGCGCTGCGGGACCGCGCTTTGGCCGCGCGGCAGCAGTGCCCGCCGGGCGGCGCGTGCCCGGGGCGGCCCCGGCACTGCAGCCCCGCGCGTTGCGCGCCGAGCGCCCGCCGGCCCCGCGCCCCTGGGGCGGGAGGACACGCCCCCGGCGGGGCGGGAGCGGGGAAGGGGCGGGTCTGAGCTTGGGCTGGGGGCGAGGGGCAAGTCGGGGGGTGCAGGCGGCACCCGAGGGGCGGTGGGAGGGCGGTGCCGAGCATGGTGGGGCGGAGGGGGCACAAGGTCGGAGGGCAGGGGGTTCGGGGGAACGTCCCGCAAAAACCTCGCATGGGGCAACATCTCCATGGGAATCACTTGGGGGGGGGGGACGGGACGGGGGGACGGACGACAGGGATGGGGGGGGGGGGGGGGGGGGGGGCGGGCAGAACAGCGGGGAGGAGACCCTCTGGGCCCCGGACTCTCCCCACCGGACAGCCCCGGCTGCAGCACCCGCGGGTCCCCGCTGGAGACAGAGCCAGGAGCCTCCGGCCGCAGGGCTGGCGCCGCCGGGCGAGCACGCTGAACGGCCGGCAGGCAAACCTGGGCAGGGGGAGCTGCCGAGCAGCACCAGACACAACACGGCAGCTCAAGAACAAAAATCCCAAGTTATGTCTCAGCATATGAGAAAAGTAACACAGGAGAAAGCAGAAGAATTCAGTGAGAATGAGGGATAGGATAGCAGTTGAGCTAAAGGAGGTCAGCTCAAACTACAACACATCTGTTCAAAGCCAGAGCCATCGGTACGCTTAAAAAAAAATTAAAAAAAAAAATCAATACTAAGACTCATCAATACAATTTTGAAAGCATTCTCAGCATAAAAGCAAACACCCTTGATAGTGCTGGAAAACGTCTCGTCCCTTTCTCACAGCACCCCTGGGGGGAGATACACCCCCCACCCCCCCCCCACCCGTGAGACCGCAGGAAGACCTCGTACCATCCTCGGACTCACCACAACAGCTACAGCCCTTGCGCCGCCGCCGCTGCTGCTGCACGTCTCGCTTGCTCAGTCAATAAATCTGCAGAGTGAAGTGTAAAACTCTAAATAAACATAACAAAGTCATGTTTAAAACGTTCTTTAAAGAAAGAACAAATCTCAGTCGTTCACTTTATACCGAAAAGGCACGTGGATGTTCATGTACATCCAACAACAATGCTCACACTACCAAAGTATTTGATTTGATGTTTGCGTTAACTGCACTCACCCAGCTGCAAGCAGATACCATTAAATCACCTGTCTCCAAAATACACCGTTCCCATCCGACTGGGGGGTTTCTTGTGCATTACACCATTAGGAGGGACATCTGGGCAGCTGCACCGCCCAGGAGAGATGCCACCCAATGGCCAGGGAAATGCACCACCGAAAGCCAGACAGAAATAAAGTACTTTGGAGTGCTCCCTCCAAATATGGGGAAAACCACCCATAACATTCAGCAGCCTCTCTTTTTAAACACATAGAAGAAATACCAAATTGCTTAAACACCCTCTTCAATCGTACCCTGAAGCTCGCGGGCGGTTACAGTTTAAACAAGGCAAGTCCATTTGTATATTACACAACATGAACTGTTTGGGGTTTTTTCCTATCAGAAATGAAACTTATAAAAAATTAGTAAGATAAGAGATCCCCATACTATTTTACTTTGGGGACACACACACACACACGACACACACACAGATGGGACCATGACGGACAGGGATGACGACACAATGCAGAAATCAACCACCCAGTTCTGCAATGCTTAAGGCTACCAAACAGGACTGGAAGATTTGCCAGAGAGAGGTGGGGGGAAAAAACCCACCAAACAAGCAAAAAAACCCCAAACAACAAAACAAAACAACACAACACAAAAAAAAAACCAACCCACGACCTTGATTGCTCTTAGTACAGATGTCAGTATCTCAGTCAGGTTTCCACGTACCCCTATGAGATATTTTAAACACTTAAGGACTGAAAAAGGAGAAAGCTTTTATCTGGAACACAGTCCATTTCTTCAGAACATCCAAACTCTGACGCACAGTTTCTTTCCCCTTTCAGCACCATACGATTCTCACAGAATCGTTTCTCAGCAAGCACACAAAACAGAAAGCTACGCACGCTCTCAGGAAGAGCAAATAAACGGAGGGGAGTACACTTCACACAGGCACAACGTGCTCCAGAACAGACCTTATTTTGAGTGTTTCTGCTGAAGCACTTCCTATCAAAACTAGAGAAGGAGAGCTGGCACGTTCTTCACGTTCACTTTAAAGTCCGTACTACAAGTACCTGGGGAAAAACGCAGACGCACGGGGCAGACGTACCTTGTCCTTGTAGGCCACTCGGGATCCTCTGGGCCAGTCTTGTACCTCCAGGGCAGAAGAAAGGGTCACCATGGTGAAATGATGCCAGTTGATAGTCTGCTGAGAGAGGAAAAAAAAAAAAAAACAAGCCACCTTTTAGCACAAAGCGGGCTAGGAATCGAAAGCTTCCTATTTCGGCGAAGGTTTGCAATGACTACAACCGAGTGGAGGAAAAAGCATTTTGCATCATCTTTGGTACAGCTGTTGAGACAGGCCACTAGAGATTTTGGTTTTCATAGAAAACTGGGTGCTTTCTGTCTTTTTTTTTTTTTCTTTTTTTTCTCCTTCTGACTCATTGGCAGCTTCAGTCTCACCAGAACTCCCTTCCTTAGATCGACACAGATAACTACGCACCTTTTCTCAAGCCTACATAGAGCCAGGGTTTCCTCACCCTAGACATCCCAAATCGAATACTATCCTTAAAATGTACAGCGACCCACCTGCCCTTGTCAACTGCCTCCTTGCAGAAACTGCCCCTTCACAGCTCGTCCCCGTCTCAGCGGATTGTCCTGCTGGAGGATGAAGTGCAGAAGATGCGTATCCCCACAGCATTTGTCTGTGAGGGTACATGTTCAGAAATACTCTGAATCTGTAAGACAGACAGGTGTAATTTCTGCGATTTCAATCATCAGAACTCAATTGTGAGGAAACAAACTAATGTTTAAATGAAGGGTCTGTACGCTACAGTCCTAGGAGAGGGGCAGGGGGGAGAAAGGCATTACAAATTGGAAAAAAAAAAAAAAAGGGCATGATTCGGAGCTCCCAATCATGACGGAGCGGTGGGGACAGTAACAAAAGCAAAGACAAACAGCAGCAACGTTAAGTGAAATCCAGCTTTAATTCTGATCACGTCTTTAAGAGACTCCCCAAGTCTATACCTCAGTCCTACGAAGGACTAGTCCTTTTTTTTGAAGGACAAGTTGTTTTTTTTTTTTTAACACATAAAAGTCCCAGACTGAGGGCTCCACGGAATAGCATGTGGACTGAACCACAGGACAAGCAGTCATCAACACTCTAATGAAAAAACCAAATCGACTATAAACCAAGTTTAAACATCACTGTCCATCCTGTTTCTTTGGTTACATTTCTACCGGCATCTAGGTGCTCAAGAGTTCACTGTCCTCACACCACAGGTTACTGACAATGTACTCGGGCATCTAAAAATAAAAAGCCATCTCCACCCCACCCATAAAATCAGGGTGAACCACGAGAAGAGAAACTCTCAAGGCGGCAACAGGCAGCTCTGCACTTACCACGGAGGAAAGTCTGTTCCTCGGCCCGGAAAAAAAAACACTCTCGACTCCCAAGGGACCTCCCGGGGAACGAACCGTGCTCCATTAACGGCGTTTTGTCCCCAGCTTCTCTGCCCCGGGCTTGGGTGGGGAGGGGCGGCGGGGCCCTTCCACTCGCCCTGGCCCCTCCGCGCTCCCCCAGCCCCACGTGGGCCATCGCCCAAGCACCGACCGCATCCGCCCGCGCGGGATCTCCCTCGTGGGACGCGGAACGCGACGCCGGGAAGAGGCGGCGGAACAGGAACCTCTTGGTCAGGTCGCCCGGCCAGCGGCGAGAAGACCGAGCCAGGTTCTGCCCGAGGGGCCGGGCAGGGCCCCCTGGAGCCCCAGCCGGCCCGTTTCCGTCCCCTTTGCCCGGCACTGAGCAGGCCCCGCCGCCCCGCCCCAGACACCGGCGAGCACCGCCCGGCCCGCTCCGGCGCACCGGCAGGGCAGCCCAGCAGCGCCGCGCCCCGGGACCGCCGCTCCCGCCGTGCCGCGAGAGGCGCCTGCCCGGCTTCAGGCCCTGCGGGGACACCGCCCTCCCCACCCTCCCCCCCACGGCGCGGCTCCCCCCCGCTTCTTCCCACACGGCGCGGCTCCGCCCGCAGCCTCCCCCGCCCCGCTCCGCGCCTCCGACACGGGCCCCGCCGGCCTGGCCGCCCGCCTCACGGCTTTCCCCGGGACCCACCGGTCGATCGCCCGCTCCCCACTCACCCGCTCCCCCGGCGGAGCCCGAGCCAGAAGAGCCCCAGCCGCAGCCCCAGCCCCGCAACGTTCGGTGACCGCGCCGCTCCTGCCGCGACTCGCACTGCCGGGCGGTGCACCGGAGAGTGCAGGAAGCCACGCGCCCCGGAGGGGCGGGGAGAGAGGCGGAAGTGACGCTTCCGGCGGCGCGACAGGATGCAGGAACACGCGCCCACCAGAACGGGGGATGCGGCAAAGCGCGCCCCCTGCCGGGCGGGGGGAGCATGGAAGACACACCCCTGGGCGGGCGGGAGCACCGCTGGGCAGCGCCAAAGCACGCGCACCAGGGGCGGGAGGAGGGAGCGGGACGGCACCTCCGGGCGGCCGGCGACCAGGAGACCCCGCGCACCCGCCGAAAGGGATGACTCGCTCGCCTCACCGGTGGCCTCGGCCCTCCCCCGGCGCGCCGCCGTGCTGCTGCCGGGCACGCGTTTGCCCGGCACGCGCTTGCCCCGCCCACCACCGACGCGCCGGAGGGGCCGGAGCCGGCGCGCGAACGGGCAGAGGGCGAGGGGCGGAGCGGCAGCGGGGCTGCCTTACCGGGAGGCAGCAGACGGCGCCAGGCAGCCCCCGCGGTGTCGCATGGCCGCTGCGGGCGAACGGCAGCGTGGAAACAGCGAACGACACCGCGGGTCGGGGCTGCAGTACCTGCCCCTGGCCGCATGGTGGCAGCAGAGCGCCGCAAAGCGAACTGAAACGCGCAGAAAGCCCATTTAAGAAGCGCGGGCTCTGAGGAAATCCGGGGGCGATGGACAGAAAAGGCAGCGAACGTGCCCCTCCAGCCCGTATCCGGGGCTACACTGCAACAGCTGCCCTGTCCCCCGATGACCCCTCACTAGCCAGGGAGGGGCGTCGAGAAAAGGGGAGGAGACCTGCGGGTCGAAGTGAAATCGGGTTTAACGAGACAGCACCACTACCAACAGAGGCATGCAAAGTTACACTGGGCCAAATGAACGTGCAGCAGCCACGATCGACAGGAGAGGGGTCCTCGGGAGCAAGGAGAAGCAGGGAAAGGAGAGAGCCCTGCAGGAGCCCCGCGGGAGATCCCCTTCCTCAGCAAACCTTCCCCCTTTATACTGAGCATGACACAGTGGTCTGGGCTACACCTGTAGCTGACTCAAACTGCTAACAGCCTGCTGAGCATTGCTGGGCTGTGATTCTGGACCAGCCAAACCGTGACGGCAAAACACAGACAGGCAAGGCTGTAGACAGAAACTTTTAAAAGCGATGGGGATTAAGGAAATAAGGGAAAAAAAATAAAAATAGTAATGGAGAAGTAGAAAGAAAAATCTGTAAAGCAAAGGCACTGAAGAAAAAGAAAAAGTTAAAACTTAAGATATCAAAAAGCAAAGAGTAGATGTAGAAAATACAGTGTAAGCAATAGGGATTAGGGAAATAAAGGGGAAAGATATAAAAATACAGAAAGTGACAGCCAACAAAAATGGAGACAGAGAAAGAAAAATTTAAAAGGATGGTGGTGAGGAAAGATAAGGCATAATTAAAAAATAAAGACAGGATGTGGGATAAAAGTAGATAGAAATCTTTAAGAGCAACAGGGTACAAGAAACAGAAATAATTTAAAAATAGGGTCGGGGAGGTGGATAGAAGAAAATTGAGGAAGAATTTTTTTTTTTTTTTTTAAGTGAGAGCATACAGGACAGAGAGAGGAATTAAAAAGGAGGGACAGGGTGCCAGAGGGAGGGAAAATGAGAAAGAGAAATTGCAATGCAGTGAGGCACAAGAAACACGGGAAAGCATTAAGAAATTGGGAGAGGGAGCCAGAAAATGGGACACCATGAACAAGAGAGGGCTGGAGAGGGGGACAAGGGTGTAGAGAGGAGAGCTGAGAGATTGCACCAGAAAATAGGGACCGAGAGACAAATCGGAGAGATGGGGAGTGAGGCAGAAGGGACTGACGAGACAGAGGCAAAACAAGGGCCGGGGACAAATTCTAAAGCAACAGGGAAAAAGAAACATAGGCAAGAAATTAAAAATAGAAACAGGGAGCCAAATAGAAACACATGTAGAACAAATATTTCAAAAAGCGATGGAGTACGGGAAACACAGGCAAGAAATAACACATGGGGGCAGGGTGACAGATGGAAGAAGCAAAACTGAAGAAGTGGTTGGGTAGAGGACACAGAGGGAAGAATTAAGAACTAGAGTCAGGGAGATGGACAGAGGGAAAAGCAGAAAGAATATTTTAAATGTGAAAGGGTACAAGAATTAAAAGAATAGGTATATGGACCTGCGTAAAGGGATGCAGGCAAAAATGTGAAAAACAACAAGAGACGAGAAACAGGCAAGAAATTAAAATTAGGTCAGGGAGGGGGAGAGCAAGAGAGAGGTTGCAAGAAAATTTAAAAAGCGACTGGGTTCAAGAGACTTAAGTGAGAAGTTAAAAGACAGGAACGGAGAGGTAGAAACTTTCAAAAGCAATGGGGTACAAGAAACATGCAAGGAGGAAAAAACAGGAACAGAGAGCCCAGTAGAAGCAAACTGCCATGGGTTGACCTTGGCTGGCTGTTGAGTGCCCACCAAGGTGCTCCATCACTTCCTTTCCTCAACCAGAGGAAGAAAATACAACAAAAGCGCTAGTGGAAACCCACCACACTTCCCACAATCAACAGGGACCTGGATAAATGGAGGCAGGGAGAGAGGGAGACCTAGAAATGCCCTTTTCACAAGCAATAGGGCAGAATGAGAACAGAGCTCGTGGGGTGCCAGGAAGGAAACGACATAGAAAGGAAAGGTAGAAGGTGACACTTTACAGGGCAATGCTAGCAAAAGAGCAAAAAGCTTTGGGGAACTAGACAGCCTGAAAGGCAGACAGAGGCAGGGACAGGCAAGGAGGCAGGCAGAGATCCAGAGAACCGGGGCAGGGATGGCCCTGGACACACACGAGGGGACACGTGGCTCCTGGTGACAACGGCAGACCTTCACCGCCCCGAGGCTTTTCTTTCTGTCTCTGCCCCTTCCTCCTCCACAGTGCCAGCTGCCTGACCTTAGGAGCAGGCGGTGGGTGACTCAATGCACTTCTCTCACGAGGTTTCCTGGACATGCAGCAGCTCACACGTGTGCAGCCAACAGAGGCGCCAAGGTCCTGGTGCTGTGTTATGGTGGCATTCTCTGTTGTGGATGGGTGGGAGGGATCCTTCCTTGCCACAGGGACCAGCTGGAGACAGTTGCCTGTGGAAGCCCCTTGGTTTGACTCCTCAGCCAGCTCCTGCAGGCAGGCATGCCCAGGCAGCCCCCTTCATAGCCCAAAGTAGGGCCAGCCCCATCATTAGCCTCAGTAGCCACACCTGCCCCAGCTGGAGCCCATCAGGAACAGGTGCCTGGGCAAAGCCCCACAGCACATGGCCCCCTCCCCGGCACCTGCCCACAGCCACGAGCTCTGCACCCAGGGGCTTGAATACCATCCAGGGGCACAGAGGAGGCAGGAAAAGTTTACTCACCTCTGCCCAGAACAAATCCTGGCACTGAGCTGGCTACAAGGCTCGGTGTGCAAACACAGCAAACGCAGCAGGAGAGAAGGGAAAAAGCAGGAGGAAGGTAGAGAAGAGGTGGGGGACAGGCAGCCAGTAAACGGGATGCTGCAAACAGGAGAGGGACAGGGAGCAGGACAGTAGCATAGAGAGAGGAGTACTGGGACACTGAGCAAAAAACCCAGGGAGAGATGGAGGAATACATAAGAGCGAGGAGGAGCAGGAGAGAGAGGCCAAAGGGACCAGCAGGACCACAAGGCAGGGACAAGACAAGGGACAGGGAAATATTGTAAAGCAATAGGGGAAAAGAAACAGAGGCAAGAACTAACACATAGGGTCAGGAAGACAAAAAGAGGGAGCCTTACAAAGACAATGTAAAAAGTGACACCATTTCCACCCCCGTCTTGACTTCCACATTTTCCCTGACTTCGCACCCCATCTCAGCCTCCACTTTCTTCCAGCCCTGCCTCTCCCCCTGGCTTGAGGGGAAGCCCCAGTGCAATCAGGAAGGTGTTAGGCTGTCCATCAGGCTCCCACAGCAAAGGGGCCAGGACAGAAAGCCATTGCTGGCCCTCCCCATCCCTGGGCAGCCCTTTCCCAGGCAGCAGAAGGAGCGGCAGGCAGGGCAGCAGAGGTGGACCGGGACACACACAGGAGAACGTGTGACTCACCCCAGCTCCTGGCACCAGCTCAGATCTTCAGCACCCCAACACTTTTCTCTCAACTCCCCTCCACCGCCAGGCTGGCCAGCGGCTCACACACACAGCCGATGCAGGCACCAAGCTGCCAGCAATGTGTGCTGGTGGTCTGCTCCATCATGGACAGCTCAGGGGGATCCTTCCTTACCACAGGGACCAGCCATTCCATTCTGGAGGTAGCTCCAGCTACCTCCTCAGCCAGTTCCCCTTTATCAGCTCCCTCAGGCAGCCCCTTTATAGCCCACAGGAGGGCCGGCCCTGTTATTAGCCCCACTGGCCACACCTGGAGCCCATCAGGAACAGGGGCCACAGGCAAGAACAAGCACCCAGGGACAAGGAGCTCTGAAGAGGGAGATGTAGGAAGAAAATGTAAAAAGCAATACTGCTTTTCCACTCTCCCACCCACCCCTGCCCTTGGGAAAGCCTGATGGAAACCATGAGACTTCAGGGTGTCCCTGCTGGGTGCCCCTCATTCCCCCTGATATCTACTGGTGATGGCATTTTGGGCCCAAGGAAGTGCCAGAGCGAAGTTTGGAATGCAAACAGTTTGTTTAAAACAGTTTGCATCTGGAGCAGCAGTTCTTGTAGTGGTGGGGGCAAGGCAGGTGCATGGAGCAGGGACAAGGGGAGGGGGACACAAAACATGGTAATGGGAGGCAGGTGCAAGGCACACCCATGGTGGGGGGGCGGGGGGGGGGAGGAAGGCAGGTGCACAGGGGGAGGATAGGGTGTGAGCTATGCACACCCATAAAGTGGGTACAAAAATCTGTCAGGGATAACCTGATTGAGGAAGATGAAGTTGACCTTGACAGCATTCCAGTATACCCTTGAAAAGACAGAAGAAGTGGATGAAGAATGTTGTAAACAAGTTTGAGGAAGTTATAAGAGATTGAGCAAGAAGAGACTGAGCAAGTAATACCACAGAGCAGAAACTTGGCAAGAGAACAGTAGGTACAGTGAGAAATACAGTAGGAGCTCCAGCCAATCATTATGTGAATGGAGGTGAATGGACAAAGCTATTGAGCGAATCATTTTAGCAGCCTTAGTGCATGAACAGGTGGACAGATAAGAAAGGTTATAAAAGGGTACGCTTTTTCTGCTGCACCATCTCAGCCATCTTGGTTTTTGCAACTTAATAAAGACTGCCTTCTTACATATACTCTTGTCGTTGTCCATCCCTACCATGAAAAAAAGCAGGCAAGGCAGGCCCATGGGAGGCAGGGACATGACAAGTAGGGCCAGGCACACACACGGGAGTCAAGGCCACAAAGATCGGGGTGGCATGGGAAAAACCCCACCTGAAGGCAGAGACAGGGGTATGGGGGGGGCATAGACAGGTGCAGATGTGGTGCACATCCTCATGCTACTCGATAATCTCACCTTCAGTCCTAGGAAAGGAAATGGGATCACAAACCCTTGTCACAAAAAACAAGTTGCCATCCTGCAGGAAGTTCAGAATTCCAGGAAAATCCAGTGCACCTATGTCTTGGTTTGAAAGACAGGTGTCTGTGGAGGAAGGCAGGAGCCTCCCTTGAAATGGAAAGTGCAACCCCCTTCCCTCCAAATTATTATAATTTTGAAATTAACGGGCGTTCAGGCAAAGATACGGGGAATAGGAATAACAGTTCTTTACTAATATATATATATATATATATATATATATAAAAAACACAAGGCAGGGAAAAAACAAACAACCCACTGGTTTACACTGACAGAGTCAGGAATACAACCTGACACCCTGTTAGGGTGGCAGTAGCAGTCCGATAAGATGCTGGCTGCAGTCCTCCTGAAGCGATGGATGTAGTTCTGTGGAAGCAGCAATCAGGTAAAAGAGTCTGGTCTTCCTCCGAAGGTCCAGTGGTAGGTAGGTAGCTCTTGTCCTCTGGAACTCCAGTGGGGGGAAAAGCTCCTCTGGGAATCCACTGGAAGAAGGCTGCTAGGGTGTTCAAAATCTCTGTTTTTATTTGGCATGGACTGCTTGGCTCCTTCCCCCCCGCCCCCCCCACCCCCGGGCGGAGCATCTCACAATGGGATGGGGAGTCGTGAGGCAGTTCCTTGATGGGCCATTAACAGGAGATAGTCCAGGAGCGAGTTATCGATGAGTCAGGCGATAAGGCATTGTTGTGCCCAGTAACAGGAGATAGTCCGGGGGGGGGAGGCAGAGAGCACCGCCCCACCTGGTCTCAACAGCTCCTGAAGATGGTAATAGAATATTTTTTTCTTTTGGCACATTTTGCACTGTAACCCAGGACAACCTAGAACAAAACCACAGCAAAACTGTCAGTTAAAAAAGCTGTGTGTTTTAGAACCCTCTCATCACCCCTTAACACTCCGTATGAAACTGCTGACAAATAATAAAAAAAAAAAGCCCAAGCTGCATCCCAGGGCTCTCTCTACTGTGGGTGCTGCTGGAGCTTGCCCAATCCCACAGCTCTCACCTCGCCCAGAAGGAGCTCCCTGGGCAGAGCCCGGGACTCATCTACCCCAGGCCCCGCCCACTGCCTTTCCAAACATCCCCCGGGGAAGGGGCCGCCGCGGGGCACAAAGGTGAGAGCGTCCGGTGCGTAGCCCACTCACTGTAGGCGGTAGCAGGAGAGAGCGCGGCAGCGCGCACCCGGAGCTGCAGTACCGTCTTTTGGTCACAGGGTGGCAGCAGGGTGCGCGGCAGCGCCGCCGGGGCTGCATAACCGCTTTTTGGTCACAGGGTGGCAGCAGGGAGCGCGGAAAGCTCCGCTGGGCCTGCAGTACCGACTTTCGGTCACAGGGTGGCAGCAGGGAGCGCGGCAGCGCCTTCGGGGCTGCAGTACTGCTTTTCGGTCACAGGGTGGCAGCAGGGAGTGCGGCAGCGCCTTCGGGACTGCAGTACTGCTTTTCGGTCACAGGGTGGCAGCAGGGAGCGCGGCAGCGCCTTCGGGACTGCAGTACTGCTTTTCGGTCACAGGGTGGCAGCAGGGAGCGCGGCAGCGCCTTCGGGACTGCAGTACTGCTTTTCGGTCACAGGGTGGCAGCAGAGAGCGCCACAAATCGGTGTCACCGCACACGCGCGTGTACCACGCCCCAGTACCCAACCCTAGTCAAATCGTGGTAGCAGAGCGCGCCGCAGGCGGCCGCCAGCGCGCATGCGCGTACCCCGGCCTGCAGTACCGCACACCCCCCACGCGCAGGCAGCACAAAGCGCCGTTTCACGCAGCACCCCCGTGCGGTCACAGCGGCGCAGCAGCACCTGCGTCTTTCTCTGACACTGGGGGTACAGGGGGACCCGGAGAGGGGTGGGGGATGACCGACACCAACGGCTCTCCCCGGCATAACCCACAGACGAGCACTCACCTGCCACAGCCCACGAGACAGAATCCATGCTCGATGCCTGCCCCCCGCCGGATCATCGACGCCGGCTGCCGCACAGCAGAGGGGTGGCAGGGCGTCCGCCAAAGGACAGTGCCATGGCTCTTGCTCGCACTCGGCTCTGCCACATTCCCCGTCTCGGACCACGCCCGGACGGGCTCCCCAGAGCAACAACTGCCCCTTTCCCCACCGGACAGCCGTGGCAGAAAGCTTGGACAGAGACAGAGCTGGCCCCGCGGGGCGAGAGCGCTGAGCCACCGGCAGGCAAACCTGGGGGGGGGGCGAGCTGCTGCGCAGCACCGGACACTCACAGCAAGACATCGGGAAACAAAAGGCCCCAGCCATAGTTCAGCACATTAGAAGAACAACACAGAAGCAAGGAGAGGAATTCAATAGAACGAGGGACAGGAGAGCAGTCGAACTGAAGGAGACCAGCCCGAAATACAGACACATCCTCTACAAACCAGAGTGATTTGAATACTTAACACTCCATAGAAAGACAAACAGATACGATTTCCAACCCCTTCTTAGCAGAAAAGCAACTGCTCTTGCTCATGTTTGATGCCCTTCCTTAGAGCGCTGCTGCAGAACAAGGCTGTACACCCCCATCTAGATCTATGCTTACACCTGTCTCCAAAATACACAGTTGTTATTTGACTCTGCTCCTGCCCCACCTTGTTCTATCATGTCACATGATTAGAAACCAAGTACTTCAGAGCGCTCTGTCAAAACACAGGGAAGAAACTCAGTAACATGCAGCTGCCTCTGGCTTGGAAAGAGTTAGAGAAACCCCTGACCGCTTAAGTACACCTCATACATTACATGCTGTACTGATTCGGCAGCGAGTTTAAACCGCGTTAGTCATTCTGCCAATTATACAATTTTAACTTTCTCTAGAGTTTCATATATGACAGGAAAAGATCAGTGAAATAATAGATCCCCCACATGGTTTTACTCATTAAAAAGAAAAAAAAAAGAAATTCAAATCCCCAGGGCTGCAACAGGTAAGGCCACCGAACAGGACTGGCAGATGCACTAAGGCTTCTGGCTGTACCAAAGCACGCAGAGGAACATTTTTTAATCGTATCTCGACCGTTGCAACCAAGAATGTAAAGACCAGCGACGCCATCCACTTTTGGAACACTTGCTGTGCTTCAGTCTTTGGAAACAAATTGACTTTGCTGTTGTTTTGTTTTTCAAAAGAGGGCAAAAAGTCTCACTGCTCATGACTTCTACAGCCAAGCACACAGAGTCCGACAGGCAGTTCGTACAACGCAATTTCTTTGAAGGAGAAAGATTTCCATTCCAGGAAAATCCCTTTTCCAACTGAAATCAAAGTTACGCACTGCAGGACAACGGTCCCTGGTCCCTCAGCTTCGCTTCCAGAGGGCTGGGGATCCGCGTCCATCCTCAGCAGAAACCACATCAACTAACCTGATTACTCCTGCAGTTGCCACGTTCCTCCTCATCGCCTACAGAAAAAAAAAAAAAAAAACCCACACACACCGCTGACAGTGGTAGCTGTCACACGGGTCACCACAGACCTCCTCGAAACACCCTCCTCCTCAAAAGGAACGTGGTCTTCCGCTCAACTGCTCCGCACCGATTCCCGTGTTGGACGCTGCAGCTGTCATCGCTTGCGGCCCCCCTAAGGTAGCAACAGACAGAGAAATACCGTCACGCTTGGGAGAAATCACCAGCCCCACGCTCCTCCTTGCTGCTCCTTAGCTCACCACCTCAAAAGCTCACCCAACTCCAAAGGCAGCTGCGTAACACCTGCACAAACGCACAGAAACGCTTGACCGAGCTGCCGCAGGATGCTCCGCTCTTGGACGCCGGCCCGGCTGACAACCGCCTCGCCTCCTCAGGCCGCTGGTCGGCGCGCAGCTTCGCCCCTCCGAGGCTATGTGCGTGACCTGCGAAAGCCAAAACAAAAGGCACGTGCTGAGATACCGCCCGAAACCACAGCCTGCCCGTGCCCATTCCCCTCTCCTCCTCCTCTACCTCGGCCGCCCACCCACCCTACCTCTGCCAGCTGCCGCGTTGAGGCTCCGGTACCACCTGTAAAACACAACCCATAAGGGATGCTTATAAACTTCACAAACGACACAACGCCTGAAAAGTAACTTCTCTGCTGCAGCCCACCAGTCCCAGCTCACCTCGCCCCAGCCACCCGCAGTGCCGATACCCTGCTTCGCTCGCTACTTCGTGCCTTTGGAATACAACAAACCTACCAAGACCTGTCAGCTGCTCACACAGCCATCGGCCGCATCTGCCCGCTGACACTGCGTGCCAACCCACCTTCTTATGGCCGCTCCCCCGCCCCTCCTCTAACCCTTTGGTGCACGGCTCGTCTCACTGCATCTGAAAACGGCATCGAACGAGTCACCCGGCTGCGGAGCAACAGCTTAACGGTTCCGGAGATCTCCTTTCCATGTAGGAATACCCTCTAGACTCCAACAACAGCCAGCCAGCCATCACAGAAAACCAAAGCCAAAGCAACACCTGGCCCTACGCGTACGACCCTTAGCACCTTCCACCCCGGAAGTCAAATGCCACGGCCCCTGACGAAAAGATACGGCCGCGGCCGCAACCGCAACGGTGGACGCGCGAGAAGCCGGGCCCCAAGACCCAACATCCACAGGATGCGGAGAAGTCGTCGTCCCAGAAGAGGGCTCCGTGAGAACAGACCGCTCGACAGCGGATACCCCAGCGCATCCTGGACCACTCGTCACCTTCTCGGACACGAGACATGCTGGACAGATCTGTGTGTGGAGCTTCTCGCGCGAGACGGGGAGCGCTCGGTCGGCGGTACCCCGGTGAGTCGAGGAGCACGAGACCCTCGGTGCGGCTACCGATGCGCCCGCCTACCGCAAAAGAATAAACCTCCGGAGCATTGAGACCTCATTAATGTGCAGTATAGCGCACACGGAACAAGCACCACCGACCGCCTCCTTACCACTGAACCCCTCAAGGAATCACAGCGGCGGTCAGCTGACGGAAAAACCATGGCGGCTGAAAGATCTAACACAGGCACCTTACAACCACAGAAACCGGTGCTAAACACACAACAGGTGAAAAACTACACGGAAACATAACTGCTGTGACCGGCACTACGACACGTCTCATCAGGCGCGTCATGAAAAAGTCAGAAACGGAGTCATGGGAAGGCTCGCGTGCCCGGGCCTACGACAGAAGACAGACCCTGGCTGGAGACTGTTACCAGCGCAAAGAACGCAGACCCTCTTCTCTGAGAAGTTCTGGGGAAGATGCCTTCTCGAGAAACTCTCAAGCTCCGTATACAGGCGAGTACAAGATGCTCACCCTAACCCTCGCTGGACAATTTCACCATCAGTCCTATTAAGAGAGAAAAAAGAGCATAGATCAAGACATCAGCAACTTACACAGCACACAGTAAAAACGGTGGGGAAAAAAAACAAGGTTCCATCTCCCATAGTCAGGAATTCCAGAAAAATGCAATGCATCTAAAATTTAAAAAAAAAAAATGGCAGGCTATTAAACCATTTTGCCACCCCCAAACCCTCAGCGGAAAACCGCCAGCCTGAAACAACAAAAACAACTGCATAAAAGGGTACTTCCTACTATGCCTACAGCCGAACCTCGGCCGGTCTCGAAACTCTTCCCTCACACCGACGCCTCCGCTTCTTGCCGTGAGCAAACCCCCGACGCCCGCGCAGCCCAGCCGGCTCCAAGAGCTGCCGCCAGCGACCAGACCAGCGGAGCGCCCGCAGCGCAGCAGCCCCGGAGCAGAACGGGCTCCCTGTGCAGAGGCCAGGGCTCGTACACCCGGGGCCCTGCTCACCACCCTTCCTGCAATCCCCTGGGAAAGGGGCTGGGGCGACCCCCAGCAGACACAAGGGCGGCCGGAGGAGCAGCGGGGAGTTTCCTCACCTGCCTCCGTGTCACGGGGTACAAAGCACTGAGCAAAGACAGCGACCCGTACCGCAAAGGCCGATACCTGCTCTTCTACTGCAGGTATCTGCGGCACCAGCAACGTGACCGGGCAGGGAATTAAACTAACGGAACCGCTTTAACTGGGAGAATAAGGACACAAACCTGAGCCAGGTGCAGTCAGCAACATCCCCGGGGAGGAACCGGCAACCAAGTCCTCAGCGCTGCCCCTGGGAGACACAAAGAACGGCCAACTGTTGTCCACAGCGACGGCCACCCCTTTCCCCAGGCAGGAACCCCTCCTTCTGCAGGAGCTCCTGGAGACGCCCCCTCCTGCCCCAGACCATTGCCAACGGCACCCGTGCTTATGGGGCAATAAAGCACGTTCGCGGGTCAGCTTGCTGCTGCGAGGGCAGGGTCTGGGGTGGTCAGGGGCTACGGGACAGGTGCTGGAGCTGTGGGCAGCTGCATGGGGCGCGCAGGCCGGAGCACTTTTCCAGGGGGTGGGAAGGCCTCCAGGTGCCCGGAGGCAGCCATCTGCCCCTCTTCCTCCTTCCTCTCCACCAGCTCACAAAACCCCTGGGAGCTGCCCTGACGGGGCCCGACGTCTGCTGTCGGCACTCTCGGGCAGGCGTGCCCTAGCAGCACCATCCCCTGGGGCTGCGGCCCCATGACACAGAGCGGCCATCGCCATCAGCCTCGCTGGCTCCCTCCGGGGCTCCTCCGGCACCAGCCCGCAGCTGCAGCCATGGCCCCTTACCCCCGCTGTGTACCTGCTCCCCTGGACTCTCTGACCGCTGCTCAGCAAGTACAAAGGAGACAGAGCGAGGGTTTATTTGCAAACCCATCTAAGTGCGAGGAACACGCCTGCTCTGGGGCTCAGAGCCCGTCCACTCACCCTTCCCTGGGACCGCTCGGCAGTCCACGCTGGGGCAGCAGGTACGGAGAACGAAAACACAGCCATGGGGAGCTGGGCAGAGGAACAGAAAGAGAAAAATAAGGTGAGGGAGAGGAACTGAGGAGCAGAGAAAGAGAGGTACCGGGAAAAGAACAGAGAGGGGGAGACACAGATAAAGAAAGGACACAGAGTCCTGGTCTGTGGAAGGAAAACGGGGTCAGGGAGCCAGGCGAGGGAAAAGAGCACGCCCACCAGCCCTGTGCCCAGGGGGCAGCAGCGGCCTTTCCTCACGGGGAAGTGGCAGCGGGCACGGCGGCCCCATCCCACAGGCCCTGCAGCATCGCGCGGCCGTTACCGGCGGCGCCCGCCGGCAGGACAGCCTGCTGCTCGCCGGATGCAGCGCTGAGCATGGCGCCCGAGCCGGACGCCCGCAGGCAGCCATGCGGCCCTGGCAACGAGCCCACAGCTCGTGCGGCGGCTGTGGCGAGGGCTGGGCCGTGCCGCAGGAGCGGGGGGCCATCACTCGACCCCCGCAGCGCAGCACCTCCTCCCCTGGGCTCCCTCACAGCCCCTCGCCTGCTGTGAAGGGACTGCAAACGCAGCTGGGAGGGCAAAGGAGACTGCGAACGTTTCTTCAGTCACGCAGGTAGCGGATGCAGCGAGAGCGCCTGAGGCAGGGAACAGGATGGCGAGAGAAAGACAGGGACAGGGAGCCCGACAGGTGGAGAAAGAAGCAGCAGGGAGAGAAGAAGAGAGGCAGCAGATAGAGGGAGAAGGGAGCAGGGCAGAGACCGACAAAGGAGGACGGAGACGCAGGACAAAACTGGGACAGGCAGCACGACAGAGAGGAAGGAAAGAAGAACAGGGGCAGGAAGCTGGACCGAGACACATGGAGAAAGACAACAAAGAACAGGGCAGAGAGGGAGGATGAAACAACAGGGACAGGGAGCCAAGACAGCCAACAATGGAGGGAAGGGGCGGGGGTGGGGGGAACAACAACACGGTACAAACCACAGAGCTACACACTACAGGTGGAAGAATTAAAAAATAGAGCCGGGGAGCCAGAAAAAAAAAAAAAAAAGCTGGAGAGCAAAAAGTATAGCGATTCATACAAAAAGGGAGGGAATATTAAAATAGCGTCATCAGGGAGCCAGAGAAAGCGAGACGGAGAAAGGACAAAAGCAACAGGCTACAGGGCAGAGAGGGAGGAACTCATGAGCAGCAACAGAGCTCCGGCCAGAGAGAGACGGAAAAAAGTACAAGACTGCAGGGGCTGCAGGGCAGAGAAGGAAGAATTGACCAACAGGGACAGGGGACCAGACAGAGCGTGATCGAGAAGATCGAGAACAGAAAAAACCAGCAGCGGGCTACAGGGAAGAGGAATTCAAGAGCAGGGACTGGGAGCTGGACAAAGAGACAGAAAAAAAAAAAAAAAACCACGAAACAGTGATGGGCTATGAGACAAATAAGGAGGAAAGAAAAAACAGCAGCAGGGAGCCAGACAGAAGAGACTGAGAAACACAGACAAATAGCTTGGGGCTATGGGACAGAGAATGTGGAATGAAAAGGCAGAGAGAGGGAGCCAGACAGAGAGCAGGGGGAAAATCCAGACAGGCTACGGAGGGGCAGAAGAAGGAATTAAAATCTGGGGACAGAGAGCTGAACAGAGAGGGATGGCGACAGCAGGGAATAGCAGCGGGTGCAGGAGTAAGAGGGAGAAAATAATCGATAGGGACAGGGAGCTGGATACAGAGGGTCAGAGAAAGGTGAAAATAGGGGTAGGGTAGAGGGCAGAGAGTAAGAATTAAAAAATGGGGGCACTGAGACACAGAGATGGAGAGAAGAAAAAAGCAACAGGCTACACAGCAAAGGAGGAGGAATTAAAAAACACGGACAGGAAGTGCGAAAGTGAGAAGGGGCTGGGGGGGGTGGGGTGGGCCGGGGACTCCAGGACACACGACTCCTGACAGGCAACAGGACAGAGAGGGAGGAATTAAAAGGGAGGGACTGGGAGCTGGGAGAGGGGGAGAAAGAAAAAGAATCACGGCACACTACAGGGCTGAGAAGGAAGAAACTGAACAGGGACAGGGAAACGGCCAAAGAGAGCCCAACGAAAGAAAATGTGCCGATGGGCTACAGGACAGAGAGGGAGGAGTGAAACAACAGGGAGCCAGAGCCAGGCACAGAGAGATCGAGACAGAAAAAACAGCCAGGAGCAACGAGGCGGGGCAGGGGTGGGGGGAAGCTGCGAGGATCTGGAGCCAGACAGAGCAACAGCAAAAGAAAATGACAACGACAAGCTCCAGGGAGGAGCGGGAGGAATGAAAAGACAGAGATGAGGGGCCGGACCCAGTGTGACACACGCAGGAAGCACAGCAACAGCTGGAGGGCAGAGAGGGAAGAATTAAAACACAGGGACAGGGCGCCAGAGGTGGAGTGGGGAGACAGATAAAGGGGGAGAGGGCAGACAGAAAGACAGGCTACAGGGAGAAGCAGGAGGAATTAAAGAAATGGGATCCACAGCCGGACAGAGAGAAGGAGAAAGCAGCACAATCACCACAGGCTACAGGGCCCAGAAGGAAGAAACTGAAAAACAGGGAAGCGGGAGCCGTCCAGAGAGAGATATGAAGAAAGGGAAGATAGCGGGGAGCCGCCACACGGCAGCAAGGGAAGGATTAAAAAGATGGGGCAGGGAGCCGGACAGGGAGCGATGGAGAAAGAAACAAAGCCCCTTGATGGGCTACAGGACAGAGAGGGAGCAACTGAAGACTCGGGGAAAAGGAGCAGGACAGAGAACGGAAAACCAGTGACGGGCCACAGGGCAGAGGGAGGAACCACATATGTGGGGAGAGGCAACTGGCCAGAGAGAGATGAGGACAGACAGATAACAGCAGTGGGCTACAGGGCTGAGAGAGAAACTGAAAAACGGGGACCGAGAGCCGGGAACAGGAGACACGCAGAAACACCAAATCGCAACAGGCCACAGGACAGAGAGGGAAGAAATAAACATCTGGGACCAGGAGCAACCTACAGAGAGACGTCGGGAAACGGAAGTTTCAAGAACAATGCATACGAGGCAGAGAGGAAGGCATTTTTAGAAGTGGGTCAAGACAGGGACAGGGAGCCCAACAGAGACAGAGAGAACAAGAAAGCAACAACGGGCTGCGAGACAGACAGGGAGCAATTGAAAAATCCCAGCAGGGAGAGACGGCAAAAGGAATGAAATCGCAACACGAACTTCGAAAGCGACAGGCTGCAGGGCAGAGAGGGAGGAATTTTAAAAAATCCGGATCTTGTGCTGGACCAAGAGAGACCGAGCAAATAAAAATGGTGAGGCCTAAAAGGGCACACAGGAAGGAATTAAACAACAGGGACAGAGAGCCAGACAGAGAAAAGTCCTGACAGGCTTCCAGAGAGAGAGGGGAATTTAAAATTAGAGACCAGGAGCTGGACAGAGAGAGACTGAGAAAGGGGAGGGGGGAAAAAAAAAAAAAAAAAAAAAAAAAAGACAGGGGCGGGCAAGGGGGAAATCACAGCACCATGTGAAAGACAGGGGGCCAGGGGAGGGATAGGGAGGGCCTGGGACACACAAGTGGGGCGATGGGGCCCCGAGGGCCCAGGACTCACCGCATCCCTTGTTCTCAGTGCTGCCAGGAGAATTTGCCCGTTCAGACGCTTCCTTCTCTTCCTCTCCTCCCTTCCTCTTCTGCAGCTCCGGTCACATGGTGGTTCTCCACCTAAAAGATTACATGGCTGTCTCAATTCTTGCGAGACAAGGCTTCCTAGACATGTAGCCTCGCTCGTTCATGCATCACACGGCCGTACCATGCCATGGGTTACGCACATGGACTCTCCGCTTGCCTGCGGCGGGAGGCAGCTGCCGGCCGGCCGGCCTCTGATTCCTTCTTCTTTCTCTGGCCTCTCCAGCTTCAGCCGCAGCAGCTCCTGTCCACTGCCCACAGCCAGCAAGCGCTCCGCCCGCCCCTTTTTGCCCCCACGCCGCGACGAGAGCGAGGTCAGGCAGAGACAACCCAGGCAAGACCGAGGCGGGTGCAGACAACAGCATCCTCAGGGGAGGAAGGGACACCTGTGCCCTCAGTGCAGCCTCTGGGAGACAAGGAGAATCAGTGACCATTATGACCGTAGATCATCCCCGGCCAAATCGCCTCCTTCCACAGCAGCTTCTGGAGATGCCACTTTTTCCCTGCACTGCAGTTAATGGTATCCACGTTAAGGCAGAATCAAGTGCATCCGAGGGCCAGCTTGCTGCCATCACAACAGGATGACCTGGGGAGACAGGCTGCAGGGGAGGTGCTGGAGCTGGGGGCAGCTGCGCGGGGCCAGCGGGGCCGGGGAAGGCTCAAGGGGAGCTCTGGCGAGTTGGGAAGGCACCCGGCGCCTGGAGGGGCGTCCGCCTCCTTCCCCTCTTCCCTCCCACCAGCTCCCGGGAGCTCCCCGGGGCTGCCCGCCGCAGCACGGGCCTTGAGGCTTCCCGTCCCGCCACCCCCGGCGGCCAGCGGCCAGCAGAGACTCCCGCACCCGCCGAAGGAGCTCGCTCGCCTCACCGCCGACCTCGCCCCTCACCCGCCGCCATGCTGCTCTCGCGCACCGCGCATGCGCGAGCCGCCGCCGGCGCGCCGGAAGGGCCACGCCCGGCGCGCGACCGCCGCGCTGCGGGACCGCGCTTTGGCCGCGCGGCAGCAGTGCCCGCCGGGCGGCGCGTGCCCGGGGCGGCCCCGGCACTGCAGCCCCGCGCGTTGCGCGCCGAGCGCCCGCCGGCCCCGCGCCCCTGGGGCGGGAGGACACGCCCCCGGCGGGGCGGGAGCGGGGAAGGGGCGGGTCTGAGCTTGGGCTGGGGGCGAGGGGCAAGTCGGGGGGTGCAGGCGGCACCCGAGGGGCGGTGGGAGGGCGGTGCCGAGCATGGTGGGGCGGAGGGGGCACAAGGTCGGAGGGCAGGGGGTTCGGGGGAACGTCCCGCAAAAACCTCGCATGGGGCAACATCTCCATGGGAATCACTTGGGGGGGGGGGACGGGACGGGGGGACGGACGACAGGGATGGGGGGGGGGGGGGGGGGGGGCGGGCAGAACAGCGGGGAGGAGACCCTCTGGGCCCCGGACTCTCCCCACCGGACAGCCCCGGCTGCAGCACCCGCGGGTCCCCGCTGGAGACAGAGCCAGGAGCCTCCGGCCGCAGGGCTGGCGCCGCCGGGCGAGCACGCTGAACGGCCGGCAGGCAAACCTGGGCAGGGGGAGCTGCCGAGCAGCACCAGACACAACACGGCAGCTCAAGAACAAAAATCCCAAGTTATGTCTCAGCATATGAGAAAAGTAACACAGGAGAAAGCAGAAGAATTCAGTGAGAATGAGGGATAGGATAGCAGTTGAGCTAAAGGAGGTCAGCTCAAACTACAACACATCTGTTCAAAGCCAGAGCCATCGGTACGCTTAAAAAAAAATTAAAAAAAAAAATCAATACTAAGACTCATCAATACAATTTTGAAAGCATTCTCAGCATAAAAGCAAACACCCTTGATAGTGCTGGAAAACGTCTCGTCCCTTTCTCACAGCACCCCTGGGGGGAGATACACCCCCCACCCCCCCCCACCCGTGAGACCGCAGGAAGACCTCGTACCATCCTCGGACTCACCACAACAGCTACAGCCCTTGCGCCGCCGCCGCTGCTGCTGCACGTCTCGCTTGCTCAGTCAATAAATCTGCAGAGTGAAGTGTAAAACTCTAAATAAACATAACAAAGTCATGTTTAAAACGTTCTTTAAAGAAAGAACAAATCTCAGTCGTTCACTTTATACCGAAAAGGCACGTGGATGTTCATGTACATCCAACAACAATGCTCACACTACCAAAGTATTTGATTTGATGTTTGCGTTAACTGCACTCACCCAGCTGCAAGCAGATACCATTAAATCACCTGTCTCCAAAATACACCGTTCCCATCCGACTGGGGGGTTTCTTGTGCATTACACCATTAGGAGGGACATCTGGGCAGCTGCACCGCCCAGGAGAGATGCCACCCAATGGCCAGGGAAATGCACCACCGAAAGCCAGACAGAAATAAAGTACTTTGGAGTGCTCCCTCCAAATATGGGGAAAACCACCCATAACATTCAGCAGCCTCTCTTTTTAAACACATAGAAGAAATACCAAATTGCTTAAACACCCTCTTCAATCGTACCCTGAAGCTCGCGGGCGGTTACAGTTTAAACAAGGCAAGTCCATTTGTATATTACACAACATGAACTGTTTGGGGTTTTTTCCTATCAGAAATGAAACTTATAAAAAATTAGTAAGATAAGAGATCCCCATACTATTTTACTTTGGGGACACACACACACACACGACACACACACAGATGGGACCATGACGGACAGGGATGACGACACAATGCAGAAATCAACCACCCAGTTCTGCAATGCTTAAGGCTACCAAACAGGACTGGAAGATTTGCCAGAGAGAGGTGGGGGGAAAAAACCCACCAAACAAGCAAAAAAACCCCAAACAACAAAACAAAACAACACAACACAAAAAAAAAACCAACCCACGACCTTGATTGCTCTTAGTACAGATGTCAGTATCTCAGTCAGGTTTTCACGTACCCCTATGAGATATTTTAAACACTTAAGGACTGAAAAAGGAGAAAGCTTTTATCTGGAACACAGTCCATTTCTTCAGAACATCCAAACTCTGACGCACAGTTTCTTTCCCCTTTCAGCACCATACGATTCTCACAGAATCGTTTCTCAGCAAGCACACAAAACAGAAAGCTACGCACGCTCTCAGGAAGAGCAAATAAACGGAGGGGAGTACACTTCACACAGGCACAACGTGCTCCAGAACAGACCTTATTTTGAGTGTTTCTGCTGAAGCACTTCCTATCAAAACTAGAGAAGGAGAGCTGGCACGTTCTTCACGTTCACTTTAAAGTCCGTACTACAAGTACCTGGGGAAAAACGCAGACGCACGGGGCAGACGTACCTTGTCCTTGTAGGCCACTCGGGATCCTCTGGGCCAGTCTTGTACCTCCAGGGCAGAAGAAAGGGTCACCATGGTGAAATGATGCCAGTTGATAGTCTGCTGAGAGAGGAAAAAAAAAAAAAAACAAGCCACCTTTTAGCACAAAGCGGGCTAGGAATCGAAAGCTTCCTATTTCGGCGAAGGTTTGCAATGACTACAACCGAGTGGAGGAAAAAGCATTTTGCATCATCTTTGGTACAGCTGTTGAGACAGGCCACTAGAGATTTTGGTTTTCATAGAAAACTGGGTGCTTTCTGTCTTTTTTTTTTTTTCTTTTTTTTCTCCTTCTGACTCATTGGCAGCTTCAGTCTCACCAGAACTCCCTTCCTTAGATCGACACAGATAACTACGCACCTTTTCTCAAGCCTACATAGAGCCAGGGTTTCCTCACCCTAGACATCCCAAATCGAATACTATCCTTAAAATGTACAGCGACCCACCTGCCCTTGTCAACTGCCTCCTTGCAGAAACTGCCCCTTCACAGCTCGTCCCCGTCTCAGCGGATTGTCCTGCTGGAGGATGAAGTGCAGAAGATGCGTATCCCCACAGCATTTGTCTGTGAGGGTACATGTTCAGAAATACTCTGAATCTGTAAGACAGACAGGTGTAATTTCTGCGATTTCAATCATCAGAACTCAATTGTGAGGAAACAAACTAATGTTTAAATGAAGGGTCTGTACGCTACAGTCCTAGGAGAGGGGCAGGGGGGAGAAAGGCATTACAAATTGGAAAAAAAAAAAAAAAGGGCATGATTCGGAGCTCCCAATCATGACGGAGCGGTGGGGACAGTAACAAAAGCAAAGACAAACAGCAGCAACGTTAAGTGAAATCCAGCTTTAATTCTGATCACGTCTTTAAGAGACTCCCCAAGTCTATACCTCAGTCCTACGAAGGACTAGTCCTTTTTTTTGAAGGACAAGTTGTTTTTTTTTTTTTAACACATAAAAGTCCCAGACTGAGGGCTCCACGGAATAGCATGTGGACTGAACCACAGGACAAGCAGTCATCAACACTCTAATGAAAAAACCAAATCGACTATAAACCAAGTTTAAACATCACTGTCCATCCTGTTTCTTTGGTTACATTTCTACCGGCATCTAGGTGCTCAAGAGTTCACTGTCCTCACACCACAGGTTACTGACAATGTACTCGGGCATCTAAAAATAAAAAGCCATCTCCACCCCACCCATAAAATCAGGGTGAACCACGAGAAGAGAAACTCTCAAGGCGGCAACAGGCAGCTCTGCACTTACCACGGAGGAAAGTCTGTTCCTCGGCCCGGAAAAAAAAACACTCTCGACTCCCAAGGGACCTCCCGGGGAACGAACCGTGCTCCATTAACGGCGTTTTGTCCCCAGCTTCTCTGCCCCGGGCTTGGGTGGGGAGGGGCGGCGGGGCCCTTCCACTCGCCCTGGCCCCTCCGCGCTCCCCCAGCCCCACGTGGGCCATCGCCCAAGCACCGACCGCATCCGCCCGCGCGGGATCTCCCTCGTGGGACGCGGAACGCGACGCCGGGAAGAGGCGGCGGAACAGGAACCTCTTGGTCAGGTCGCCCGGCCAGCGGCGAGAAGACCGAGCCAGGTTCTGCCCGAGGGGCCGGGCAGGGCCCCCTGGAGCCCCAGCCGGCCCGTTTCCGTCCCCTTTGCCCGGCACTGAGCAGGCCCCGCCGCCCCGCCCCAGACACCGGCGAGCACCGCCCGGCCCGCTCCGGCGCACCGGCAGGGCAGCCCAGCAGCGCCGCGCCCCGGGACCGCCGCTCCCGCCGTGCCGCGAGAGGCGCCTGCCCGGCTTCAGGCCCTGCGGGGACACCGCCCTCCCCACCCTCCCCCCCACGGCGCGGCTCCCCCCCGCTTCTTCCCACACGGCGCGGCTCCGCCCGCAGCCTCCCCCGCCCCGCTCCGCGCCTCCGACACGGGCCCCGCCGGCCTGGCCGCCCGCCTCACGGCTTTCCCCGGGACCCACCGGTCGATCGCCCGCTCCCCACTCACCCGCTCCCCCGGCGGAGCCCGAGCCAGAAGAGCCCCAGCCGCAGCCCCAGCCCCGCAACGTTCGGTGACCGCGCCGCTCCTGCCGCGACTCGCACTGCCGGGCGGTGCACCGGAGAGTGCAGGAAGCCACGCGCCCCGGAGGGGCGGGGAGAGAGGCGGAAGTGACGCTTCCGGCGGCGCGACAGGATGCAGGAACACGCGCCCACCAGAACGGGGGATGCGGCAAAGCGCGCCCCCTGCCGGGCGGGGGGAGCATGGAAGACACACCCCTGGGCGGGCGGGAGCACCGCTGGGCAGCGCCAAAGCACGCGCACCAGGGGCGGGAGGAGGGAGCGGGACGGCACCTCCGGGCGGCCGGCGACCAGGAGACCCCGCGCACCCGCCGAAAGGGATGACTCGCTCGCCTCACCGGTGGCCTCGGCCCTCCCCCGGCGCGCCGCCGTGCTGCTGCCGGGCACGCGTTTGCCCGGCACGCGCTTGCCCCGCCCACCACCGACGCGCCGGAGGGGCCGGAGCCGGCGCGCGAACGGGCAGAGGGCGAGGGGCGGAGCGGCAGCGGGGCTGCCTTACCGGGAGGCAGCAGACGGCGCCAGGCAGCCCCCGCGGTGTCGCATGGCCGCTGCGGGCGAACGGCAGCGTGGAAACAGCGAACGACACCGCGGGTCGGGGCTGCAGTACCTGCCCTTGGCCGCATGGTGGCAGCAGAGCGCCGCAAAGCGAACTGAAACGCGCAGAAAGCCCATTTAAGAAGCGCGGGCTCTGAGGAAATCCGGGGGCGATGGACAGAAAAGGCAGCGAACGTGCCCCTCCAGCCCGTATCCGGGGCTACACTGCAACAGCTGCCCTGTCCCCCGATGACCCCTCACTAGCCAGGGAGGGGCGTCGAGAAAAGGGGAGGAGACCTGCGGGTCGAAGTGAAATCGGGTTTAACGAGACAGCACCACTACCAACAGAGGCATGCAAAGTTACACTGGGCCAAATGAACGTGCAGCAGCCACGATCGACAGGAGAGGGGTCCTCGGGAGCAAGGAGAAGCAGGGAAAGGAGAGAGCCCTGCAGGAGCCCCGCGGGAGATCCCCTTCCTCAGCAAACCTTCCCCCTTTATACTGAGCATGACACAGTGGTCTGGGCTACACCTGTAGCTGACTCAAACTGCTAACAGCCTGCTGAGCATTGCTGGGCTGTGATTCTGGACCAGCCAAACCATGACAGTGAAACACAGACAGGCAAGGCTGTAGACAGAAACTTTTAAAAGCGATGGGGATTAAGGAAATAAGGGAAAAAAATAAAAATAGTAATGGAGAAGTAGAAAGAAAAATCTGTAAAGCAAAGGCACTGAAGAAAAAGAAAAAGTTAAAACTTAAGATATCAAAAAGCAAAGAGTAGATGTAGAAAATACAGTGTAAGCAATAGGGATTAGGAAAATAAAGGGGAAAGATATAAAAATACAGAAAGTGACAGCCAACAAAAATGGAGACAGAGAAAGAAAAATTTAAAAGGATGGTGGTGAGGAAAGATAAGGCATAATTAAAAAATAAAGACAGGATGTGGGATAAAAGTAGATAGAAATCTTTAAGAGCAACAGGGTACAAGAAACAGAAATAATTTAAAAATAGGGTCGGGGAGGTGGATAGAAGAAAATTGAGGAAGAATTTTTTTTTTTTTTTTTAAGTGAGAGCATACAGGACAGAGAGAGGAATTAAAAAGGAGGGACAGGGTGCCAGAGGGAGGGAAAATGAGAAAGAGAAATTGCAATGCAGTGAGGCACAAGAAACACGGGAAAGCATTAAGAAATTGGGAGAGGGAGCCAGAAAATGGGACACCATGAACAAGAGAGGGCTGGAGAGGGGGACAAGGGTGTAGAGAGGAGAGCTGAGAGATTGCACCAGAAAATAGGGACCGAGAGACAAATCGGAGAGATGGGGAGTGAGGCAGAAGGGACTGACGAGACAGAGGCAAAACAAGGGCCGGGGACAAATTCTAAAGCAACAGGGAAAAAGAAACATAGGCAAGAAATTAAAAATAGAAACAGGGAGCCAAATAGAAACACATGTAGAACAAATATTTCAAAAAGCGATGGAGTACGGGAAACACAGGCAAGAAATAACACATGGGGGCAGGGTGACAGATGGAAGAAGCAAAACTGAAGAAGTGGTTGGGTAGAGGACACAGAGGGAAGAATTAAGAACTAGAGTCAGGGAGATGGACAGAGGGAAAAGCAGAAAGAATATTTTAAATGTGAAAGGGTACAAGAATTAAAAGAATAGGTATATGGACCTGCGTAAAGGGATGCAGGCAAAAATGTGAAAAACAACAAGAGACGAGAAACAGGCAAGAAATTAAAATTAGGTCAGGGAGGGGGAGAGCAAGAGAGAGGTTGCAAGAAAATTTAAAAAGCGACTGGGTTCAAGAGACTTAAGTGAGAAGTTAAAAGACAGGAACGGAGAGGTAGAAACTTTCAAAAGCAATGGGGTACAAGAAACATGCAAGGAGGAAAAAACAGGAACAGAGAGCCCAGTAGAAGCAAACTGCCATGGGTTGACCTTGGCTGGCTGTTGAGTGCCCACCAAGGTGCTCCATCACTTCCTTTCCTCAACCAGAGGAAGAAAATACAACAAAAGCGCTAGTGGAAACCCACCACACTTCCCACAATCAACAGGGACCTGGATAAATGGAGGCAGGGAGAGAGGGAGACCTAGAAATGCCCTTTTCACAAGCAATAGGGCAGAATGAGAACAGAGCTCGTGGGGTGCCAGGAAGGAAACGACATAGAAAGGAAAGGTAGAAGGTGACACTTTACAGGGCAATGCTAGCAAAAGAGCAAAAAGCTTTGGGGAACTAGACAGCCTGAAAGGCAGACAGAGGCAGGGACAGGCAAGGAGGCAGGCAGAGATCCAGAGAACCGGGGCAGGGATGGCCCTGGACACACACGAGGGGACACGTGGCTCCTGGTGACAACGGCAGACCTTCACCGCCCCGAGGCTTTTCTTTCTGTCTCTGCCCCTTCCTCCTCCACAGTGCCAGCTGCCTGACCTTAGGAGCAGGCGGTGGGTGACTCAATGCACTTCTCTCACGAGGTTTCCTGGACATGCAGCAGCTCACACGTGTGCAGCCAACAGAGGCGCCAAGGTCCTGGTGCTGTGTTATGGTGGCATTCTCTGTTGTGGATGGGTGGGAGGGATCCTTCCTTGCCACAGGGACCAGCTGGAGACAGTTGCCTGTGGAAGCCCCTTGGTTTGACTCCTCAGCCAGCTCCTGCAGGCAGGCATGCCCAGGCAGCCCCCTTCATAGCCCAAAGTAGGGCCAGCCCCATCATTAGCCTCAGTGGCCACACCTGCCCCAGCTGGAGCCCATCAGGAACAGGTGCCTGGGCAAAGCCCCACAGCACATGGCCCCCTCCCCGGCACCTGCCCACAGCCACGAGCTCTGCACCCAGGGGCTTGAATACCATCCAGGGGCACAGAGGAGGCAGGAAAAGTTTACTCACCTCTGCCCAGAACAAATCCTGGCACTGAGCTGGCTACAAGGCTCGGTGTGCAAACACAGCAAACGCAGCAGGAGAGAAGGGAAAAAGCAGGAGGAAGGTAGAGAAGAGGTGGGGGACAGGCAGCCAGTAAACGGGATGCTGCAAACAGGAGAGGGACAGGGAGCAGGACAGTAGCATAGAGAGAGGAGTACTGGGACACTGAGCAAAAAACCCAGGGAGAGATGGAGGAATACATAAGAGCGAGGAGGAGCAGGAGAGAGAGGCCAAAGGGACCAGCAGGACCACAAGGCAGGGACAAGACAAGGGACAGGGAAATATTGTAAAGCAATAGGGGAAAAGAAACAGAGGCAAGAACTAACACATAGGGTCAGGAAGACAAAAAGAGGGAGCCTTACAAAGACAATGTAAAAAGTGACACCATTTCCACCCCCGTCTTGACTTCCACATTTTCCCTGACTTCGCACCCCATCTCAGCCTCCACTTTCTTCCAGCCCTGCCTCTCCCCCTGGCTTGAGGGGAAGCCCCAGTGCAATCAGGAAGGTGTTAGGCTGTCCATCAGGCTCCCACAGCAAAGGGGCCAGGACAGAAAGCCATTGCTGGCCCTCCCCATCCCTGGGCAGCCCTTTCCCAGGCAGCAGAAGGAGCGGCAGGCAGGGCAGCAGAGGTGGACCGGGACACACACAGGAGAACGTGTGACTCACCCCAGCTCCTGGCACCAGCTCAGATCTTCAGCACCCCAACACTTTTCTCTCAACTCCCCTCCACCGCCAGGCTGGCCAGCGGCTCACACACACAGCCGATGCAGGCACCAAGCTGCCAGCAATGTGTGCTGGTGGTCTGCTCCATCATGGACAGCTCAGGGGGATCCTTCCTTACCACAGGGACCAGCCATTCCATTCTGGAGGTAGCTCCAGCTACCTCCTCAGCCAGTTCCCCTTTATCAGCTCCCTCAGGCAGCCCCTTTATAGCCCACAGGAGGGCCGGCCCTGTTATTAGCCCCACTGGCCACACCTGGAGCCCATCAGGAACAGGGGCCACAGGCAAGAACAAGCACCCAGGGACAAGGAGCTCTGAAGAGGGAGATGTAGGAAGAAAATGTAAAAAGCAATACTGCTTTTCCACTCTCCCACCCACCCCTGCCCTTGGGAAAGCCTGATGGAAACCATGAGACTTCAGGGTGTCCCTGCTGGGTGCCCCTCATTCCCCCTGATATCTACTGGTGATGGCATTTTGGGCCCAAGGAAGTGCCAGAGCGAAGTTTGGAATGCAAACAGTTTGTTTAAAACAGTTTGCATCTGGAGCAGCAGTTCTTGTAGTGGTGGGGGCAAGGCAGGTGCATGGAGCAGGGACAAGGGGAGGGGGACACAAAACATGGTAATGGGAGGCAGGTGCAAGGCACACCCATGGTGGGGGGGCGGGGGGGGGGGAGGAAGGCAGGTGCACAGGGGGAGGATAGGGTGTGAGCTATGCACACCCATAAAGTGGGTACAAAAATCTGTCAGGGATAACCTGATTGAGGAAGATGAAGTTGACCTTGACAGCATTCCAGTATACCCTTGAAAAGACAGAAGAAGTGGATGAAGAATGTTGTAAACAAGTTTGAGGAAGTTATAAGAGATTGAGCAAGAAGAGACTGAGCAAGTAATACCACAGAGCAGAAACTTGGCAAGAGAACAGTAGGTACAGTGAGAAATACAGTAGGAGCTCCAGCCAATCATTATGTGAATGGAGGTGAATGGACAAAGCTATTGAGCGAATCATTTTAGCAGCCTTAGTGCATGAACAGGTGGACAGATAAGAAAGGTTATAAAAGGGTACGCTTTTTCTGCTGCACCATCTCAGCCATCTTGGTTTTTGCAACTTAATAAAGACTGCCTTCTTACATATACTCTTGTCGTTGTCCATCCCTACCATGAAAAAAAGCAGGCAAGGCAGGCCCATGGGAGGCAGGGACATGACAAGTAGGGCCAGGCACACACACGGGAGTCAAGGCCACAAAGATCGGGGTGGCATGGGAAAAACCCCACCTGAAGGCAGAGACAGGGGTATGGGGGGGGCATAGACAGGTGCAGATGTGGTGCACATCCTCATGCTACTCGATAATCTCACCTTCAGTCCTAGGAAAGGAAATGGGATCACAAACCCTTGTCACAAAAAACAAGTTGCCATCCTGCAGGAAGTTCAGAATTCCAGGAAAATCCAGTGCACCTATGTCTTGGTTTGAAAGACAGGTGTCTGTGGAGGAAGGCAGGAGCCTCCCTTGAAATGGAAAGTGCAACCCCCTTCCCTCCAAATTATTATAATTTTGAAATTAACGGGCGTTCAGGCAAAGATACGGGGAATAGGAATAACAGTTCTTTACTAATATATATATATATATATATATAAAAAACACAAGGCAGGGAAAAAACAAACAACCCACTGGTTTACACTGACAGAGTCAGGAATACAACCTGACACCCTGTTAGGGTGGCAGTAGCAGTCCGATAAGATGCTGGCTGCAGTCCTCCTGAAGCGATGGATGTAGTTCTGTGGAAGCAGCAATCAGGTAAAAGAGTCTGGTCTTCCTCCGAAGGTCCAGTGGTAGGTAGGTAGCTCTTGTCCTCTGGAACTCCAGTGGGGGGAAAAGCTCCTCTGGGAATCCACTGGAAGAAGGCTGCTAGGGTGTTCAAAATCTCTGTTTTTATTTGGCATGGACTGCTTGGCTCCTTCCCCCCCGCCCCCCCCACCCCCGGGCGGAGCATCTCACAATGGGATGGGGAGTCGTGAGGCAGTTCCTTGATGGGCCATTAACAGGAGATAGTCCAGGAGCGAGTTATCGATGAGTCAGGCGATAAGGCATTGTTGTGCCCAGTAACAGGAGATAGTCCGGGGGGGGGAGGCAGAGAGCACCGCCCCACCTGGTCTCAACAGCTCCTGAAGATGGTAATAGAATATTTTTTTCTTTTGGCACATTTTGCACTGTAACCCAGGACAACCTAGAACAAAACCACAGCAAAACTGTCAGTTAAAAAAGCTGTGTGTTTTAGAACCCTCTCATCACCCCTTAACACTCCGTATGAAACTGCTGACAAATAATAAAAAAAAAAAGCCCAAGCTGCATCCCAGGGCTCTCTCTACTGTGGGTGCTGCTGGAGCTTGCCCAATCCCACAGCTCTCACCTCGCCCAGAAGGAGCTCCCTGGGCAGAGCCCGGGACTCATCTACCCCAGGCCCCGCCCACTGCCTTTCCAAACATCCCCCGGGGAAGGGGCCGCCGCGGGGCACAAAGGTGAGAGCGTCCGGTGCGTAGCCCACTCACTGTAGGCGGTAGCAGGAGAGAGCGCGGCAGCGCGCACCCGGAGCTGCAGTACCGTCTTTTGGTCACAGGGTGGCAGCAGGGTGCGCGGCAGCGCCGCCGGGGCTGCATAACCGCTTTTTGGTCACAGGGTGGCAGCAGGGAGCGCGGAAAGCTCCGCTGGGCCTGCAGTACCGACTTTCGGTCACAGGGTGGCAGCAGGGAGCGCGGCAGCGCCTTCGGGGCTGCAGTACTGCTTTTCGGTCACAGGGTGGCAGCAGGGAGTGCGGCAGCGCCTTCGGGACTGCAGTACTGCTTTTCGGTCACAGGGTGGCAGCAGGGAGCGCGGCAGCGCCTTCGGGACTGCAGTACTGCTTTTCGGTCACAGGGTGGCAGCAGGGAGCGCGGCAGCGCCTTCGGGACTGCAGTACTGCTTTTCGGTCACAGGGTGGCAGCAGAGAGCGCCACAAATCGGTGTCACCGCACACGCGCGTGTACCACGCCCCAGTACCCAACCCTAGTCAAATCGTGGTAGCAGAGCGCGCCGCAGGCGGCCGCCAGCGCGCATGCGCGTACCCCGGCCTGCAGTACCGCACACCCCCCACGCGCAGGCAGCACAAAGCGCCGTTTCACGCAGCACCCCCGTGCGGTCACAGCGGCGCAGCAGCACCTGCGTCTTTCTCTGACACTGGGGGTACAGGGGGACCCGGAGAGGGGTGGGGGATGACCGACACCAACGGCTCTCCCCGGCATAACCCACAGACGAGCACTCACCTGCCACAGCCCACGAGACAGAATCCATGCTCGATGCCTGCCCCCCGCCGGATCATCGACGCCGGCTGCCGCACAGCAGAGGGGTGGCAGGGCGTCCGCCAAAGGACAGTGCCATGGCTCTTGCTCGCACTCGGCTCTGCCACATTCCCCGTCTCGGACCACGCCCGGACGGGCTCCCCAGAGCAACAACTGCCCCTTTCCCCACCGGACAGCCGTGGCAGAAAGCTTGGACAGAGACAGAGCTGGCCCCGCGGGGCGAGAGCGCTGAGCCACCGGCAGGCAAACCTGGGGGGGGGGGGGGGGGGGGGCGAGCTGCTGCGCAGCACCGGACACTCACAGCAAGACATCGGGAAACAAAAGGCCCCAGCCATAGTTCAGCACATTAGAAGAACAACACAGAAGCAAGGAGAGGAATTCAATAGAACGAGGGACAGGAGAGCAGTCGAACTGAAGGAGACCAGCCCGAAATACAGACACATCCTCTACAAACCAGAGTGATTTGAATACTTAACACTCCATAGAAAGACAAACAGATACGATTTCCAACCCCTTCTTAGCAGAAAAGCAACTGCTCTTGCTCATGTTTGATGCCCTTCCTTAGAGCGCTGCTGCAGAACAAGGCTGTACACCCCCATCTAGATCTATGCTTACACCTGTCTCCAAAATACACAGTTGTTATTTGACTCTGCTCCTGCCCCACCTTGTTCTATCATGTCACATGATTAGAAACCAAGTACTTCAGAGCGCTCTGTCAAAACACAGGGAAGAAACTCAGTAACATGCAGCTGCCTCTGGCTTGGAAAGAGTTAGAGAAACCCCTGACCGCTTAAGTACACCTCATACATTACATGCTGTACTGATTCGGCAGCGAGTTTAAACCGCGTTAGTCATTCTGCCAATTATACAATTTTAACTTTCTCTAGAGTTTCATATATGACAGGAAAAGATCAGTGAAATAATAGATCCCCCACATGGTTTTACTCATTAAAAAGAAAAAAAAAAGAAATTCAAATCCCCAGGGCTGCAACAGGTAAGGCCACCGAACAGGACTGGCAGATGCACTAAGGCTTCTGGCTGTACCAAAGCACGCAGAGGAACATTTTTTAATCGTATCTCGACCGTTGCAACCAAGAATGTAAAGACCAGCGACGCCATCCACTTTTGGAACACTTGCTGTGCTTCAGTCTTTGGAAACAAATTGACTTTGCTGTTGTTTTGTTTTTCAAAAGAGGGCAAAAAGTCTCACTGCTCATGACTTCTACAGCCAAGCACACAGAGTCCGACAGGCAGTTCGTACAACGCAATTTCTTTGAAGGAGAAAGATTTCCATTCCAGGAAAATCCCTTTTCCAACTGAAATCAAAGTTACGCACTGCAGGACAACGGTCCCTGGTCCCTCAGCTTCGCTTCCAGAGGGCTGGGGATCCGCGTCCATCCTCAGCAGAAACCACATCAACTAACCTGATTACTCCTGCAGTTGCCACGTTCCTCCTCATCGCCTACAGAAAAAAAAAAAAAAAAACCCACACACACCGCTGACAGTGGTAGCTGTCACACGGGTCACCACAGACCTCCTCGAAACACCCTCCTCCTCAAAAGGAACGTGGTCTTCCGCTCAACTGCTCCGCACCGATTCCCGTGTTGGACGCTGCAGCTGTCATCGCTTGCGGCCCCCCTAAGGTAGCAACAGACAGAGAAATACCGTCACGCTTGGGAGAAATCACCAGCCCCACGCTCCTCCTTGCTGCTCCTTAGCTCACCACCTCAAAAGCTCACCCAACTCCAAAGGCAGCTGCGTAACACCTGCACAAACGCACAGAAACGCTTGACCGAGCTGCCGCAGGATGCTCCGCTCTTGGACGCCGGCCCGGCTGACAACCGCCTCGCCTCCTCAGGCCGCTGGTCGGCGCGCAGCTTCGCCCCTCCGAGGCTATGTGCGTGACCTGCGAAAGCCAAAACAAAAGGCACGTGCTGAGATACCGCCCGAAACCACAGCCTGCCCGTGCCCATTCCCCTCTCCTCCTCCTCTACCTCGGCCGCCCACCCACCCTACCTCTGCCAGCTGCCGCGTTGAGGCTCCGGTACCACCTGTAAAACACAACCCATAAGGGATGCTTATAAACTTCACAAACGACACAACGCCTGAAAAGTAACTTCTCTGCTGCAGCCCACCAGTCCCAGCTCACCTCGCCCCAGCCACCCGCAGTGCCGATACCCTGCTTCGCTCGCTACTTCGTGCCTTTGGAATACAACAAACCTACCAAGACCTGTCAGCTGCTCACACAGCCATCGGCCGCATCTGCCCGCTGACACTGCGTGCCAACCCACCTTCTTATGGCCGCTCCCCCGCCCCTCCTCTAACCCTTTGGTGCACGGCTCGTCTCACTGCATCTGAAAACGGCATCGAACGAGTCACCCGGCTGCGGAGCAACAGCTTAACGGTTCCGGAGATCTCCTTTCCATGTAGGAATACCCTCTAGACTCCAACAACAGCCAGCCAGCCATCACAGAAAACCAAAGCCAAAGCAACACCTGGCCCTACGCGTACGACCCTTAGCACCTTCCACCCCGGAAGTCAAATGCCACGGCCCCTGACGAAAAGATACGGCCGCGGCCGCAACCGCAACGGTGGACGCGCGAGAAGCCGGGCCCCAAGACCCAACATCCACAGGATGCGGAGAAGTCGTCGTCCCAGAAGAGGGCTCCGTGAGAACAGACCGCTCGACAGCGGATACCCCAGCGCATCCTGGACCACTCGTCACCTTCTCGGACACGAGACATGCTGGACAGATCTGTGTGTGGAGCTTCTCGCGCGAGACGGGGAGCGCTCGGTCGGCGGTACCCCGGTGAGTCGAGGAGCACGAGACCCTCGGTGCGGCTACCGATGCGCCCGCCTACCGCAAAAGAATAAACCTCCGGAGCATTGAGACCTCATTAATGTGCAGTATAGCGCACACGGAACAAGCACCACCGACCGCCTCCTTACCACTGAACCCCTCAAGGAATCACAGCGGCGGTCAGCTGACGGAAAAACCATGGCGGCTGAAAGATCTAACACAGGCACCTTACAACCACAGAAACCGGTGCTAAACACACAACAGGTGAAAAACTACACGGAAACATAACTGCTGTGACCGGCACTACGACACGTCTCATCAGGCGCGTCATGAAAAAGTCAGAAACGGAGTCATGGGAAGGCTCGCGTGCCCGGGCCTACGACAGAAGACAGACCCTGGCTGGAGACTGTTACCAGCGCAAAGAACGCAGACCCTCTTCTCTGAGAAGTTCTGGGGAAGATGCCTTCTCGAGAAACTCTCAAGCTCCGTATACAGGCGAGTACAAGATGCTCACCCTAACCCTCGCTGGACAATTTCACCATCAGTCCTATTAAGAGAGAAAAAAGAGCATAGATCAAGACATCAGCAACTTACACAGCACACAGTAAAAACGGTGGGGAAAAAAAACAAGGTTCCATCTCCCATAGTCAGGAATTCCAGAAAAATGCAATGCATCTAAAATTTAAAAAAAAAAAATGGCAGGCTATTAAACCATTTTGCCACCCCCAAACCCTCAGCGGAAAACCGCCAGCCTGAAACAACAAAAACAACTGCATAAAAGGGTACTTCCTACTATGCCTACAGCCGAACCTCGGCCGGTCTCGAAACTCTTCCCTCACACCGACGCCTCCGCTTCTTGCCGTGAGCAAACCCCCGACGCCCGCGCAGCCCAGCCGGCTCCAAGAGCTGCCGCCAGCGACCAGACCAGCGGAGCGCCCGCAGCGCAGCAGCCCCGGAGCAGAACGGGCTCCCTGTGCAGAGGCCAGGGCTCGTACACCCGGGGCCCTGCTCACCACCCTTCCTGCAATCCCCTGGGAAAGGGGCTGGGGCGACCCCCAGCAGACACAAGGGCGGCCGGAGGAGCAGCGGGGAGTTTCCTCACCTGCCTCCGTGTCACGGGGTACAAAGCACTGAGCAAAGACAGCGACCCGTACCGCAAAGGCCGATACCTGCTCTTCTACTGCAGGTATCTGCGGCACCAGCAACGTGACCGGGCAGGGAATTAAACTAACGGAACCGCTTTAACTGGGAGAATAAGGACACAAACCTGAGCCAGGTGCAGTCAGCAACATCCCCGGGGAGGAACCGGCAACCAAGTCCTCAGCGCTGCCCCTGGGAGACACAAAGAACGGCCAACTGTTGTCCACAGCGACGGCCACCCCTTTCCCCAGGCAGGAACCCCTCCTTCTGCAGGAGCTCCTGGAGACGCCCCCTCCTGCCCCAGACCATTGCCAACGGCACCCGTGCTTATGGGGCAATAAAGCACGTTCGCGGGTCAGCTTGCTGCTGCGAGGGCAGGGTCTGGGGTGGTCAGGGGCTACGGGACAGGTGCTGGAGCTGTGGGCAGCTGCATGGGGCGCGCAGGCCGGAGCACTTTTCCAGGGGGTGGGAAGGCCTCCAGGTGCCCGGAGGCAGCCATCTGCCCCTCTTCCTCCTTCCTCTCCACCAGCTCACAAAACCCCTGGGAGCTGCCCTGACGGGGCCCGACGTCTGCTGTCGGCACTCTCGGGCAGGCGTGCCCTAGCAGCACCATCCCCTGGGGCTGCGGCCCCATGACACAGAGCGGCCATCGCCATCAGCCTCGCTGGCTCCCTCCGGGGCTCCTCCGGCACCAGCCCGCAGCTGCAGCCATGGCCCCTTACCCCCGCTGTGTACCTGCTCCCCTGGACTCTCTGACCGCTGCTCAGCAAGTACAAAGGAGACAGAGCGAGGGTTTATTTGCAAACCCATCTAAGTGCGAGGAACACGCCTGCTCTGGGGCTCAGAGCCCGTCCACTCACCCTTCCCTGGGACCGCTCGGCAGTCCACGCTGGGGCAGCAGGTACGGAGAACGAAAACACAGCCATGGGGAGCTGGGCAGAGGAACAGAAAGAGAAAAATAAGGTGAGGGAGAGGAACTGAGGAGCAGAGAAAGAGAGGTACCGGGAAAAGAACAGAGAGGGGGAGACACAGATAAAGAAAGGACACAGAGTCCTGGTCTGTGGAAGGAAAACGGGGTCAGGGAGCCAGGCGAGGGAAAAGAGCACGCCCACCAGCCCTGTGCCCAGGGGGCAGCAGCGGCCTTTCCTCACGGGGAAGTGGCAGCGGGCACGGCGGCCCCATCCCACAGGCCCTGCAGCATCGCGCGGCCGTTACCGGCGGCGCCCGCCGGCAGGACAGCCTGCTGCTCGCCGGATGCAGCGCTGAGCATGGCGCCCGAGCCGGACGCCCGCAGGCAGCCATGCGGCCCTGGCAACGAGCCCACAGCTCGTGCGGCGGCTGTGGCGAGGGCTGGGCCGTGCCGCAGGAGCGGGGGGCCATCACTCGACCCCCGCAGCGCAGCACCTCCTCCCCTGGGCTCCCTCACAGCCCCTCGCCTGCTGTGAAGGGACTGCAAACGCAGCTGGGAGGGCAAAGGAGACTGCGAACGTTTCTTCAGTCACGCAGGTAGCGGATGCAGCGAGAGCGCCTGAGGCAGGGAACAGGATGGCGAGAGAAAGACAGGGACAGGGAGCCCGACAGGTGGAGAAAGAAGCAGCAGGGAGAGAAGAAGAGAGGCAGCAGATAGAGGGAGAAGGGAGCAGGGCAGAGACCGACAAAGGAGGACGGAGACGCAGGACAAAACTGGGACAGGCAGCACGACAGAGAGGAAGGAAAGAAGAACAGGGGCAGGAAGCTGGACCGAGACACATGGAGAAAGACAACAAAGAACAGGGCAGAGAGGGAGGATGAAACAACAGGGACAGGGAGCCAAGACAGCCAACAATGGAGGGAAGGGGCGGGGGTGGGGGGAACAACAACACGGTACAAACCACAGAGCTACACACTACAGGTGGAAGAATTAAAAAATAGAGCCGGGGAGCCAGAAAAAAAAAAAAAAAAGCTGGAGAGCAAAAAGTATAGCGATTCATACAAAAAGGGAGGGAATATTAAAATAGCGTCATCAGGGAGCCAGAGAAAGCGAGACGGAGAAAGGACAAAAGCAACAGGCTACAGGGCAGAGAGGGAGGAACTCATGAGCAGCAACAGAGCTCCGGCCAGAGAGAGACGGAAAAAAGTACAAGACTGCAGGGGCTGCAGGGCAGAGAAGGAAGAATTGACCAACAGGGACAGGGGACCAGACAGAGCGTGATCGAGAACAGAAAAAACCAGCAGCGGGCTACAGGGAAGAGGAATTCAAGAGCAGGGACTGGGAGCTGGACAAAGAGACAGAAAAAAAAAAAAAAAACCACGAAACAGTGATGGGCTATGAGACAAATAAGGAGGAAAGAAAAAACAGCAGCAGGGAGCCAGACAGAAGAGACTGAGAAACACAGACAAATAGCTTGGGGCTATGGGACAGAGAATGTGGAATGAAAAGGCAGAGAGAGGGAGCCAGACAGAGAGCAGGGGGAAAATCCAGACAGGCTACGGAGGGGCAGAAGAAGGAATTAAAATCTGGGGACAGAGAGCTGAACAGAGAGGGATGGCGACAGCAGGGAATAGCAGCGGGTGCAGGAGTAAGAGGGAGAAAATAATCGATAGGGACAGGGAGCTGGATACAGAGGGTCAGAGAAAGGTGAAAATAGGGGTAGGGTAGAGGGCAGAGAGTAAGAATTAAAAAATGGGGGCACTGAGACACAGAGATGGAGAGAAGAAAAAAGCAACAGGCTACACAGCAAAGGAGGAGGAATTAAAAAACACGGACAGGAAGTGCGAAAGTGAGAAGGGGCTGGGGGGGGTGGGGTGGGCCGGGGACTCCAGGACACACGACTCCTGACAGGCAACAGGACAGAGAGGGAGGAATTAAAAGGGAGGGACTGGGAGCTGGGAGAGGGGGAGAAAGAAAAAGAATCACGGCACACTACAGGGCTGAGAAGGAAGAAACTGAACAGGGACAGGGAAACGGCCAAAGAGAGCCCAACGAAAGAAAATGTGCCGATGGGCTACAGGACAGAGAGGGAGGAGTGAAACAACAGGGAGCCAGAGCCAGGCACAGAGAGATCGAGACAGAAAAAACAGCCAGGAGCAACGAGGCGGGGCAGGGGTGGGGGGAAGCTGCGAGGATCTGGAGCCAGACAGAGCAACAGCAAAAGAAAATGACAACGACAAGCTCCAGGGAGGAGCGGGAGGAATGAAAAGACAGAGATGAGGGGCCGGACCCAGTGTGACACACGCAGGAAGCACAGCAACAGCTGGAGGGCAGAGAGGGAAGAATTAAAACACAGGGACAGGGCGCCAGAGGTGGAGTGGGGAGACAGATAAAGGGGGAGAGGGCAGACAGAAAGACAGGCTACAGGGAGAAGCAGGAGGAATTAAAGAAATGGGATCCACAGCCGGACAGAGAGAAGGAGAAAGCAGCACAATCACCACAGGCTACAGGGCCCAGAAGGAAGAAACTGAAAAACAGGGAAGCGGGAGCCGTCCAGAGAGAGATATGAAGAAAGGGAAGATAGCGGGGAGCCGCCACACGGCAGCAAGGGAAGGATTAAAAAGATGGGGCAGGGAGCCGGACAGGGAGCGATGGAGAAAGAAACAAAGCCCCTTGATGGGCTACAGGACAGAGAGGGAGCAACTGAAGACTCGGGGAAAAGGAGCAGGACAGAGAACGGAAAACCAGTGACGGGCCACAGGGCAGAGGGAGGAACCACATATGTGGGGAGAGGCAACTGGCCAGAGAGAGATGAGGACAGACAGATAACAGCAGTGGGCTACAGGGCTGAGAGAGAAACTGAAAAACGGGGACCGAGAGCCGGGAACAGGAGACACGCAGAAACACCAAATCGCAACAGGCCACAGGACAGAGAGGGAAGAAATAAACATCTGGGACCAGGAGCAACCTACAGAGAGACGTCGGGAAACGGAAGTTTCAAGAACAATGCATACGAGGCAGAGAGGAAGGCATTTTTAGAAGTGGGTCAAGACAGGGACAGGGAGCCCAACAGAGACAGAGAGAACAAGAAAGCAACAACGGGCTGCGAGACAGACAGGGAGCAATTGAAAAATCCCAGCAGGGAGAGACGGCAAAAGGAATGAAATCGCAACACGAACTTCGAAAGCGACAGGCTGCAGGGCAGAGAGGGAGGAATTTTAAAAAATCCGGATCTTGTGCTGGACCAAGAGAGACCGAGCAAATAAAAATGGTGAGGCCTAAAAGGGCACACAGGAAGGAATTAAACAACAGGGACAGAGAGCCAGACAGAGAAAAGTCCTGACAGGCTTCCAGAGAGAGAGGGGAATTTAAAATTAGAGACCAGGAGCTGGACAGAGAGAGACTGAGAAAGGGGAGGGGGGAAAAAAAAAAAAAAAAAAAAAAAAAAGACAGGGGCGGGCAAGGGGGAAATCACAGCACCATGTGAAAGACAGGGGGCCAGGGGAGGGATAGGGAGGGCCTGGGACACACAAGTGGGGCGATGGGGCCCCGAGGGCCCAGGACTCACCGCATCCCTTGTTCTCAGTGCTGCCAGGAGAATTTGCCCGTTCAGACGCTTCCTTCTCTTCCTCTCCTCCCTTCCTCTTCTGCAGCTCCGGTCACATGGTGGTTCTCCACCTAAAAGATTACATGGCTGTCTCAATTCTTGCGAGACAAGGCTTCCTAGACATGTAGCCTCGCTCGTTCATGCATCACACGGCCGTACCATGCCATGGGTTACGCACATGGACTCTCCGCTTGCCTGCGGCGGGAGGCAGCTGCCGGCCGGCCGGCCTCTGATTCCTTCTTCTTTCTCTGGCCTCTCCAGCTTCAGCCGCAGCAGCTCCTGTCCACTGCCCACAGCCAGCAAGCGCTCCGCCCGCCCCTTTTTGCCCCCACGCCGCGACGAGAGCGAGGTCAGGCAGAGACAACCCAGGCAAGACCGAGGCGGGTGCAGACAACAGCATCCTCAGGGGAGGAAGGGACACCTGTGCCCTCAGTGCAGCCTCTGGGAGACAAGGAGAATCAGTGACCATTATGACCGTAGATCATCCCCGGCCAAATCGCCTCCTTCCACAGCAGCTTCTGGAGATGCCACTTTTTCCCTGCACTGCAGTTAATGGTATCCACGTTAAGGCAGAATCAAGTGCATCCGAGGGCCAGCTTGCTGCCATCACAACAGGATGACCTGGGGAGACAGGCTGCAGGGGAGGTGCTGGAGCTGGGGGCAGCTGCGCGGGGCCAGCGGGGCCGGGGAAGGCTCAAGGGGAGCTCTGGCGAGTTGGGAAGGCACCCGGCGCCTGGAGGGGCGTCCGCCTCCTTCCCCTCTTCCCTCCCACCAGCTCCCGGGAGCTCCCCGGGGCTGCCCGCCGCAGCACGGGCCTTGAGGCTTCCCGTCCCGCCACCCCCGGCGGCCAGCGGCCAGCAGAGACTCCCGCACCCGCCGAAGGAGCTCGCTCGCCTCACCGCCGACCTCGCCCCTCACCCGCCGCCATGCTGCTCTCGCGCACCGCGCATGCGCGAGCCGCCGCCGGCGCGCCGGAAGGGCCACGCCCGGCGCGCGACCGCCGCGCTGCGGGACCGCGCTTTGGCCGCGCGGCAGCAGTGCCCGCCGGGCGGCGCGTGCCCGGGGCGGCCCCGGCACTGCAGCCCCGCGCGTTGCGCGCCGAGCGCCCGCCGGCCCCGCGCCCCTGGGGCGGGAGGACACGCCCCCGGCGGGGCGGGAGCGGGGAAGGGGCGGGTCTGAGCTTGGGCTGGGGGCGAGGGGCAAGTCGGGGGGTGCACGCGGCACCCGAGGGGCGGTGGGAGGGCGGTGCCGAGCATGGTGGGGCGGAGGGGGCACAAGGTCGGAGGGCAGGGGGTTCGGGGGAACGTCCCGCAAAAACCTCGCATGGGGCAACATCTCCATGGGAATCACTTGGGGGGGAGGGACGGGACGGGGGGACGGACGACAGGGATGGGGGGGGGGGGGGGGGGGGGGGCGGGCAGAACAGCGGGGAGGAGACCCTCTGGGCCCCGGACTCTCCCCACCGGACAGCCCCGGCTGCAGCACCCGCGGGTCCCCGCTGGAGACAGAGCCAGGAGCCTCCGGCCGCAGGGCTGGCGCCGCCGGGCGAGCACGCTGAACGGCCGGCAGGCAAACCTGGGCAGGGGGAGCTGCCGAGCAGCACCAGACACAACACGGCAGCTCAAGAACAAAAATCCCAAGTTATGTCTCAGCATATGAGAAAAGTAACACAGGAGAAAGCAGAAGAATTCAGTGAGAATGAGGGATAGGATAGCAGTTGAGCTAAAGGAGGTCAGCTCAAACTACAACACATCTGTTCAAAGCCAGAGCCATCGGTACGCTTAAAAAAAAATTAAAAAAAAAAATCAATACTAAGACTCATCAATACAATTTTGAAAGCATTCTCAGCATAAAAGCAAACACCCTTGATAGTGCTGGAAAACGTCTCGTCCCTTTCTCACAGCACCCCTGGGGGGAGATACACCCCCCACCCCCCCCCCACCCGTGAGACCGCAGGAAGACCTCGTACCATCCTCGGACTCACCACAACAGCTACAGCCCTTGCGCCGCCGCCGCTGCTGCTGCACGTCTCGCTTGCTCAGTCAATAAATCTGCAGAGTGAAGTGTAAAACTCTAAATAAACATAACAAAGTCATGTTTAAAACGTTCTTTAAAGAAAGAACAAATCTCAGTCGTTCACTTTATACCGAAAAGGCACGTGGATGTTCATGTACATCCAACAACAATGCTCACACTACCAAAGTATTTGATTTGATGTTTGCGTTAACTGCACTCACCCAGCTGCAAGCAGATACCATTAAATCACCTGTCTCCAAAATACACCGTTCCCATCCGACTGGGGGGTTTCTTGTGCATTACACCATTAGGAGGGACATCTGGGCAGCTGCACCGCCCAGGAGAGATGCCACCCAATGGCCAGGGAAATGCACCACCGAAAGCCAGACAGAAATAAAGTACTTTGGAGTGCTCCCTCCAAATATGGGGAAAACCACCCATAACATTCAGCAGCCTCTCTTTTTAAACACATAGAAGAAATACCAAATTGCTTAAACACCCTCTTCAATCGTACCCTGAAGCTCGCGGGCGGTTACAGTTTAAACAAGGCAAGTCCATTTGTATATTACACAACATGAACTGTTTGGGGTTTTTTCCTATCAGAAATGAAACTTATAAAAAATTAGTAAGATAAGAGATCCCCATACTATTTTACTTTGGGGACACACACACACACACGACACACACACAGATGGGACCATGACGGACAGGGATGACGACACAATGCAGAAATCAACCACCCAGTTCTGCAATGCTTAAGGCTACCAAACAGGACTGGAAGATTTGCCAGAGAGAGGTGGGGGGAAAAAACCCACCAAACAAGCAAAAAAACCCCAAACAACAAAACAAAACAACACAACACAAAAAAAAAACCAACCCACGACCTTGATTGCTCTTAGTACAGATGTCAGTATCTCAGTCAGGTTTTCACGTACCCCTATGAGATATTTTAAACACTTAAGGACTGAAAAAGGAGAAAGCTTTTATCTGGAACACAGTCCATTTCTTCAGAACATCCAAACTCTGACGCACAGTTTCTTTCCCCTTTCAGCACCATACGATTCTCACAGAATCGTTTCTCAGCAAGCACGCAAAACAGAAAGCTACGCACGCTCTCAGGAAGAGCAAATAAACGGAGGGGAGTACACTTCACACAGGCACAACGTGCTCCAGAACAGACCTTATTTTGAGTGTTTCTGCTGAAGCACTTCCTATCAAAACTAGAGAAGGAGAGCTGGCACGTTCTTCACGTTCACTTTAAAGTCCGTACTACAAGTACCTGGGGAAAAACGCAGACGCACGGGGCAGACGTACCTTGTCCTTGTAGGCCACTCGGGATCCTCTGGGCCAGTCTTGTACCTCCAGGGCAGAAGAAAGGGTCACCATGGTGAAATGATGCCAGTTGATAGTCTGCTGAGAGAGGAAAAAAAAAAAAAAACAAGCCACCTTTTAGCACAAAGCGGGCTAGGAATCGAAAGCTTCCTATTTCGGCGAAGGTTTGCAATGACTACAACCGAGTGGAGGAAAAAGCATTTTGCATCATCTTTGGTACAGCTGTTGAGACAGGCCACTAGAGATTTTGGTTTTCATAGAAAACTGGGTGCTTTCTGTCTTTTTTTTTTTTTCTTTTTTTTCTCCTTCTGACTCATTGGCAGCTTCAGTCTCACCAGAACTCCCTTCCTTAGATCGACACAGATAACTACGCACCTTTTCTCAAGCCTACATAGAGCCAGGGTTTCCTCACCCTAGACATCCCAAATCGAATACTATCCTTAAAATGTACAGCGACCCACCTGCCCTTGTCAACTGCCTCCTTGCAGAAACTGCCCCTTCACAGCTCGTCCCCGTCTCAGCGGATTGTCCTGCTGGAGGATGAAGTGCAGAAGATGCGTATCCCCACAGCATTTGTCTGTGAGGGTACATGTTCAGAAATACTCTGAATCTGTAAGACAGACAGGTGTAATTTCTGCGATTTCAATCATCAGAACTCAATTGTGAGGAAACAAACTAATGTTTAAATGAAGGGTCTGTACGCTACAGTCCTAGGAGAGGGGCAGGGGGGAGAAAGGCATTACAAATTGGAAAAAAAAAAAAAAAGGGCATGATTCGGAGCTCCCAATCATGACGGAGCGGTGGGGACAGTAACAAAAGCAAAGACAAACAGCAGCAACGTTAAGTGAAATCCAGCTTTAATTCTGATCACGTCTTTAAGAGACTCCCCAAGTCTATACCTCAGTCCTACGAAGGACTAGTCCTTTTTTTTGAAGGACAAGTTGTTTTTTTTTTTTTAACACATAAAAGTCCCAGACTGAGGGCTCCACGGAATAGCATGTGGACTGAACCACAGGACAAGCAGTCATCAACACTCTAATGAAAAAACCAAATCGACTATAAACCAAGTTTAAACATCACTGTCCATCCTGTTTCTTTGGTTACATTTCTACCGGCATCTAGGTGCTCAAGAGTTCACTGTCCTCACACCACAGGTTACTGACAATGTACTCGGGCATCTAAAAATAAAAAGCCATCTCCACCCCACCCATAAAATCAGGGTGAACCACGAGAAGAGAAACTCTCAAGGCGGCAACAGGCAGCTCTGCACTTACCACGGAGGAAAGTCTGTTCCTCGGCCCGGAAAAAAAAACACTCTCGACTCCCAAGGGACCTCCCGGGGAACGAACCGTGCTCCATTAACGGCGTTTTGTCCCCAGCTTCTCTGCCCCGGGCTTGGGTGGGGAGGGGCGGCGGGGCCCTTCCACTCGCCCTGGCCCCTCCGCGCTCCCCCAGCCCCACGTGGGCCATCGCCCAAGCACCGACCGCATCCGCCCGCGCGGGATCTCCCTCGTGGGACGCGGAACGCGACGCCGGGAAGAGGCGGCGGAACAGGAACCTCTTGGTCAGGTCGCCCGGCCAGCGGCGAGAAGACCGAGCCAGGTTCTGCCCGAGGGGCCGGGCAGGGCCCCCTGGAGCCCCAGCCGGCCCGTTTCCGTCCCCTTTGCCCGGCACTGAGCAGGCCCCGCCGCCCCGCCCCAGACACCGGCGAGCACCGCCCGGCCCGCTCCGGCGCACCGGCAGGGCAGCCCAGCAGCGCCGCGCCCCGGGACCGCCGCTCCCGCCGTGCCGCGAGAGGCGCCTGCCCGGCTTCAGGCCCTGCGGGGACACCGCCCTCCCCACCCTCCCCCCCACGGCGCGGCTCCCCCCCGCTTCTTCCCACACGGCGCGGCTCCGCCCGCAGCCTCCCCCGCCCCGCTCCGCGCCTCCGACACGGGCCCCGCCGGCCTGGCCGCCCGCCTCACGGCTTTCCCCGGGACCCACCGGTCGATCGCCCGCTCCCCACTCACCCGCTCCCCCGGCGGAGCCCGAGCCAGAAGAGCCCCAGCCGCAGCCCCAGCCCCGCAACGTTCGGTGACCGCGCCGCTCCTGCCGCGACTCGCACTGCCGGGCGGTGCACCGGAGAGTGCAGGAAGCCACGCGCCCCGGAGGGGCGGGGAGAGAGGCGGAAGTGACGCTTCCGGCGGCGCGACAGGATGCAGGAACACGCGCCCACCAGAACGGGGGATGCGGCAAAGCGCGCCCCCTGCCGGGCGGGGGGAGCATGGAAGACACACCCCTGGGCGGGCGGGAGCACCGCTGGGCAGCGCCAAAGCACGCGCACCAGGGGCGGGAGGAGGGAGCGGGACGGCACCTCCGGGCGGCCGGCGACCAGGAGACCCCGCGCACCCGCCGAAAGGGATGACTCGCTCGCCTCACCGGTGGCCTCGGCCCTCCCCCGGCGCGCCGCCGTGCTGCTGCCGGGCACGCGTTTGCCCGGCACGCGCTTGCCCCGCCCACCACCGACGCGCCGGAGGGGCCGGAGCCGGCGCGCGAACGGGCAGAGGGCGAGGGGCGGAGCGGCAGCGGGGCTGCCTTACCGGGAGGCAGCAGACGGCGCCAGGCAGCCCCCGCGGTGTCGCATGGCCGCTGCGGGCGAACGGCAGCGTGGAAACAGCGAACGACACCGCGGGTCGGGGCTGCAGTACCTGCCCTTGGCCGCATGGTGGCAGCAGAGCGCCGCAAAGCGAACTGAAACGCGCAGAAAGCCCATTTAAGAAGCGCGGGCTCTGAGGAAATCCGGGGGCGATGGACAGAAAAGGCAGCGAACGTGCCCCTCCAGCCCGTATCCGGGGCTACACTGCAACAGCTGCCCTGTCCCCCGATGACCCCTCACTAGCCAGGGAGGGGCGTCGAGAAAAGGGGAGGAGACCTGCGGGTCGAAGTGAAATCGGGTTTAACGAGACAGCACCACTACCAACAGAGGCATGCAAAGTTACACTGGGCCAAATGAACGTGCAGCAGCCACGATCGACAGGAGAGGGGTCCTCGGGAGCAAGGAGAAGCAGGGAAAGGAGAGAGCCCTGCAGGAGCCCCGCGGGAGATCCCCTTCCTCAGCAAACCTTCCCCCTTTATACTGAGCATGACACAGTGGTCTGGGCTACACCTGTAGCTGACTCAAACTGCTAACAGCCTGCTGAGCATTGCTGGGCTGTGATTCTGGACCAGCCAAACCGTGACGGCAAAACACAGACAGGCAAGGCTGTAGACAGAAACTTTTAAAAGCGATGGGGATTAAGGAAATAAGGGAAAAAAATAAAAATAGTAATGGAGAAGTAGAAAGAAAAATCTGTAAAGCAAAGGCACTGAAGAAAAAGAAAAAGTTAAAACTTAAGATATCAAAAAGCAAAGAGTAGATGTAGAAAATACAGTGTAAGCAATAGGGATTAGGGAAATAAAGGGGAAAGATATAAAAATACAGAAAGTGACAGCCAACAAAAATGGAGACAGAGAAAGAAAAATTTAAAAGGATGGTGGTGAGGAAAGATAAGGCATAATTAAAAAATAAAGACAGGATGTGGGATAAAAGTAGATAGAAATCTTTAAGAGCAACAGGGTACAAGAAACAGAAATAATTTAAAAATAGGGTCGGGGAGGTGGATAGAAGAAAATTGAGGAAGAATTTTTTTTTTTTTTTTTAAGTGAGAGCATACAGGACAGAGAGAGGAATTAAAAAGGAGGGACAGGGTGCCAGAGGGAGGGAAAATGAGAAAGAGAAATTGCAATGCAGTGAGGCACAAGAAACACGGGAAAGCATTAAGAAATTGGGAGAGGGAGCCAGAAAATGGGACACCATGAACAAGAGAGGGCTGGAGAGGGGGACAAGGGTGTAGAGAGGAGAGCTGAGAGATTGCACCAGAAAATAGGGACCGAGAGACAAATCGGAGAGATGGGGAGTGAGGCAGAAGGGACTGACGAGACAGAGGCAAAACAAGGGCCGGGGACAAATTCTAAAGCAACAGGGAAAAAGAAACATAGGCAAGAAATTAAAAATAGAAACAGGGAGCCAAATAGAAACACATGTAGAACAAATATTTCAAAAAGCGATGGAGTACGGGAAACACAGGCAAGAAATAACACATGGGGGCAGGGTGACAGATGGAAGAAGCAAAACTGAAGAAGTGGTTGGGTAGAGGACACAGAGGGAAGAATTAAGAACTAGAGTCAGGGAGATGGACAGAGGGAAAAGCAGAAAGAATATTTTAAATGTGAAAGGGTACAAGAATTAAAAGAATAGGTATATGGACCTGCGTAAAGGGATGCAGGCAAAAATGTGAAAAACAACAAGATACGAGAAACAGGCAAGAAATTAAAATTAGGTCAGGGAGGGGGAGAGCAAGAGAGAGGTTGCAAGAAAATTTAAAAAGCGACTGGGTTCAAGAGACTTAAGTGAGAAGTTAAAAGACAGGAACGGAGAGGTAGAAACTTTCAAAAGCAATGGGGTACAAGAAACATGCAAGGAGGAAAAAACAGGAACAGAGAGCCCAGTAGAAGCAAACTGCCATGGGTTGACCTTGGCTGGCTGTTGAGTGCCCACCAAGGTGCTCCATCACTTCCTTTCCTCAACCAGAGGAAGAAAATACAACAAAAGCGCTAGTGGAAACCCACCACACTTCCCACAATCAACAGGGACCTGGATAAATGGAGGCAGGGAGAGAGGGAGACCTAGAAATGCCCTTTTCACAAGCAATAGGGCAGAATGAGAACAGAGCTCGTGGGGTGCCAGGAAGGAAACGACATAGAAAGGAAAGGTAGAAGGTGACACTTTACAGGGCAATGCTAGCAAAAGAGCAAAAAGCTTTGGGGAACTAGACAGCCTGAAAGGCAGACAGAGGCAGCGACAGGCAAGGAGGCAGGCAGAGATCCAGAGAACCGGGGCAGGGATGGCCCTGGACACACACGAGGGGACACGTGGCTCCTGGTGACAACGGCAGACCTTCACCGCCCCGAGGCTTTTCTCTCTGTCTCTGCCCCTTCCTCCTCCACAGTGCCAGCTGCCTGACCTTAGGAGCAGGCGGTGGGTGACTCAATGCACTTCTCTCACGAGGTTTCCTGGACATGCAGCAGCTCACACGTGTGCAGCCAACAGAGGCGCCAAGGTCCTGGTGCTGTGTTATGGTGGCATTCTCTGTTGTGGATGGGTGGGAGGGATCCTTCCTTGCCACAGGGACCAGCTGGAGACAGTTGCCTGTGGAAGCCCCTTGGTTTGACTCCTCAGCCAGCTCCTGCAGGCAGGCATGCCCAGGCAGCCCCCTTCATAGCCCAAAGTAGGGCCAGCCCCATCATTAGCCTCAGTGGCCACACCTGCCCCAGCTGGAGCCCATCAGGAACAGGTGCCTGGGCAAAGCCCCACAGCACATGGCCCCCTCCCCGGCACCTGCCCACAGCCACGAGCTCTGCACCCAGGGGCTTGAATACCATCCAGGGGCACAGAGGAGGCAGGAAAAGTTTACTCACCTCTGCCCAGAACAAATCCTGGCACTGAGCTGGCTACAAGGCTCGGTGTGCAAACACAGCAAACGCAGCAGGAGAGAAGGGAAAAAGCAGGAGGAAGGTAGAGAAGAGGTGGGGGACAGGCAGCCAGTAAACGGGATGCTGCAAACAGGAGAGGGACAGGGAGCAGGACAGTAGCATAGAGAGAGGAGTACTGGGACACTGAGCAAAAAACCCAGGGAGAGATGGAGGAATACATAAGAGCGAGGAGGAGCAGGAGAGAGAGGCCAAAGGGACCAGCAGGACCACAAGGCAGGGACAAGACAAGGGACAGGGAAATATTGTAAAGCAATAGGGGAAAAGAAACAGAGGCAAGAACTAACACATAGGGTCAGGAAGACAAAAAGAGGGAGCCTTACAAAGACAATGTAAAAAGTGACACCATTTCCACCCCCGTCTTGACTTCCACATTTTCCCTGACTTCGCACCCCATCTCAGCCTCCACTTTCTTCCAGCCCTGCCTCTCCCCCTGGCTTGAGGGGAAGCCCCAGTGCAATCAGGAAGGTGTTAGGCTGTCCATCAGGCTCCCACAGCAAAGGGGCCAGGACAGAAAGCCATTGCTGGCCCTCCCCATCCCTGGGCAGCCCTTTCCCAGGCAGCAGAAGGAGCGGCAGGCAGGGCAGCAGAGGTGGACCGGGACACACACAGGAGAACGTGTGACTCACCCCAGCTCCTGGCACCAGCTCAGATCTTCAGCACCCCAACACTTTTCTCTCAACTCCCCTCCACCGCCAGGCTGGCCAGCGGCTCACACACACAGCCGATGCAGGCACCAAGCTGCCAGCAATGTGTGCTGGTGGTCTGCTCCATCATGGACAGCTCAGGGGGATCCTTCCTTACCACAGGGACCAGCCATTCCATTCTGGAGGTAGCTCCAGCTACCTCCTCAGCCAGTTCCCCTTTATCAGCTCCCTCAGGCAGCCCCTTTATAGCCCACAGGAGGGCCGGCCCTGTTATTAGCCCCACTGGCCACACCTGGAGCCCATCAGGAACAGGGGCCACAGGCAAGAACAAGCACCCAGGGACAAGGAGCTCTGAAGAGGGAGATGTAGGAAGAAAATGTAAAAAGCAATACTGCTTTTCCACTCTCCCACCCACCCCTGCCCTTGGGAAAGCCTGATGGAAACCATGAGACTTCAGGGTGTCCCTGCTGGGTGCCCCTCATTCCCCCTGATATCTACTGGTGATGGCATTTTGGGCCCAAGGAAGTGCCAGAGCGAAGTTTGGAATGCAAACAGTTTGTTTAAAACAGTTTGCATCTGGAGCAGCAGTTCTTGTAGTGGTGGGGGCAAGGCAGGTGCATGGAGCAGGGACAAGGGGAGGGGGACACAAAACATGGTAATGGGAGGCAGGTGCAAGGCACACCCATGGTGGGGGGGCGGGGGGGGGGAGGAAGGCAGGTGCACAGGGGGAGGATAGGGTGTGAGCTATGCACACCCATAAAGTGGGTACAAAAATCTGTCAGGGATAACCTGATTGAGGAAGATGAAGTTGACCTTGACAGCATTCCAGTATACCCTTGAAAAGACAGAAGAAGTGGATGAACAATGTTGTAAACAAGTTTGAGGAAGTTATAAGAGATTGAGCAAGAAGAGACTGAGCAAGTAATACCACAGAGCAGAAACTTGGCAAGAGAACAGTAGGTACAGTGAGAAATACAGTAGGAGCTCCAGCCAATCATTATGTGAATGGAGGTGAATGGACAAAGCTATTGAGCGAATCATTTTAGCAGCCTTAGTGCATGAACAGGTGGACAGATAAGAAAGGTTATAAAAGGGTACGCTTTTTCTGCTGCACCATCTCAGCCATCTTGGTTTTTGCAACTTAATAAAGACTGCCTTCTTACATATACTCTTGTCGTTGTCCATCCCTACCATGAAAAAAAGCAGGCAAGGCAGGCCCATGGGAGGCAGGGACATGACAAGTAGGGCCAGGCACACACACGGGAGTCAAGGCCACAAAGATCGGGGTGGCATGGGAAAAACCCCACCTGAAGGCAGAGACAGGGGTATGGGGGGGGCATAGACAGGTGCAGATGTGGTGCACATCCTCATGCTACTCGATAATCTCACCTTCAGTCCTAGGAAAGGAAATGGGATCACAAACCCTTGTCACAAAAAACAAGTTGCCATCCTGCAGGAAGTTCAGAATTCCAGGAAAATCCAGTGCACCTATGTCTTGGTTTGAAAGACAGGTGTCTGTGGAGGAAGGCAGGAGCCTCCCTTGAAATGGAAAGTGCAACCCCCTTCCCTCCAAATTATTATAATTTTGAAATTAACGGGCGTTCAGGCAAAGATACGGGGAATAGGAATAACAGTTCTTTACTAATATATATATATATATATATATATAAAACACAAGGCAGGGAAAAAACAAACAACCCACTGGTTTACACTGACAGAGTCAGGAATACAACCTGACACCCTGTTAGGGTGGCAGTAGCAGTCCGATAAGATGCTGGCTGCAGTCCTCCTGAAGCGATGGATGTAGTTCTGTGGAAGCAGCAATCAGGTAAAAGAGTCTGGTCTTCCTCCGAAGGTCCAGTGGTAGGTAGGTAGCTCTTGTCCTCTGGAACTCCAGTGGGGGGAAAAGCTCCTCTGGGAATCCACTGGAAGAAGGCTGCTAGGGTGTTCAAAATCTCTGTTTTTATTTGGCATGGACTGCTTGGCTCCTTCCCCCCCGCCCCCCCCACCCCCGGGCGGAGCATCTCACAATGGGATGGGGAGTCGTGAGGCAGTTCCTTGATGGGCCATTAACAGGAGATAGTCCAGGAGCGAGTTATCGATGAGTCAGGCGATAAGGCATTGTTGTGCCCAGTAACAGGAGATAGTCCGGGGGGGGGAGGCAGAGAGCACCGCCCCACCTGGTCTCAACAGCTCCTGAAGATGGTAATAGAATATTTTTTTCTTTTGGCACATTTTGCACTGTAACCCAGGACAACCTAGAACAAAACCACAGCAAAACTGTCAGTTAAAAAAGCTGTGTGTTTTAGAACCCTCTCATCACCCCTTAACACTCCGTATGAAACTGCTGACAAATAATAAAAAAAAAAAGCCCAAGCTGCATCCCAGGGCTCTCTCTACTGTGGGTGCTGCTGGAGCTTGCCCAATCCCACAGCTCTCACCTCGCCCAGAAGGAGCTCCCTGGGCAGAGCCCGGGACTCATCTACCCCAGGCCCCGCCCACTGCCTTTCCAAACATCCCCCGGGGAAGGGGCCGCCGCGGGGCACAAAGGTGAGAGCGTCCGGTGCGTAGCCCACTCACTGTAGGCGGTAGCAGGAGAGAGCGCGGCAGCGCGCACCCGGAGCTGCAGTACCGTCTTTTGGTCACAGGGTGGCAGCAGGGTGCGCGGCAGCGCCGCCGGGGCTGCATAACCGCTTTTTGGTCACAGGGTGGCAGCAGGGAGCGCGGAAAGCTCCGCTGGGCCTGCAGTACCGACTTTCGGTCACAGGGTGGCAGCAGGGAGCGCGGCAGCGCCTTCGGGACTGCAGTACTGCTTTTCGGTCACAGGGTGGCAGCAGGGAGCGCGGCAGCGCCTTCGGGACTGCAGTACTGCTTTTCGGTCACAGGGTGGCAGCAGGGAGCGCGGCAGCGCCTTCGGGACTGCAGTACTGCTTTTCGGTCACAGGGTGGCAGCAGAGAGCGCCACAAATCGGTGTCACCGCACACGCGCGTGTACCACGCCCCAGTACCCAACCCTAGTCAAATCGTGGTAGCAGAGCGCGCCGCAGGCGGCCGCCAGCGCGCATGCGCGTACCCCGGCCTGCAGTACCGCACACCCCCCACGCGCAGGCAGCACAAAGCGCCGTTTCACGCAGCACCCCCGTGCGGTCACAGCGGCGCAGCAGCACCTGCGTCTTTCTCTGACACTGGGGGTACAGGGGGACCCGGAGAGGGGTGGGGGATGACCGACACCAACGGCTCTCCCCGGCATAACCCACAGACGAGCACTCACCTGCCACAGCCCACGAGACAGAATCCATGCTCGATGCCTGCCCCCCGCCGGATCATCGACGCCGGCTGCCGCACAGCAGAGGGGTGGCAGGGCGTCCGCCAAAGGACAGTGCCATGGCTCTTGCTCGCACTCGGCTCTGCCACATTCCCCGTCTCGGACCACGCCCGGACGGGCTCCCCAGAGCAACAACTGCCCCTTTCCCCACCGGACAGCCGTGGCAGAAAGCTTGGACAGAGACAGAGCTGGCCCCGCGGGGCGAGAGCGCTGAGCCACCGGCAGGCAAACCTGGGGGGGGGGGGGGGGGGGGGGGCGAGCTGCTGCGCAGCACCGGACACTCACAGCAAGACATCGGGAAACAAAAGGCCCCAGCCATAGTTCAGCACATTAGAAGAACAACACAGAAGCAAGGAGAGGAATTCAATAGAACGAGGGACAGGAGAGCAGTCGAACTGAAGGAGACCAGCCCGAAATACAGACACATCCTCTACAAACCAGAGTGATTTGAATACTTAACACTCCATAGAAAGACAAACAGATACGATTTCCAACCCCTTCTTAGCAGAAAAGCAACTGCTCTTGCTCATGTTTGATGCCCTTCCTTAGAGCGCTGCTGCAGAACAAGGCTGTACACCCCCATCTAGATCTATGCTTACACCTGTCTCCAAAATACACAGTTGTTATTTGACTCTGCTCCTGCCCCACCTTGTTCTATCATGTCACATGATTAGAAACCAAGTACTTCAGAGCGCTCTGTCAAAACACAGGGAAGAAACTCAGTAACATGCAGCTGCCTCTGGCTTGGAAAGAGTTAGAGAAACCCCTGACCGCTTAAGTACACCTCATACATTACATGCTGTACTGATTCGGCAGCGAGTTTAAACCGCGTTAGTCATTCTGCCAATTATACAATTTTAACTTTCTCTAGAGTTTCATATATGACAGGAAAAGATCAGTGAAATAATAGATCCCCCACATGGTTTTACTCATTAAAAAGAAAAAAAAAAGAAATTCAAATCCCCAGGGCTGCAACAGGTAAGGCCACCGAACAGGACTGGCAGATGCACTAAGGCTTCTGGCTGTACCAAAGCACGCAGAGGAACATTTTTTAATCGTATCTCGACCGTTGCAACCAAGAATGTAAAGACCAGCGACGCCATCCACTTTTGGAACACTTGCTGTGCTTCAGTCTTTGGAAACAAATTGACTTTGCTGTTGTTTTGTTTTTCAAAAGAGGGCAAAAAGTCTCACTGCTCATGACTTCTACAGCCAAGCACACAGAGTCCGACAGGCAGTTCGTACAACGCAATTTCTTTGAAGGAGAAAGATTTCCATTCCAGGAAAATCCCTTTTCCAACTGAAATCAAAGTTACGCACTGCAGGACAACGGTCCCTGGTCCCTCAGCTTCGCTTCCAGAGGGCTGGGGATCCGCGTCCATCCTCAGCAGAAACCACATCAACTAACCTGATTACTCCTGCAGTTGCCACGTTCCTCCTCATCGCCTACAGAAAAAAAAAAAAAAAAACCCACACACACCGCTGACAGTGGTAGCTGTCACACGGGTCACCACAGACCTCCTCGAAACACCCTCCTCCTCAAAAGGAACGTGGTCTTCCGCTCAACTGCTCCGCACCGATTCCCGTGTTGGACGCTGCAGCTGTCATCGCTTGCGGCCCCCCTAAGGTAGCAACAGACAGAGAAATACCGTCACGCTTGGGAGAAATCACCAGCCCCACGCTCCTCCTTGCTGCTCCTTAGCTCACCACCTCAAAAGCTCACCCAACTCCAAAGGCAGCTGCGTAACACCTGCACAAACGCACAGAAACGCTTGACCGAGCTGCCGCAGGATGCTCCGCTCTTGGACGCCGGCCCGGCTGACAACCGCCTCGCCTCCTCAGGCCGCTGGTCGGCGCGCAGCTTCGCCCCTCCGAGGCTATGTGCGTGACCTGCGAAAGCCAAAACAAAAGGCACGTGCTGAGATACCGCCCGAAACCACAGCCTGCCCGTGCCCATTCCCCTCTCCTCCTCCTCTACCTCGGCCGCCCACCCACCCTACCTCTGCCAGCTGCCGCGTTGAGGCTCCGGTACCACCTGTAAAACACAACCCATAAGGGATGCTTATAAACTTCACAAACGACACAACGCCTGAAAAGTAACTTCTCTGCTGCAGCCCACCAGTCCCAGCTCACCTCGCCCCAGCCACCCGCAGTGCCGATACCCTGCTTCGCTCGCTACTTCGTGCCTTTGGAATACAACAAACCTACCAAGACCTGTCAGCTGCTCACACAGCCATCGGCCGCATCTGCCCGCTGACACTGCGTGCCAACCCACCTTCTTATGGCCGCTCCCCCGCCCCTCCTCTAACCCTTTGGTGCACGGCTCGTCTCACTGCATCTGAAAACGGCATCGAACGAGTCACCCGGCTGCGGAGCAACAGCTTAACGGTTCCGGAGATCTCCTTTCCATGTAGGAATACCCTCTAGACTCCAACAACAGCCAGCCAGCCATCACAGAAAACCAAAGCCAAAGCAACACCTGGCCCTACGCGTACGACCCTTAGCACCTTCCACCCCGGAAGTCAAATGCCACGGCCCCTGACGAAAAGATACGGCCGCGGCCGCAACCGCAACGGTGGACGCGCGAGAAGCCGGGCCCCAAGACCCAACATCCACAGGATGCGGAGAAGTCGTCGTCCCAGAAGAGGGCTCCGTGAGAACAGACCGCTCGACAGCGGATACCCCAGCGCATCCTGGACCACTCGTCACCTTCTCGGACACGAGACATGCTGGACAGATCTGTGTGTGGAGCTTCTCGCGCGAGACGGGGAGCGCTCGGTCGGCGGTACCCCGGTGAGTCGAGGAGCACGAGACCCTCGGTGCGGCTACCGATGCGCCCGCCTACCGCAAAAGAATAAACCTCCGGAGCATTGAGACCTCATTAATGTGCAGTATAGCGCACACGGAACAAGCACCACCGACCGCCTCCTTACCACTGAACCCCTCAAGGAATCACAGCGGCGGTCAGCTGACGGAAAAACCATGGCGGCTGAAAGATCTAACACAGGCACCTTACAACCACAGAAACCGGTGCTAAACACACAACAGGTGAAAAACTACACGGAAACATAACTGCTGTGACCGGCACTACGACACGTCTCATCAGGCGCGTCATGAAAAAGTCAGAAACGGAGTCATGGGAAGGCTCGCGTGCCCGGGCCTACGACAGAAGACAGACCCTGGCTGGAGACTGTTACCAGCGCAAAGAACGCAGACCCTCTTCTCTGAGAAGTTCTGGGGAAGATGCCTTCTCGAGAAACTCTCAAGCTCCGTATACAGGCGAGTACAAGATGCTCACCCTAACCCTCGCTGGACAATTTCACCATCAGTCCTATTAAGAGAGAAAAAAGAGCATAGATCAAGACATCAGCAACTTACACAGCACACAGTAAAAACGGTGGGGAAAAAAAACAAGGTTCCATCTCCCATAGTCAGGAATTCCAGAAAAATGCAATGCATCTAAAATTTTTAAAAAAAAAATGGCAGGCTATTAAACCATTTTGCCACCCCCAAACCCTCAGCGGAAAACCGCCAGCCTGAAACAACAAAAACAACTGCATAAAAGGGTACTTCCTACTATGCCTACAGCCGAACCTCGGCCGGTCTCGAAACTCTTCCCTCACACCGACGCCTCCGCTTCTTGCCGTGAGCAAACCCCCGACGCCCGCGCAGCCCAGCCGGCTCCAAGAGCTGCCGCCAGCGACCAGACCAGCGGAGCGCCCGCAGCGCAGCAGCCCCGGAGCAGAACGGGCTCCCTGTGCAGAGGCCAGGGCTCGTACACCCGGGGCCCTGCTCACCACCCTTCCTGCAATCCCCTGGGAAAGGGGCTGGGGCGACCCCCAGCAGACACAAGGGCGGCCGGAGGAGCAGCGGGGAGTTTCCTCACCTGCCTCCGTGTCACGGGGTACAAAGCACTGAGCAAAGACAGCGACCCGTACCGCAAAGGCCGATACCTGCTCTTCTACTGCAGGTATCTGCGGCACCAGCAACGTGACCGGGCAGGGAATTAAACTAACGGAACCGCTTTAACTGGGAGAATAAGGACACAAACCTGAGCCAGGTGCAGTCAGCAACATCCCCGGGGAGGAACCGGCAACCAAGTCCTCAGCGCTGCCCCTGGGAGACACAAAGAACGGCCAACTGTTGTCCACAGCGACGGCCACCCCTTTCCCCAGGCAGGAACCCCTCCTTCTGCAGGAGCTCCTGGAGACGCCCCCTCCTGCCCCAGACCATTGCCAACGGCACCCGTGCTTATGGGGCAATAAAGCACGTTCGCGGGTCAGCTTGCTGCTGCGAGGGCAGGGTCTGGGGTGGTCAGGGGCTACGGGACAGGTGCTGGAGCTGTGGGCAGCTGCATGGGGCGCGCAGGCCGGAGCACTTTTCCAGGGGGTGGGAAGGCCTCCAGGTGCCCGGAGGCAGCCATCTGCCCCTCTTCCTCCTTCCTCTCCACCAGCTCACAAAACCCCTGGGAGCTGCCCTGACGGGGCCCGACGTCTGCTGTCGGCACTCTCGGGCAGGCGTGCCCTAGCAGCACCATCCCCTGGGGCTGCGGCCCCATGACACAGAGCGGCCATCGCCATCAGCCTCGCTGGCTCCCTCCGGGGCTCCTCCGGCACCAGCCCGCAGCTGCAGCCATGGCCCCTTACCCCCGCTGTGTACCTGCTCCCCTGGACTCTCTGACCGCTGCTCAGCAAGTACAAAGGAGACAGAGCGAGGGTTTATTTGCAAACCCATCTAAGTGCGAGGAACACGCCTGCTCTGGGGCTCAGAGCCCGTCCACTCACCCTTCCCTGGGACCGCTCGGCAGTCCACGCTGGGGCAGCAGGTACGGAGAACGAAAACACAGCCATGGGGAGCTGGGCAGAGGAACAGAAAGAGAAAAATAAGGTGAGGGAGAGGAACTGAGGAGCAGAGAAAGAGAGGTACCGGGAAAAGAACAGAGAGGGGGAGACACAGATAAAGAAAGGACACAGAGTCCTGGTCTGTGGAAGGAAAACGGGGTCAGGGAGCCAGGCGAGGGAAAAGAGCACGCCCACCAGCCCTGTGCCCAGGGGGCAGCAGCGGCCTTTCCTCACGGGGAAGTGGCAGCGGGCACGGCGGCCCCATCCCACAGGCCCTGCAGCATCGCGCGGCCGTTACCGGCGGCGCCCGCCGGCAGGACAGCCTGCTGCTCGCCGGATGCAGCGCTGAGCATGGCGCCCGAGCCGGACGCCCGCAGGCAGCCATGCGGCCCTGGCAACGAGCCCACAGCTCGTGCGGCGGCTGTGGCGAGGGCTGGGCCGTGCCGCAGGAGCGGGGGGCCATCACTCGACCCCCGCAGCGCAGCACCTCCTCCCCTGGGCTCCCTCACAGCCCCTCGCCTGCTGTGAAGGGACTGCAAACGCAGCTGGGAGGGCAAAGGAGACTGCGAACGTTTCTTCAGTCACGCAGGTAGCGGATGCAGCGAGAGCGCCTGAGGCAGGGAACAGGATGGCGAGAGAAAGACAGGGACAGGGAGCCCGACAGGTGGAGAAAGAAGCAGCAGGGAGAGAAGAAGAGAGGCAGCAGATAGAGGGAGAAGGGAGCAGGGCAGAGACCGACAAAGGAGGACGGAGACGCAGGACAAAACTGGGACAGGCAGCACGACAGAGAGGAAGGAAAGAAGAACAGGGGCAGGAAGCTGGACCGAGACACATGGAGAAAGACAACAAAGAACAGGGCAGAGAGGGAGGATGAAACAACAGGGACAGGGAGCCAAGACAGCCAACAATGGAGGGAAGGGGCGGGGGTGGGGGGAACAACAACACGGTACAAACCACAGAGCTACACACTACAGGTGGAAGAATTAAAAAATAGAGCCGGGGAGCCAGAAAAAAAAAAAAAAAAGCTGGAGAGCAAAAAGTATAGCGATTCATACAAAAAGGGAGGGAATATTAAAATAGCGTCATCAGGGAGCCAGAGAAAGCGAGACGGAGAAAGGACAAAAGCAACAGGCTACAGGGCAGAGAGGGAGGAACTCATGAGCAGCAACAGAGCTCCGGCCAGAGAGAGACGGAAAAAAGTACAAGACTGCAGGGGCTGCAGGGCAGAGAAGGAAGAATTGACCAACAGGGACAGGGGACCAGACAGAGCGTGATCGAGAACAGAAAAAACCAGCAGCGGGCTACAGGGAAGAGGAATTCAAGAGCAGGGACTGGGAGCTGGACAAAGAGACAGAAAAAAAAAAAAAAAACCACGAAACAGTGATGGGCTATGAGACAAATAAGGAGGAAAGAAAAAACAGCAGCAGGGAGCCAGACAGAAGAGACTGAGAAACACAGACAAATAGCTTGGGGCTATGGGACAGAGAATGTGGAATGAAAAGGCAGAGAGAGGGAGCCAGACAGAGAGCAGGGGGAAAATCCAGACAGGCTACGGAGGGGCAGAAGAAGGAATTAAAATCTGGGGACAGAGAGCTGAACAGAGAGGGATGGCGACAGCAGGGAATAGCAGCGGGTGCAGGAGTAAGAGGGAGAAAATAATCGATAGGGACAGGGAGCTGGATACAGAGGGTCAGAGAAAGGTGAAAATAGGGGTAGGGTAGAGGGCAGAGAGTAAGAATTAAAAAATGGGGGCACTGAGACACAGAGATGGAGAGAAGAAAAAAGCAACAGGCTACACAGCAAAGGAGGAGGAATTAAAAAACACGGACAGGAAGTGCGAAAGTGAGAAGGGGCTGGGGGGGGTGGGGTGGGCCGGGGACTCCAGGACACACGACTCCTGACAGGCAACAGGACAGAGAGGGAGGAATTAAAAGGGAGGGACTGGGAGCTGGGAGAGGGGGAGAAAGAAAAAGAATCACGGCACACTACAGGGCTGAGAAGGAAGAAACTGAACAGGGACAGGGAAACGGCCAAAGAGAGCCCAACGAAAGAAAATGTGCCGATGGGCTACAGGACAGAGAGGGAGGAGTGAAACAACAGGGAGCCAGAGCCAGGCACAGAGAGATCGAGACAGAAAAAACAGCCAGGAGCAACGAGGCGGGGCAGGGGTGGGGGGAAGCTGCGAGGATCTGGAGCCAGACAGAGCAACAGCAAAAGAAAATGACAACGACAAGCTCCAGGGAGGAGCGGGAGGAATGAAAAGACAGAGATGAGGGGCCGGACCCAGTGTGACACACGCAGGAAGCACAGCAACAGCTGGAGGGCAGAGAGGGAAGAATTAAAACACAGGGACAGGGCGCCAGAGGTGGAGTGGGGAGACAGATAAAGGGGGAGAGGGCAGACAGAAAGACAGGCTACAGGGAGAAGCAGGAGGAATTAAAGAAATGGGATCCACAGCCGGACAGAGAGAAGGAGAAAGCAGCACAATCACCACAGGCTACAGGGCCCAGAAGGAAGAAACTGAAAAACAGGGAAGCGGGAGCCGTCCAGAGAGAGATATGAAGAAAGGGAAGATAGCGGGGAGCCGCCACACGGCAGCAAGGGAAGGATTAAAAAGATGGGGCAGGGAGCCGGACAGGGAGCGATGGAGAAAGAAACAAAGCCCCTTGATGGGCTACAGGACAGAGAGGGAGCAACTGAAGACTCGGGGAAAAGGAGCAGGACAGAGAACGGAAAACCAGTGACGGGCCACAGGGCAGAGGGAGGAACCACATATGTGGGGAGAGGCAACTGGCCAGAGAGAGATGAGGACAGACAGATAACAGCAGTGGGCTACAGGGCTGAGAGAGAAACTGAAAAACGGGGACCGAGAGCCGGGAACAGGAGACACGCAGAAACACCAAATCGCAACAGGCCACAGGACAGAGAGGGAAGAAATAAACATCTGGGACCAGGAGCAACCTACAGAGAGACGTCGGGAAACGGAAGTTTCAAGAACAATGCATACGAGGCAGAGAGGAAGGCATTTTTAGAAGTGGGTCAAGACAGGGACAGGGAGCCCAACAGAGACAGAGAGAACAAGAAAGCAACAACGGGCTGCGAGACAGACAGGGAGCAATTGAAAAATCCCAGCAGGGAGAGACGGCAAAAGGAATGAAATCGCAACACGAACTTCGAAAGCGACAGGCTGCAGGGCAGAGAGGGAGGAATTTTAAAAAATCCGGATCTTGTGCTGGACCAAGAGAGACCGAGCAAATAAAAATGGTGAGGCCTAAAAGGGCACACAGGAAGGAATTAAACAACAGGGACAGAGAGCCAGACAGAGAAAAGTCCTGACAGGCTTCCAGAGAGAGAGGGGAATTTAAAATTAGAGACCAGGAGCTGGACAGAGAGAGACTGAGAAAGGGGAGGGGGAAAAAAAAAAAAAAAAAAAAAAAAAAAGACAGGGGCGGGCAAGGGGGAAATCACAGCACCATGTGAAAGACAGGGGGCCAGGGGAGGGATAGGGAGGGCCTGGGACACACAAGTGGGGCGATGGGGCCCCGAGGGCCCAGGACTCACCGCATCCCTTGTTCTCAGTGCTGCCAGGAGAATTTGCCCGTTCAGACGCTTCCTTCTCTTCCTCTCCTCCCTTCCTCTTCTGCAGCTCCGGTCACATGGTGGTTCTCCACCTAAAAGATTACATGGCTGTCTCAACTCTTGCGAGACAAGGCTTCCTAGACATGTAGCCTCGCTCGTTCATGCATCACACGGCCGTACCATGCCATGGGTTACGCACATGGACTCTCCGCTTGCCTGCGGCGGGAGGCAGCTGCCGGCCGGCCGGCCTCTGATTCCTTCTTCTTTCTCTGGCCTCTCCAGCTTCAGCCGCAGCAGCTCCTGTCCACTGCCCACAGCCAGCAAGCGCTCCGCCCGCCCCTTTTTGCCCCCACGCCGCGACGAGAGCGAGGTCAGGCAGAGACAACCCAGGCAAGACCGAGGCGGGTGCAGACAACAGCATCCTCAGGGGAGGAAGGGACACCTGTGCCCTCAGTGCAGCCTCTGGGAGACAAGGAGAATCAGTGACCATTATGACCGTAGATCATCCCCGGCCAAATCGCCTCCTTCCACAGCAGCTTCTGGAGATGCCACTTTTTCCCTGCACTGCAGTTAATGGTATCCACGTTAAGGCAGAATCAAGTGCATCCGAGGGCCAGCTTGCTGCCATCACAACAGGATGACCTGGGGAGACAGGCTGCAGGGGAGGTGCTGGAGCTGGGGGCAGCTGCGCGGGGCCAGCGGGGCCGGGGAAGGCTCAAGGGGAGCTCTGGCGAGTTGGGAAGGCACCCGGCGCCTGGAGGGGCGTCCGCCTCCTTCCCCTCTTCCCTCCCACCAGCTCCCGGGAGCTCCCCGGGGCTGCCCGCCGCAGCACGGGCCTTGAGGCTTCCCGTCCCGCCACCCCCGGCGGCCAGCGGCCAGCAGAGACTCCCGCACCCGCCGAAGGAGCTCGCTCGCCTCACCGCCGACCTCGCCCCTCACCCGCCGCCATGCTGCTCTCGCGCACCGCGCATGCGCGAGCCGCCGCCGGCGCGCCGGAAGGGCCACGCCCGGCGCGCGACCGCCGCGCTGCGGGACCGCGCTTTGGCCGCGCGGCAGCAGTGCCCGCCGGGCGGCGCGTGCCCGGGGCGGCCCCGGCACTGCAGCCCCGCGCGTTGCGCGCCGAGCGCCCGCCGGCCCCGCGCCCCTGGGGCGGGAGGACACGCCCCCGGCGGGGCGGGAGCGGGGAAGGGGCGGGTCTGAGCTTGGGCTGGGGGCGAGGGGCAAGTCGGGGGGTGCAGGCGGCACCCGAGGGGCGGTGGGAGGGCGGTGCCGAGCATGGTGGGGCGGAGGGGGCACAAGGTCGGAGGGCAGGGGGTTCGGGGGAACGTCCCGCAAAAACCTCGCATGGGGCAACATCTCCATGGGAATCACTTGGGGGGGGGGGACGGGACGGGGGGACGGACGACAGGGATGGGGGGGGGGGGGGGGGGGGGGGCGGGCAGAACAGCGGGGAGGAGACCCTCTGGGCCCCGGACTCTCCCCACCGGACAGCCCCGGCTGCAGCACCCGCGGGTCCCCGCTGGAGACAGAGCCAGGAGCCTCCGGCCGCAGGGCTGGCGCCGCCGGGCGAGCACGCTGAACGGCCGGCAGGCAAACCTGGGCAGGGGGAGCTGCCGAGCAGCACCAGACACAACACGGCAGCTCAAGAACAAAAATCCCAAGTTATGTCTCAGCATATGAGAAAAGTAACACAGGAGAAAGCAGAAGAATTCAGTGAGAATGAGGGATAGGATAGCAGTTGAGCTAAAGGAGGTCAGCTCAAACTACAACACATCTGTTCAAAGCCAGAGCCATCGGTACGCTTAAAAAAAAATTAAAAAAAAAAATCAATACTAAGACTCATCAATACAATTTTGAAAGCATTCTCAGCATAAAAGCAAACACCCTTGATAGTGCTGGAAAACGTCTCGTCCCTTTCTCACAGCACCCCTGGGGGGAGATACACCCCCCACCCCCCCCCACCCGTGAGACCGCAGGAAGACCTCGTACCATCCTCGGACTCACCACAACAGCTACAGCCCTTGCGCCGCCGCCGCTGCTGCTGCACGTCTCGCTTGCTCAGTCAATAAATCTGCAGAGTGAAGTGTAAAACTCTAAATAAACATAACAAAGTCATGTTTAAAACGTTCTTTAAAGAAAGAACAAATCTCAGTCGTTCACTTTATACCGAAAAGGCACGTGGATGTTCATGTACATCCAACAACAATGCTCACACTACCAAAGTATTTGATTTGATGTTTGCGTTAACTGCACTCACCCAGCTGCAAGCAGATACCATTAAATCACCTGTCTCCAAAATACACCGTTCCCATCCGACTGGGGGGTTTCTTGTGCATTACACCATTAGGAGGGACATCTGGGCAGCTGCACCGCCCAGGAGAGATGCCACCCAATGGCCAGGGAAATGCACCACCGAAAGCCAGACAGAAATAAAGTACTTTGGAGTGCTCCCTCCAAATATGGGGAAAACCACCCATAACATTCAGCAGCCTCTCTTTTTAAACACATAGAAGAAATACCAAATTGCTTAAACACCCTCTTCAATCGTACCCTGAAGCTCGCGGGCGGTTACAGTTTAAACAAGGCAAGTCCATTTGTATATTACACAACATGAACTGTTTGGGGTTTTTTCCTATCAGAAATGAAACTTATAAAAAATTAGTAAGATAAGAGATCCCCATACTATTTTACTTTGGGGACACACACACACACACGACACACACACAGATGGGACCATGACGGACAGGGATGACGACACAATGCAGAAATCAACCACCCAGTTCTGCAATGCTTAAGGCTACCAAACAGGACTGGAAGATTTGCCAGAGAGAGGTGGGGGGAAAAAACCCACCAAACAAGCAAAAAAACCCCAAACAACAAAACAAAACAACACAACACAAAAAAAAAACCAACCCACGACCTTGATTGCTCTTAGTACAGATGTCAGTATCTCAGTCAGGTTTTCACGTACCCCTATGAGATATTTTAAACACTTAAGGACTGAAAAAGGAGAAAGCTTTTATCTGGAACACAGTCCATTTCTTCAGAACATCCAAACTCTGACGCACAGTTTCTTTCCCCTTTCAGCACCATACGATTCTCACAGAATCGTTTCTCAGCAAGCACACAAAACAGAAAGCTACGCACGCTCTCAGGAAGAGCAAATAAACGGAGGGGAGTACACTTCACACAGGCACAACGTGCTCCAGAACAGACCTTATTTTGAGTGTTTCTGCTGAAGCACTTCCTATCAAAACTAGAGAAGGAGAGCTGGCACGTTCTTCACGTTCACTTTAAAGTCCGTACTACAAGTACCTGGGGAAAAACGCAGACGCACGGGGCAGACGTACCTTGTCCTTGTAGGCCACTCGGGATCCTCTGGGCCAGTCTTGTACCTCCAGGGCAGAAGAAAGGGTCACCATGGTGAAATGATGCCAGTTGATAGTCTGCTGAGAGAGGAAAAAAAAAAAAAAACAAGCCACCTTTTAGCACAAAGCGGGCTAGGAATCGAAAGCTTCCTATTTCGGCGAAGGTTTGCAATGACTACAACCGAGTGGAGGAAAAAGCATTTTGCATCATCTTTGGTACAGCTGTTGAGACAGGCCACTAGAGATTTTGGTTTTCATAGAAAACTGGGTGCTTTCTGTCTTTTTTTTTTTTTCTTTTTTTTCTCCTTCTGACTCATTGGCAGCTTCAGTCTCACCAGAACTCCCTTCCTTAGATCGACACAGATAACTACGCACCTTTTCTCAAGCCTACATAGAGCCAGGGTTTCCTCACCCTAGACATCCCAAATCGAATACTATCCTTAAAATGTACAGCGACCCACCTGCCCTTGTCAACTGCCTCCTTGCAGAAACTGCCCCTTCACAGCTCGTCCCCGTCTCAGCGGATTGTCCTGCTGGAGGATGAAGTGCAGAAGATGCGTATCCCCACAGCATTTGTCTGTGAGGGTACATGTTCAGAAATACTCTGAATCTGTAAGACAGACAGGTGTAATTTCTGCGATTTCAATCATCAGAACTCAATTGTGAGGAAACAAACTAATGTTTAAATGAAGGGTCTGTACGCTACAGTCCTAGGAGAGGGGCAGGGGGGAGAAAGGCATTACAAATTGGAAAAAAAAAAAAAAAGGGCATGATTCGGAGCTCCCAATCATGACGGAGCGGTGGGGACAGTAACAAAAGCAAAGACAAACAGCAGCAACGTTAAGTGAAATCCAGCTTTAATTCTGATCACGTCTTTAAGAGACTCCCCAAGTCTATACCTCAGTCCTACGAAGGACTAGTCCTTTTTTTTGAAGGACAAGTTGTTTTTTTTTTTTTAACACATAAAAGTCCCAGACTGAGGGCTCCACGGAATAGCATGTGGACTGAACCACAGGACAAGCAGTCATCAACACTCTAATGAAAAAACCAAATCGACTATAAACCAAGTTTAAACATCACTGTCCATCCTGTTTCTTTGGTTACATTTCTACCGGCATCTAGGTGCTCAAGAGTTCACTGTCCTCACACCACAGGTTACTGACAATGTACTCGGGCATCTAAAAATAAAAAGCCATCTCCACCCCACCCATAAAATCAGGGTGAACCACGAGAAGAGAAACTCTCAAGGCGGCAACAGGCAGCTCTGCACTTACCACGGAGGAAAGTCTGTTCCTCGGCCCGGAAAAAAAAACACTCTCGACTCCCAAGGGACCTCCCGGGGAACGAACCGTGCTCCATTAACGGCGTTTTGTCCCCAGCTTCTCTGCCCCGGGCTTGGGTGGGGAGGGGCGGCGGGGCCCTTCCACTCGCCCTGGCCCCTCCGCGCTCCCCCAGCCCCACGTGGGCCATCGCCCAAGCACCGACCGCATCCGCCCGCGCGGGATCTCCCTCGTGGGACGCGGAACGCGACGCCGGGAAGAGGCGGCGGAACAGGAACCTCTTGGTCAGGTCGCCCGGCCAGCGGCGAGAAGACCGAGCCAGGTTCTGCCCGAGGGGCCGGGCAGGGCCCCCTGGAGCCCCAGCCGGCCCGTTTCCGTCCCCTTTGCCCGGCACTGAGCAGGCCCCGCCGCCCCGCCCCAGACACCGGCGAGCACCGCCCGGCCCGCTCCGGCGCACCGGCAGGGCAGCCCAGCAGCGCCGCGCCCCGGGACCGCCGCTCCCGCCGTGCCGCGAGAGGCGCCTGCCCGGCTTCAGGCCCTGCGGGGACACCGCCCTCCCCACCCTCCCCCCCACGGCGCGGCTCCCCCCCGCTTCTTCCCACACGGCGCGGCTCCGCCCGCAGCCTCCCCCGCCCCGCTCCGCGCCTCCGACACGGGCCCCGCCGGCCTGGCCGCCCGCCTCACGGCTTTCCCCGGGACCCACCGGTCGATCGCCCGCTCCCCACTCACCCGCTCCCCCGGCGGAGCCCGAGCCAGAAGAGCCCCAGCCGCAGCCCCAGCCCCGCAACGTTCGGTGACCGCGCCGCTCCTGCCGCGACTCGCACTGCCGGGCGGTGCACCGGAGAGTGCAGGAAGCCACGCGCCCCGGAGGGGCGGGGAGAGAGGCGGAAGTGACGCTTCCGGCGGCGCGACAGGATGCAGGAACACGCGCCCACCAGAACGGGGGATGCGGCAAAGCGCGCCCCCTGCCGGGCGGGGGGAGCATGGAAGACACACCCCTGGGCGGGCGGGAGCACCGCTGGGCAGCGCCAAAGCACGCGCACCAGGGGCGGGAGGAGGGAGCGGGACGGCACCTCCGGGCGGCCGGCGACCAGGAGACCCCGCGCACCCGCCGAAAGGGATGACTCGCTCGCCTCACCGGTGGCCTCGGCCCTCCCCCGGCGCGCCGCCGTGCTGCTGCCGGGCACGCGTTTGCCCGGCACGCGCTTGCCCCGCCCACCACCGACGCGCCGGAGGGGCCGGAGCCGGCGCGCGAACGGGCAGAGGGCGAGGGGCGGAGCGGCAGCGGGGCTGCCTTACCGGGAGGCAGCAGACGGCGCCAGGCAGCCCCCGCGGTGTCGCATGGCCGCTGCGGGCGAACGGCAGCGTGGAAACAGCGAACGACACCGCGGGTCGGGGCTGCAGTACCTGCCCTTGGCCGCATGGTGGCAGCAGAGCGCCGCAAAGCGAACTGAAACGCGCAGAAAGCCCATTTAAGAAGCGCGGGCTCTGAGGAAATCCGGGGGCGATGGACAGAAAAGGCAGCGAACGTGCCCCTCCAGCCCGTATCCGGGGCTACACTGCAACAGCTGCCCTGTCCCCCGATGACCCCTCACTAGCCAGGGAGGGGCGTCGAGAAAAGGGGAGGAGACCTGCGGGTCGAAGTGAAATCGGGTTTAACGAGACAGCACCACTACCAACAGAGGCATGCAAAGTTACACTGGGCCAAATGAACGTGCAGCAGCCACGATCGACAGGAGAGGGGTCCTCGGGAGCAAGGAGAAGCAGGGAAAGGAGAGAGCCCTGCAGGAGCCCCGCGGGAGATCCCCTTCCTCAGCAAACCTTCCCCCTTTATACTGAGCATGACACAGTGGTCTGGGCTACACCTGTAGCTGACTCAAACTGCTAACAGCCTGCTGAGCATTGCTGGGCTGTGATTCTGGACCAGCCAAACCGTGACGGCAAAACACAGACAGGCAAGGCTGTAGACAGAAACTTTTAAAAGCGATGGGGATTAAGGAAATAAGGGAAAAAAATAAAAATAGTAATGGAGAAGTAGAAAGAAAAATCTGTAAAGCAAAGGCACTGAAGAAAAAGAAAAAGTTAAAACTTAAGATATCAAAAAGCAAAGAGTAGATGTAGAAAATACAGTGTAAGCAATAGGGATTAGGGAAATAAAGGGGAAAGATATAAAAATACAGAAAGTGACAGCCAACAAAAATGGAGACAGAGAAAGAAAAATTTAAAAGGATGGTGGTGAGGAAAGATAAGGCATAATTAAAAAATAAAGACAGGATGTGGGATAAAAGTAGATAGAAATCTTTAAGAGCAACAGGGTACAAGAAACAGAAATAATTTAAAAATAGGGTCGGGGAGGTGGATAGAAGAAAATTGAGGAAGAATTTTTTTTTTTTTTTTTAAGTGAGAGCATACAGGACAGAGAGAGGAATTAAAAAGGAGGGACAGGGTGCCAGAGGGAGGGAAAATGAGAAAGAGAAATTGCAATGCAGTGAGGCACAAGAAACACGGGAAAGCATTAAGAAATTGGGAGAGGGAGCCAGAAAATGGGACACCATGAACAAGAGAGGGCTGGAGAGGGGGACAAGGGTGTAGAGAGGAGAGCTGAGAGATTGCACCAGAAAATAGGGACCGAGAGACAAATCGGAGAGATGGGGAGTGAGGCAGAAGGGACTGACGAGACAGAGGCAAAACAAGGGCCGGGGACAAATTCTAAAGCAACAGGGAAAAAGAAACATAGGCAAGAAATTAAAAATAGAAACAGGGAGCCAAATAGAAACACATGTAGAACAAATATTTCAAAAAGCGATGGAGTACGGGAAACACAGGCAAGAAATAACACATGGGGGCAGGGTGACAGATGGAAGAAGCAAAACTGAAGAAGTGGTTGGGTAGAGGACACAGAGGGAAGAATTAAGAACTAGAGTCAGGGAGATGGACAGAGGGAAAAGCAGAAAGAATATTTTAAATGTGAAAGGGTACAAGAATTAAAAGAATAGGTATATGGACCTGCGTAAAGGGATGCAGGCAAAAATGTGAAAAACAACAAGATACGAGAAACAGGCAAGAAATTAAAATTAGGTCAGGGAGGGGGAGAGCAAGAGAGAGGTTGCAAGAAAATTTAAAAAGCGACTGGGTTCAAGAGACTTAAGTGAGAAGTTAAAAGACAGGAACGGAGAGGTAGAAACTTTCAAAAGCAATGGGGTACAAGAAACATGCAAGGAGGAAAAAACAGGAACAGAGAGCCCAGTAGAAGCAAACTGCCATGGGTTGACCTTGGCTGGCTGTTGAGTGCCCACCAAGGTGCTCCATCACTTCCTTTCCTCAACCAGAGGAAGAAAATACAACAAAAGCGCTAGTGGAAACCCACCACACTTCCCACAATCAACAGGGACCTGGATAAATGGAGGCAGGGAGAGAGGGAGACCTAGAAATGCCCTTTTCACAAGCAATAGGGCAGAATGAGAACAGAGCTCGTGGGGTGCCAGGAAGGAAACGACATAGAAAGGAAAGGTAGAAGGTGACACTTTACAGGGCAATGCTAGCAAAAGAGCAAAAAGCTTTGGGGAACTAGACAGCCTGAAAGGCAGACAGAGGCAGGGACAGGCAAGGAGGCAGGCAGAGATCCAGAGAACCGGGGCAGGGATGGCCCTGGACACACACGAGGGGACACGTGGCTCCTGGTGACAACGGCAGACCTTCACCGCCCCGAGGCTTTTCTCTCTGTCTCTGCCCCTTCCTCCTCCACAGTGCCAGCTGCCTGACCTTAGGAGCAGGCGGTGGGTGACTCAATGCACTTCTCTCACGAGGTTTCCTGGACATGCAGCAGCTCACACGTGTGCAGCCAACAGAGGCGCCAAGGTCCTGGTGCTGTGTTATGGTGGCATTCTCTGTTGTGGATGGGTGGGAGGGATCCTTCCTTGCCACAGGGACCAGCTGGAGACAGTTGCCTGTGGAAGCCCCTTGGTTTGACTCCTCAGCCAGCTCCTGCAGGCAGGCATGCCCAGGCAGCCCCCTTCATAGCCCAAAGTAGGGCCAGCCCCATCATTAGCCTCAGTGGCCACACCTGCCCCAGCTGGAGCCCATCAGGAACAGGTGCCTGGGCAAAGCCCCACAGCACATGGCCCCCTCCCCGGCACCTGCCCACAGCCACGAGCTCTGCACCCAGGGGCTTGAATACCATCCAGGGGCACAGAGGAGGCAGGAAAAGTTTACTCACCTCTGCCCAGAACAAATCCTGGCACTGAGCTGGCTACAAGGCTCGGTGTGCAAACACAGCAAACGCAGCAGGAGAGAAGGGAAAAAGCAGGAGGAAGGTAGAGAAGAGGTGGGGGACAGGCAGCCAGTAAACGGGATGCTGCAAACAGGAGAGGGACAGGGAGCAGGACAGTAGCATAGAGAGAGGAGTACTGGGACACTGAGCAAAAAACCCAGGGAGAGATGGAGGAATACATAAGAGCGAGGAGGAGCAGGAGAGAGAGGCCAAAGGGACCAGCAGGACCACAAGGCAGGGACAAGACAAGGGACAGGGAAATATTGTAAAGCAATAGGGGAAAAGAAACAGAGGCAAGAACTAACACATAGGGTCAGGAAGACAAAAAGAGGGAGCCTTACAAAGACAATGTAAAAAGTGACACCATTTCCACCCCCGTCTTGACTTCCACATTTTCCCTGACTTCGCACCCCATCTCAGCCTCCACTTTCTTCCAGCCCTGCCTCTCCCCCTGGCTTGAGGGGAAGCCCCAGTGCAATCAGGAAGGTGTTAGGCTGTCCATCAGGCTCCCACAGCAAAGGGGCCAGGACAGAAAGCCATTGCTGGCCCTCCCCATCCCTGGGCAGCCCTTTCCCAGGCAGCAGAAGGAGCGGCAGGCAGGGCAGCAGAGGTGGACCGGGACACACACAGGAGAACGTGTGACTCACCCCAGCTCCTGGCACCAGCTCAGATCTTCAGCACCCCAACACTTTTCTCTCAACTCCCCTCCACCGCCAGGCTGGCCAGCGGCTCACACACACAGCCGATGCAGGCACCAAGCTGCCAGCAATGTGTGCTGGTGGTCTGCTCCATCATGGACAGCTCAGGGGGATCCTTCCTTACCACAGGGACCAGCCATTCCATTCTGGAGGTAGCTCCAGCTACCTCCTCAGCCAGTTCCCCTTTATCAGCTCCCTCAGGCAGCCCCTTTATAGCCCACAGGAGGGCCGGCCCTGTTATTAGCCCCACTGGCCACACCTGGAGCCCATCAGGAACAGGGGCCACAGGCAAGAACAAGCACCCAGGGACAAGGAGCTCTGAAGAGGGAGATGTAGGAAGAAAATGTAAAAAGCAATACTGCTTTTCCACTCTCCCACCCACCCCTGCCCTTGGGAAAGCCTGATGGAAACCATGAGACTTCAGGGTGTCCCTGCTGGGTGCCCCTCATTCCCCCTGATATCTACTGGTGATGGCATTTTGGGCCCAAGGAAGTGCCAGAGCGAAGTTTGGAATGCAAACAGTTTGTTTAAAACAGTTTGCATCTGGAGCAGCAGTTCTTGTAGTGGTGGGGGCAAGGCAGGTGCATGGAGCAGGGACAAGGGGAGGGGGACACAAAACATGGTAATGGGAGGCAGGTGCAAGGCACACCCATGGTGGGGGGGCGGGGGGGGGGAGGAAGGCAGGTGCACAGGGGGAGGATAGGGTGTGAGCTATGCACACCCATAAAGTGGGTACAAAAATCTGTCAGGGATAACCTGATTGAGGAAGATGAAGTTGACCTTGACAGCATTCCAGTATACCCTTGAAAAGACAGAAGAAGTGGATGAACAATGTTGTAAACAAGTTTGAGGAAGTTATAAGAGATTGAGCAAGAAGAGACTGAGCAAGTAATACCACAGAGCAGAAACTTGGCAAGAGAACAGTAGGTACAGTGAGAAATACAGTAGGAGCTCCAGCCAATCATTATGTGAATGGAGGTGAATGGACAAAGCTATTGAGCGAATCATTTTAGCAGCCTTAGTGCATGAACAGGTGGACAGATAAGAAAGGTTATAAAAGGGTACGCTTTTTCTGCTGCACCATCTCAGCCATCTTGGTTTTTGCAACTTAATAAAGACTGCCTTCTTACATATACTCTTGTCGTTGTCCATCCCTACCATGAAAAAAAGCAGGCAAGGCAGGCCCATGGGAGGCAGGGACATGACAAGTAGGGCCAGGCACACACACGGGAGTCAAGGCCACAAAGATCGGGGTGGCATGGGAAAAACCCCACCTGAAGGCAGAGACAGGGGTATGGGGGGGGCATAGACAGGTGCAGATGTGGTGCACATCCTCATGCTACTCGATAATCTCACCTTCAGTCCTAGGAAAGGAAATGGGATCACAAACCCTTGTCACAAAAAACAAGTTGCCATCCTGCAGGAAGTTCAGAATTCCAGGAAAATCCAGTGCACCTATGTCTTGGTTTGAAAGACAGGTGTCTGTGGAGGAAGGCAGGAGCCTCCCTTGAAATGGAAAGTGCAACCCCCTTCCCTCCAAATTATTATAATTTTGAAATTAACGGGCGTTCAGGCAAAGATACGGGGAATAGGAATAACAGTTCTTTACTAATATATATATATATATATATATATAAAACACAAGGCAGGGAAAAAACAAACAACCCACTGGTTTACACTGACAGAGTCAGGAATACAACCTGACACCCTGTTAGGGTGGCAGTAGCAGTCCGATAAGATGCTGGCTGCAGTCCTCCTGAAGCGATGGATGTAGTTCTGTGGAAGCAGCAATCAGGTAAAAGAGTCTGGTCTTCCTCCGAAGGTCCAGTGGTAGGTAGGTAGCTCTTGTCCTCTGGAACTCCAGTGGGGGGAAAAGCTCCTCTGGGAATCCACTGGAAGAAGGCTGCTAGGGTGTTCAAAATCTCTGTTTTTATTTGGCATGGACTGCTTGGCTCCTTCCCCCCCGCCCCCCCCACCCCCGGGCGGAGCATCTCACAATGGGATGGGGAGTCGTGAGGCAGTTCCTTGATGGGCCATTAACAGGAGATAGTCCAGGAGCGAGTTATCGATGAGTCAGGCGATAAGGCATTGTTGTGCCCAGTAACAGGAGATAGTCCGGGGGGGGGAGGCAGAGAGCACCGCCCCACCTGGTCTCAACAGCTCCTGAAGATGGTAATAGAATATTTTTTTCTTTTGGCACATTTTGCACTGTAACCCAGGACAACCTAGAACAAAACCACAGCAAAACTGTCAGTTAAAAAAGCTGTGTGTTTTAGAACCCTCTCATCACCCCTTAACACTCCGTATGAAACTGCTGACAAATAATAAAAAAAAAAAGCCCAAGCTGCATCCCAGGGCTCTCTCTACTGTGGGTGCTGCTGGAGCTTGCCCAATCCCACAGCTCTCACCTCGCCCAGAAGGAGCTCCCTGGGCAGAGCCCGGGACTCATCTACCCCAGGCCCCGCCCACTGCCTTTCCAAACATCCCCCGGGGAAGGGGCCGCCGCGGGGCACAAAGGTGAGAGCGTCCGGTGCGTAGCCCACTCACTGTAGGCGGTAGCAGGAGAGAGCGCGGCAGCGCGCACCCGGAGCTGCAGTACCGTCTTTTGGTCACAGGGTGGCAGCAGGGTGCGCGGCAGCGCCGCCGGGGCTGCATAACCGCTTTTTGGTCACAGGGTGGCAGCAGGGAGCGCGGAAAGCTCCGCTGGGCCTGCAGTACCGACTTTCGGTCACAGGGTGGCAGCAGGGAGCGCGGCAGCGCCTTCGGGACTGCAGTACTGCTTTTCGGTCACAGGGTGGCAGCAGGGAGCGCGGCAGCGCCTTCGGGACTGCAGTACTGCTTTTCGGTCACAGGGTGGCAGCAGGGAGCGCGGCAGCGCCTTCGGGACTGCAGTACTGCTTTTCGGTCACAGGGTGGCAGCAGAGAGCGCCACAAATCGGTGTCACCGCACACGCGCGTGTACCACGCCCCAGTACCCAACCCTAGTCAAATCGTGGTAGCAGAGCGCGCCGCAGGCGGCCGCCAGCGCGCATGCGCGTACCCCGGCCTGCAGTACCGCACACCCCCCACGCGCAGGCAGCACAAAGCGCCGTTTCACGCAGCACCCCCGTGCGGTCACAGCGGCGCAGCAGCACCTGCGTCTTTCTCTGACACTGGGGGTACAGGGGGACCCGGAGAGGGGTGGGGGATGACCGACACCAACGGCTCTCCCCGGCATAACCCACAGACGAGCACTCACCTGCCACAGCCCACGAGACAGAATCCATGCTCGATGCCTGCCCCCCGCCGGATCATCGACGCCGGCTGCCGCACAGCAGAGGGGTGGCAGGGCGTCCGCCAAAGGACAGTGCCATGGCTCTTGCTCGCACTCGGCTCTGCCACATTCCCCGTCTCGGACCACGCCCGGACGGGCTCCCCAGAGCAACAACTGCCCCTTTCCCCACCGGACAGCCGTGGCAGAAAGCTTGGACAGAGACAGAGCTGGCCCCGCGGGGCGAGAGCGCTGAGCCACCGGCAGGCAAACCTGGGGGGGGGGGGGGGGGGGGGGGGCGAGCTGCTGCGCAGCACCGGACACTCACAGCAAGACATCGGGAAACAAAAGGCCCCAGCCATAGTTCAGCACATTAGAAGAACAACACAGAAGCAAGGAGAGGAATTCAATAGAACGAGGGACAGGAGAGCAGTCGAACTGAAGGAGACCAGCCCGAAATACAGACACATCCTCTACAAACCAGAGTGATTTGAATACTTAACACTCCATAGAAAGACAAACAGATACGATTTCCAACCCCTTCTTAGCAGAAAAGCAACTGCTCTTGCTCATGTTTGATGCCCTTCCTTAGAGCGCTGCTGCAGAACAAGGCTGTACACCCCCATCTAGATCTATGCTTACACCTGTCTCCAAAATACACAGTTGTTATTTGACTCTGCTCCTGCCCCACCTTGTTCTATCATGTCACATGATTAGAAACCAAGTACTTCAGAGCGCTCTGTCAAAACACAGGGAAGAAACTCAGTAACATGCAGCTGCCTCTGGCTTGGAAAGAGTTAGAGAAACCCCTGACCGCTTAAGTACACCTCATACATTACATGCTGTACTGATTCGGCAGCGAGTTTAAACCGCGTTAGTCATTCTGCCAATTATACAATTTTAACTTTCTCTAGAGTTTCATATATGACAGGAAAAGATCAGTGAAATAATAGATCCCCCACATGGTTTTACTCATTAAAAAGAAAAAAAAAAGAAATTCAAATCCCCAGGGCTGCAACAGGTAAGGCCACCGAACAGGACTGGCAGATGCACTAAGGCTTCTGGCTGTACCAAAGCACGCAGAGGAACATTTTTTAATCGTATCTCGACCGTTGCAACCAAGAATGTAAAGACCAGCGACGCCATCCACTTTTGGAACACTTGCTGTGCTTCAGTCTTTGGAAACAAATTGACTTTGCTGTTGTTTTGTTTTTCAAAAGAGGGCAAAAAGTCTCACTGCTCATGACTTCTACAGCCAAGCACACAGAGTCCGACAGGCAGTTCGTACAACGCAATTTCTTTGAAGGAGAAAGATTTCCATTCCAGGAAAATCCCTTTTCCAACTGAAATCAAAGTTACGCACTGCAGGACAACGGTCCCTGGTCCCTCAGCTTCGCTTCCAGAGGGCTGGGGATCCGCGTCCATCCTCAGCAGAAACCACATCAACTAACCTGATTACTCCTGCAGTTGCCACGTTCCTCCTCATCGCCTACAGAAAAAAAAAAAAAAAAACCCACACACACCGCTGACAGTGGTAGCTGTCACACGGGTCACCACAGACCTCCTCGAAACACCCTCCTCCTCAAAAGGAACGTGGTCTTCCGCTCAACTGCTCCGCACCGATTCCCGTGTTGGACGCTGCAGCTGTCATCGCTTGCGGCCCCCCTAAGGTAGCAACAGACAGAGAAATACCGTCACGCTTGGGAGAAATCACCAGCCCCACGCTCCTCCTTGCTGCTCCTTAGCTCACCACCTCAAAAGCTCACCCAACTCCAAAGGCAGCTGCGTAACACCTGCACAAACGCACAGAAACGCTTGACCGAGCTGCCGCAGGATGCTCCGCTCTTGGACGCCGGCCCGGCTGACAACCGCCTCGCCTCCTCAGGCCGCTGGTCGGCGCGCAGCTTCGCCCCTCCGAGGCTATGTGCGTGACCTGCGAAAGCCAAAACAAAAGGCACGTGCTGAGATACCGCCCGAAACCACAGCCTGCCCGTGCCCATTCCCCTCTCCTCCTCCTCTACCTCGGCCGCCCACCCACCCTACCTCTGCCAGCTGCCGCGTTGAGGCTCCGGTACCACCTGTAAAACACAACCCATAAGGGATGCTTATAAACTTCACAAACGACACAACGCCTGAAAAGTAACTTCTCTGCTGCAGCCCACCAGTCCCAGCTCACCTCGCCCCAGCCACCCGCAGTGCCGATACCCTGCTTCGCTCGCTACTTCGTGCCTTTGGAATACAACAAACCTACCAAGACCTGTCAGCTGCTCACACAGCCATCGGCCGCATCTGCCCGCTGACACTGCGTGCCAACCCACCTTCTTATGGCCGCTCCCCCGCCCCTCCTCTAACCCTTTGGTGCACGGCTCGTCTCACTGCATCTGAAAACGGCATCGAACGAGTCACCCGGCTGCGGAAGCAACAGCTTAACGGTTCCGGAGATCTCCTTTCCATGTAGGAATACCCTCTAGACTCCAACAACAGCCAGCCAGCCATCACAGAAAACCAAAGCCAAAGCAACACCTGGCCCTACGCGTACGACCCTTAGCACCTTCCACCCCGGAAGTCAAATGCCACGGCCCCTGACGAAAAGATACGGCCGCGGCCGCAACCGCAACGGTGGACGCGCGAGAAGCCGGGCCCCAAGACCCAACATCCACAGGATGCGGAGAAGTCGTCGTCCCAGAAGAGGGCTCCGTGAGAACAGACCGCTCGACAGCGGATACCCCAGCGCATCCTGGACCACTCGTCACCTTCTCGGACACGAGACATGCTGGACAGATCTGTGTGTGGAGCTTCTCGCGCGAGACGGGGAGCGCTCGGTCGGCGGTACCCCGGTGAGTCGAGGAGCACGAGACCCTCGGTGCGGCTACCGATGCGCCCGCCTACCGCAAAAGAATAAACCTCCGGAGCATTGAGACCTCATTAATGTGCAGTATAGCGCACACGGAACAAGCACCACCGACCGCCTCCTTACCACTGAACCCCTCAAGGAATCACAGCGGCGGTCAGCTGACGGAAAAACCATGGCGGCTGAAAGATCTAACACAGGCACCTTACAACCACAGAAACCGGTGCTAAACACACAACAGGTGAAAAACTACACGGAAACATAACTGCTGTGACCGGCACTACGACACGTCTCATCAGGCGCGTCATGAAAAAGTCAGAAACGGAGTCATGGGAAGGCTCGCGTGCCCGGGCCTACGACAGAAGACAGACCCTGGCTGGAGACTGTTACCAGCGCAAAGAACGCAGACCCTCTTCTCTGAGAAGTTCTGGGGAAGATGCCTTCTCGAGAAACTCTCAAGCTCCGTATACAGGCGAGTACAAGATGCTCACCCTAACCCTCGCTGGACAATTTCACCATCAGTCCTATTAAGAGAGAAAAAAGAGCATAGATCAAGACATCAGCAACTTACACAGCACACAGTAAAAACGGTGGGGAAAAAAAACAAGGTTCCATCTCCCATAGTCAGGAATTCCAGAAAAATGCAATGCATCTAAAATTTAAAAAAAAAAAATGGCAGGCTATTAAACCATTTTGCCACCCCCAAACCCTCAGCGGAAAACCGCCAGCCTGAAACAACAAAAACAACTGCATAAAAGGGTACTTCCTACTATGCCTACAGCCGAACCTCGGCCGGTCTCGAAACTCTTCCCTCACACCGACGCCTCCGCTTCTTGCCGTGAGCAAACCCCCGACGCCCGCGCAGCCCAGCCGGCTCCAAGAGCTGCCGCCAGCGACCAGACCAGCGGAGCGCCCGCACCGCAGCAGCCCCGGAGCAGAACGGGCTCCCTGTGCAGAGGCCAGGGCTCGTACACCCGGGGCCCTGCTCACCACCCTTCCTGCAATCCCCTGGGAAAGGGGCTGGGGCGACCCCCAGCAGACACAAGGGCGGACGGAGGAGCAGCGGGGAGTTTCCTCACCTGCCTCCGTGTCACGGGGTACAAAGCACTGAGCAAAGACAGCGACCCGTACCGCAAAGGCCGATACCTGCTCTTCTACTGCAGGTATCTGCGGCACCAGCAACGTGACCGGGCAGGGAATTAAACTAACGGAACCGCTTTAACTGGGAGAATAAGGACACAAACCTGAGCCAGGTGCAGTCAGCAACATCCCCGGGGAGGAACCGGCAACCAAGTCCTCAGCGCTGCCCCTGGGAGACACAAAGAACGGCCAACTGTTGTCCACAGCGACGGCCACCCCTTTCCCCAGGCAGGAACCCCTCCTTCTGCAGGAGCTCCTGGAGACGCCCCCTCCTGCCCCAGACCATTGCCAACGGCACCCGTGCTTATGGGGCAATAAAGCACGTTCGCGGGTCAGCTTGCTGCTGCGGAGGGCAGGGTCTGGGGTGGTCAGGGGCTACGGGACAGGTGCTGGAGCTGTGGGCAGCTGCATGGGGCGCGCAGGCCGGAGCACTTTTCCAGGGGGTGGGAAGGCCTCCAGGTGCCCGGAGGCAGCCATCTGCCCCTCTTCCTCCTTCCTCTCCACCAGCTCACAAAAACCCCTGGGAGCTGCCCTGACGGGGCCCGACGTCTGCTGTCGGCACTCTCGGGCAGGCGTGCCCTAGCAGCACCATCCCCTGGGGCTGCGGCCCCATGACACAGAGCGGCCATCGCCATCAGCCTCGCTGGCTCCCTCCGGGGCTCCTCCGGCAGCCCGCAGCTGCAGCCATGGCCCCTTACCCCCGCTGTGTACCTGCTCCCCTGGACTCTCTGACCGCTGCTCAGCAAGTACAAAGGAGACAGAGCGAGGGTTTATTTGCAAACCCATCTAAGTGCGAGGAACACGCCTGCTCTGGGGCTCAGAGCCCGTCCACTCACCCTTCCCTGGGACCGCTCGGCAGTCCACGCTGGGGCAGCAGGTACGGAGAACGAAAACACAGCCATGGGGAGCTGGGCAGAGGAACAGAAAGAGAAAAATAAGGTGAGGGAGAGGAACTGAGGAGCAGAGAAAGAGAGGTACCGGGAAAAGAACAGAGAGGGGGAGACACAGATAAAGAAAGGACACAGAGTCCTGGTCTGTGGAAGGAAAACGGGGTCAGGGAGCCAGGCGAGGGAAAAGAGCACGCCCACCAGCCCTGTGCCCAGGGGGCAGCAGCGGCCTTTCCTCACGGGGAAGTGGCAGCGGGCACGGCGGCCCCATCCCACAGGCCCTGCAGCATCGCGCGGCCGTTACCGGCGGCGCCCGCCGGCAGGACAGCCTGCTGCTCGCCGGATGCAGCGCTGAGCATGGCGCCCGAGCCGGACGCCCGCAGGCAGCCATGCGGCCCTGGCAACGAGCCCACAGCTCGTGCGGCGGCTGTGGCGAGGGCTGGGCCGTGCCGCAGGAGCGGGGGGCCATCACTCGACCCCCGCAGCGCAGCACCTCCTCCCCTGGGCTCCCTCACAGCCCCTCGCCTGCTGTGAAGGGACTGCAAACGCAGCTGGGAGGGCAAAGGAGACTGCGAACGTTTCTTCAGTCACGCAGGTAGCGGATGCAGCGAGAGCGCCTGAGGCAGGGAACAGGATGGCGAGAGAAAGACAGGGACAGGGAGCCCGACAGGTGGAGAAAGAAGCAGCAGGGAGAGAAGAAGAGAGGCAGCAGATAGAGGGAGAAGGGAGCAGGGCAGAGACCGACAAAGGAGGACGGAGACGCAGGACAAAACTGGGACAGGCAGCACGACAGAGAGGAAGGAAAGAAGAACAGGGGCAGGAAGCTGGACCGAGACACATGGAGAAAGACAACAAAGAACAGGGCAGAGAGGGAGGATGAAACAACAGGGACAGGGAGCCAAGACAGCCAACAATGGAGGGAAGGGGCGGGGGTGGGGGGAACAACAACACGGTACAAACCACAGAGCTACACACTACAGGTGGAAGAATTAAAAAATAGAGCCGGGGAGCCAGAAAAAAAAAAAAAAAAGCTGGAGAGCAAAAAGTATAGCGATTCATACAAAAAGGGAGGGAATATTAAAATAGCGTCATCAGGGAGCCAGAGAAAGCGAGACGGAGAAAGGACAAAAGCAACAGGCTACAGGGCAGAGAGGGAGGAACTCATGAGCAGCAACAGAGCTCCGGCCAGAGAGAGACGGAAAAAAGTACAAGACTGCAGGGGCTGCAGGGCAGAGAAGGAAGAATTGACCAACAGGGACAGGGGACCAGACAGAGCGTGATCGAGAACAGAAAAAACCAGCAGCGGGCTACAGGGAAGAGGAATTCAAGAGCAGGGACTGGGAGCTGGACAAAGAGACAGAAAAAAAAAAAAAAAACCACGAAACAGTGATGGGCTATGAGACAAATAAGGAGGAAAGAAAAAACAGCAGCAGGGAGCCAGACAGAAGAGACTGAGAAACACAGACAAATAGCTTGGGGCTATGGGACAGAGAATGTGGAATGAAAAGGCAGAGAGAGGGAGCCAGACAGAGAGCAGGGGGAAAATCCAGACAGGCTACGGAGGGGCAGAAGAAGGAATTAAAATCTGGGGACAGAGAGCTGAACAGAGAGGGATGGCGACAGCAGGGAATAGCAGCGGGTGCAGGAGTAAGAGGGAGAAAATAATCGATAGGGACAGGGAGCTGGATACAGAGGGTCAGAGAAAGGTGAAAATAGGGGTAGGGTAGAGGGCAGAGAGTAAGAATTAAAAAATGGGGGCACTGAGACACAGAGATGGAGAGAAGAAAAAAGCAACAGGCTACACAGCAAAGGAGGAGGAATTAAAAAACACGGACAGGAAGTGCGAAAGTGAGAAGGGGCTGGGGGGGGTGGGGTGGGCCGGGGACTCCAGGACACACGACTCCTGACAGGCAACAGGACAGAGAGGGAGGAATTAAAAGGGAGGGACTGGGAGCTGGGAGAGGGGGAGAAAGAAAAAGAATCACGGCACACTACAGGGCTGAGAAGGAAGAAACTGAACAGGGACAGGGAAACGGCCAAAGAGAGCCCAACGAAAGAAAATGTGCCGATGGGCTACAGGACAGAGAGGGAGGAGTGAAACAACAGGGAGCCAGAGCCAGGCACAGAGAGATCGAGACAGAAAAAACAGCCAGGAGCAACGAGGCGGGGCAGGGGTGGGGGGAAGCTGCGAGGATCTGGAGCCAGACAGAGCAACAGCAAAAGAAAATGACAACGACAAGCTCCAGGGAGGAGCGGGAGGAATGAAAAGACAGAGATGAGGGGCCGGACCCAGTGTGACACACGCAGGAAGCACAGCAACAGCTGGAGGGCAGAGAGGGAAGAATTAAAACACAGGGACAGGGCGCCAGAGGTGGAGTGGGGAGACAGATAAAGGGGGAGAGGGCAGACAGAAAGACAGGCTACAGGGAGAAGCAGGAGGAATTAAAGAAATGGGATCCACAGCCGGACAGAGAGAAGGAGAAAGCAGCACAATCACCACAGGCTACAGGGCCCAGAAGGAAGAAACTGAAAAACAGGGAAGCGGGAGCCGTCCAGAGAGAGATATGAAGAAAGGGAAGATAGCGGGGAGCCGCCACACGGCAGCAAGGGAAGGATTAAAAAGATGGGGCAGGGAGCCGGACAGGGAGCGATGGAGAAAGAAACAAAGCCCCTTGATGGGCTACAGGACAGAGAGGGAGCAACTGAAGACTCGGGGAAAAGGAGCAGGACAGAGAACGGAAAACCAGTGACGGGCCACAGGGCAGAGGGAGGAACCACATATGTGGGGAGAGGCAACTGGCCAGAGAGAGATGAGGACAGACAGATAACAGCAGTGGGCTACAGGGCTGAGAGAGAAACTGAAAAACGGGGACCGAGAGCCGGGAACAGGAGACACGCAGAAACACCAAATCGCAACAGGCCACAGGACAGAGAGGGAAGAAATAAACATCTGGGACCAGGAGCAACCTACAGAGAGACGTCGGGAAACGGAAGTTTCAAGAACAATGCATACGAGGCAGAGAGGAAGGCATTTTTAGAAGTGGGTCAAGACAGGGACAGGGAGCCCAACAGAGACAGAGAGAACAAGAAAGCAACAACGGGCTGCGAGACAGACAGGGAGCAATTGAAAAATCCCAGCAGGGAGAGACGGCAAAAGGAATGAAATCGCAACACGAACTTCGAAAGCGACAGGCTGCAGGGCAGAGAGGGAGGAATTTTAAAAAATCCGGATCTTGTGCTGGACCAAGAGAGACCGAGCAAATAAAAATGGTGAGGCCTAAAAGGGCACACAGGAAGGAATTAAACAACAGGGACAGAGAGCCAGACAGAGAAAAGTCCTGACAGGCTTCCAGAGAGAGAGGGGAATTTAAAATTAGAGACCAGGAGCTGGACAGAGAGAGACTGAGAAAGGGGAGGGGGGAAAAAAAAAAAAAAAAAAAAAAAAAAGACAGGGGCGGGCAAGGGGGAAATCACAGCACCATGTGAAAGACAGGGGGCCAGGGGAGGGATAGGGAGGGCCTGGGACACACAAGTGGGGCGATGGGGCCCCGAGGGCCCAGGACTCACCGCATCCCTTGTTCTCAGTGCTGCCAGGAGAATTTGCCCGTTCAGACGCTTCCTTCTCTTCCTCTCCTCCCTTCCTCTTCTGCAGCTCCGGTCACATGGTGGTTCTCCACCTAAAAGATTACATGGCTGTCTCAATTCTTGCGAGACAAGGCTTCCTAGACATGTAGCCTCGCTCGTTCATGCATCACACGGCCGTACCATGCCATGGGTTACGCACATGGACTCTCCGCTTGCCTGCGGCGGGAGGCAGCTGCCGGCCGGCCGGCCTCTGATTCCTTCTTCTTTCTCTGGCCTCTCCAGCTTCAGCCGCAGCAGCTCCTGTCCACTGCCCACAGCCAGCAAGCGCTCCGCCCGCCCCTTTTTGCCCCCACGCCGCGACGAGAGCGAGGTCAGGCAGAGACAACCCAGGCAAGACCGAGGCGGGTGCAGACAACAGCATCCTCAGGGGAGGAAGGGACACCTGTGCCCTCAGTGCAGCCTCTGGGAGACAAGGAGAATCAGTGACCATTATGACCGTAGATCATCCCCGGCCAAATCGCCTCCTTCCACAGCAGCTTCTGGAGATGCCACTTTTTCCCTGCACTGCAGTTAATGGTATCCACGTTAAGGCAGAATCAAGTGCATCCGAGGGCCAGCTTGCTGCCATCACAACAGGATGACCTGGGGAGACAGGCTGCAGGGGAGGTGCTGGAGCTGGGGGCAGCTGCGCGGGGCCAGCGGGGCCGGGGAAGGCTCAAGGGGAGCTCTGGCGAGTTGGGAAGGCACCCGGCGCCTGGAGGGGCGTCCGCCTCCTTCCCCTCTTCCCTCCCACCAGCTCCCGGGAGCTCCCCGGGGCTGCCCGCCGCAGCACGGGCCTTGAGGCTTCCCGTCCCGCCACCCCCGGCGGCCAGCGGCCAGCAGAGACTCCCGCACCCGCCGAAGGAGCTCGCTCGCCTCACCGCCGACCTCGCCCCTCACCCGCCGCCATGCTGCTCTCGCGCACCGCGCATGCGCGAGCCGCCGCCGGCGCGCCGGAAGGGCCACGCCCGGCGCGCGACCGCCGCGCTGCGGGACCGCGCTTTGGCCGCGCGGCAGCAGTGCCCGCCGGGCGGCGCGTGCCCGGGGCGGCCCCGGCACTGCAGCCCCGCGCGTTGCGCGCCGAGCGCCCGCCGGCCCCGCGCCCCTGGGGCGGGAGGACACGCCCCCGGCGGGGCGGGAGCGGGGAAGGGGCGGGTCTGAGCTTGGGCTGGGGGCGAGGGGCAAGTCGGGGGGTGCAGGCGGCACCCGAGGGGCGGTGGGAGGGCGGTGCCGAGCATGGTGGGGCGGAGGGGGCACAAGGTCGGAGGGCAGGGGGTTCGGGGGAACGTCCCGCAAAAACCTCGCATGGGGCAACATCTCCATGGGAATCACTTGGGGGGGAGGGACGGGACGGGGGGACGGACGACAGGGATGGGGGGGGGGGGGGGGGGGGGCGGGCAGAACAGCGGGGAGGAGACCCTCTGGGCCCCGGACTCTCCCCACCGGACAGCCCCGGCTGCAGCACCCGCGGGTCCCCGCTGGAGACAGAGCCAGGAGCCTCCGGCCGCAGGGCTGGCGCCGCCGGGCGAGCACGCTGAACGGCCGGCAGGCAAACCTGGGCAGGGGGAGCTGCCGAGCAGCACCAGACACAACACGGCAGCTCAAGAACAAAAATCCCAAGTTATGTCTCAGCATATGAGAAAAGTAACACAGGAGAAAGCAGAAGAATTCAGTGAGAATGAGGGATAGGATAGCAGTTGAGCTAAAGGAGGTCAGCTCAAACTACAACACATCTGTTCAAAGCCAGAGCCATCGGTACGCTTAAAAAAAAATTAAAAAAAAAAATCAATACTAAGACTCATCAATACAATTTTGAAAGCATTCTCAGCATAAAAGCAAACACCCTTGATAGTGCTGGAAAACGTCTCGTCCCTTTCTCACAGCACCCCTGGGGGGAGATACACCCCCCACCCCCCCCCCACCCGTGAGACCGCAGGAAGACCTCGTACCATCCTCGGACTCACCACAACAGCTACAGCCCTTGCGCCGCCGCCGCTGCTGCTGCACGTCTCGCTTGCTCAGTCAATAAATCTGCAGAGTGAAGTGTAAAACTCTAAATAAACATAACAAAGTCATGTTTAAAACGTTCTTTAAAGAAAGAACAAATCTCAGTCGTTCACTTTATACCGAAAAGGCACGTGGATGTTCATGTACATCCAACAACAATGCTCACACTACCAAAGTATTTGATTTGATGTTTGCGTTAACTGCACTCACCCAGCTGCAAGCAGATACCATTAAATCACCTGTCTCCAAAATACACCGTTCCCATCCGACTGGGGGGTTTCTTGTGCATTACACCATTAGGAGGGACATCTGGGCAGCTGCACCGCCCAGGAGAGATGCCACCCAATGGCCAGGGAAATGCACCACCGAAAGCCAGACAGAAATAAAGTACTTTGGAGTGCTCCCTCCAAATATGGGGAAAACCACCCATAACATTCAGCAGCCTCTCTTTTTAAACACATAGAAGAAATACCAAATTGCTTAAACACCCTCTTCAATCGTACCCTGAAGCTCGCGGGCGGTTACAGTTTAAACAAGGCAAGTCCATTTGTATATTACACAACATGAACTGTTTGGGGTTTTTTCCTATCAGAAATGAAACTTATAAAAAATTAGTAAGATAAGAGATCCCCATACTATTTTACTTTGGGGACACACACACACACACGACACACACACAGATGGGACCATGACGGACAGGGATGACGACACAATGCAGAAATCAACCACCCAGTTCTGCAATGCTTAAGGCTACCAAACAGGACTGGAAGATTTGCCAGAGAGAGGTGGGGGGAAAAAACCCACCAAACAAGCAAAAAAACCCCAAACAACAAAACAAAACAACACAACACAAAAAAAAAACCAACCCACGACCTTGATTGCTCTTAGTACAGATGTCAGTATCTCAGTCAGGTTTTCACGTACCCCTATGAGATATTTTAAACACTTAAGGACTGAAAAAGGAGAAAGCTTTTATCTGGAACACAGTCCATTTCTTCAGAACATCCAAACTCTGACGCACAGTTTCTTTCCCCTTTCAGCACCATACGATTCTCACAGAATCGTTTCTCAGCAAGCACACAAAACAGAAAGCTACGCACGCTCTCAGGAAGAGCAAATAAACGGAGGGGAGTACACTTCACACAGGCACAACGTGCTCCAGAACAGACCTTATTTTGAGTGTTTCTGCTGAAGCACTTCCTATCAAAACTAGAGAAGGAGAGCTGGCACGTTCTTCACGTTCACTTTAAAGTCCGTACTACAAGTACCTGGGGAAAAACGCAGACGCACGGGGCAGACGTACCTTGTCCTTGTAGGCCACTCGGGATCCTCTGGGCCAGTCTTGTACCTCCAGGGCAGAAGAAAGGGTCACCATGGTGAAATGATGCCAGTTGATAGTCTGCTGAGAGAGGAAAAAAAAAAAAAAACAAGCCACCTTTTAGCACAAAGCGGGCTAGGAATCGAAAGCTTCCTATTTCGGCGAAGGTTTGCAATGACTACAACCGAGTGGAGGAAAAAGCATTTTGCATCATCTTTGGTACAGCTGTTGAGACAGGCCACTAGAGATTTTGGTTTTCATAGAAAACTGGGTGCTTTCTGTCTTTTTTTTTTTTTCTTTTTTTTCTCCTTCTGACTCATTGGCAGCTTCAGTCTCACCAGAACTCCCTTCCTTAGATCGACACAGATAACTACGCACCTTTTCTCAAGCCTACATAGAGCCAGGGTTTCCTCACCCTAGACATCCCAAATCGAATACTATCCTTAAAATGTACAGCGACCCACCTGCCCTTGTCAACTGCCTCCTTGCAGAAACTGCCCCTTCACAGCTCGTCCCCGTCTCAGCGGATTGTCCTGCTGGAGGATGAAGTGCAGAAGATGCGTATCCCCACAGCATTTGTCTGTGAGGGTACATGTTCAGAAATACTCTGAATCTGTAAGACAGACAGGTGTAATTTCTGCGATTTCAATCATCAGAACTCAATTGTGAGGAAACAAACTAATGTTTAAATGAAGGGTCTGTACGCTACAGTCCTAGGAGAGGGGCAGGGGGGAGAAAGGCATTACAAATTGGAAAAAAAAAAAAAAAGGGCATGATTCGGAGCTCCCAATCATGACGGAGCGGTGGGGACAGTAACAAAAGCAAAGACAAACAGCAGCAACGTTAAGTGAAATCCAGCTTTAATTCTGATCACGTCTTTAAGAGACTCCCCAAGTCTATACCTCAGTCCTACGAAGGACTAGTCCTTTTTTTTGAAGGACAAGTTGTTTTTTTTTTTTTAACACATAAAAGTCCCAGACTGAGGGCTCCACGGAATAGCATGTGGACTGAACCACAGGACAAGCAGTCATCAACACTCTAATGAAAAAACCAAATCGACTATAAACCAAGTTTAAACATCACTGTCCATCCTGTTTCTTTGGTTACATTTCTACCGGCATCTAGGTGCTCAAGAGTTCACTGTCCTCACACCACAGGTTACTGACAATGTACTCGGGCATCTAAAAATAAAAAGCCATCTCCACCCCACCCATAAAATCAGGGTGAACCACGAGAAGAGAAACTCTCAAGGCGGCAACAGGCAGCTCTGCACTTACCACGGAGGAAAGTCTGTTCCTCGGCCCGGAAAAAAAAACACTCTCGACTCCCAAGGGACCTCCCGGGGAACGAACCGTGCTCCATTAACGGCGTTTTGTCCCCAGCTTCTCTGCCCCGGGCTTGGGTGGGGAGGGGCGGCGGGGCCCTTCTACTCGCCCTGGCCCCTCCGCGCTCCCCCAGCCCCACGTGGGCCATCGCCCAAGCACCGACCGCATCCGCCCGCGCGGGATCTCCCTCGTGGGACGCGGAACGCGACGCCGGGAAGAGGCGGCGGAACAGGAACCTCTTGGTCAGGTCGCCCGGCCAGCGGCGAGAAGACCGAGCCAGGTTCTGCCCGAGGGGCCGGGCAGGGCCCCCTGGAGCCCCAGCCGGCCCGTTTCCGTCCCCTTTGCCCGGCACTGAGCAGGCCCCGCCGCCCCGCCCCAGACACCGGCGAGCACCGCCCGGCCCGCTCCGGCGCACCGGCAGGGCAGCCCAGCAGCGCCGCGCCCCGGGACCGCCGCTCCCGCCGTGCCGCGAGAGGCGCCTGCCCGGCTTCAGGCCCTGCGGGGACACCGCCCTCCCCACCCTCCCCCCCACGGCGCGGCTCCCCCCCGCTTCTTCCCACACGGCGCGGCTCCGCCCGCAGCCTCCCCCGCCCCGCTCCGCGCCTCCGACACGGGCCCCGCCGGCCTGGCCGCCCGCCTCACGGCTTTCCCCGGGACCCACCGGTCGATCGCCCGCTCCCCACTCACCCGCTCCCCCGGCGGAGCCCGAGCCAGAAGAGCCCCAGCCGCAGCCCCAGCCCCGCAACGTTCGGTGACCGCGCCGCTCCTGCCGCGACTCGCACTGCCGGGCGGTGCACCGGAGAGTGCAGGAAGCCACGCGCCCCGGAGGGGCGGGGAGAGAGGCGGAAGTGACGCTTCCGGCGGCGCGACAGGATGCAGGAACACGCGCCCACCAGAACGGGGGATGCGGCAAAGCGCGCCCCCTGCCGGGCGGGGGGAGCATGGAAGACACACCCCTGGGCGGGCGGGAGCACCGCTGGGCAGCGCCAAAGCACGCGCACCAGGGGCGGGAGGAGGGAGCGGGACGGCACCTCCGGGCGGCCGGCGACCAGGAGACCCCGCGCACCCGCCGAAAGGGATGACTCGCTCGCCTCACCGGTGGCCTCGGCCCTCCCCCGGCGCGCCGCCGTGCTGCTGCCGGGCACGCGTTTGCCCGGCACGCGCTTGCCCCGCCCACCACCGACGCGCCGGAGGGGCCGGAGCCGGCGCGCGAACGGGCAGAGGGCGAGGGGCGGAGCGGCAGCGGGGCTGCCTTACCGGGAGGCAGCAGACGGCGCCAGGCAGCCCCCGCGGTGTCGCATGGCCGCTGCGGGCGAACGGCAGCGTGGAAACAGCGAACGACACCGCGGGTCGGGGCTGCAGTACCTGCCCTTGGCCGCATGGTGGCAGCAGAGCGCCGCAAAGCGAACTGAAACGCGCAGAAAGCCCATTTAAGAAGCGCGGGCTCTGAGGAAATCCGGGGGCGATGGACAGAAAAGGCAGCGAACGTGCCCCTCCAGCCCGTATCCGGGGCTACACTGCAACAGCTGCCCTGTCCCCCGATGACCCCTCACTAGCCAGGGAGGGGCGTCGAGAAAAGGGGAGGAGACCTGCGGGTCGAAGTGAAATCGGGTTTAACGAGACAGCACCACTACCAACAGAGGCATGCAAAGTTACACTGGGCCAAATGAACGTGCAGCAGCCACGATCGACAGGAGAGGGGTCCTCGGGAGCAAGGAGAAGCAGGGAAAGGAGAGAGCCCTGCAGGAGCCCCGCGGGAGATCCCCTTCCTCAGCAAACCTTCCCCCTTTATACTGAGCATGACACAGTGGTCTGGGCTACACCTGTAGCTGACTCAAACTGCTAACAGCCTGCTGAGCATTGCTGGGCTGTGATTCTGGACCAGCCAAACCGTGACGGCAAAACACAGACAGGCAAGGCTGTAGACAGAAACTTTTAAAAGCGATGGGGATTAAGGAAATAAGGGAAAAAAATAAAAATAGTAATGGAGAAGTAGAAAGAAAAATCTGTAAAGCAAAGGCACTGAAGAAAAAGAAAAAGTTAAAACTTAAGATATCAAAAAGCAAAGAGTAGATGTAGAAAATACAGTGTAAGCAATAGGGATTAGGGAAATAAAGGGGAAAGATATAAAAATACAGAAAGTGACAGCCAACAAAAATGGAGACAGAGAAAGAAAAATTTAAAAGGATGGTGGTGAGGAAAGATAAGGCATAATTAAAAAATAAAGACAGGATGTGGGATAAAAGTAGATAGAAATCTTTAAGAGCAACAGGGTACAAGAAACAGAAATAATTTAAAAATAGGGTCGGGGAGGTGGATAGAAGAAAATTGAGGAAGAATTTTTTTTTTTTTTTTTAAGTGAGAGCATACAGGACAGAGAGAGGAATTAAAAAGGAGGGACAGGGTGCCAGAGGGAGGGAAAATGAGAAAGAGAAATTGCAATGCAGTGAGGCACAAGAAACACGGGAAAGCATTAAGAAATTGGGAGAGGGAGCCAGAAAATGGGACACCATGAACAAGAGAGGGCTGGAGAGGGGGACAAGGGTGTAGAGAGGAGAGCTGAGAGATTGCACCAGAAAATAGGGACCGAGAGACAAATCGGAGAGATGGGGAGTGAGGCAGAAGGGACTGACGAGACAGAGGCAAAACAAGGGCCGGGGACAAATTCTAAAGCAACAGGGAAAAAGAAACATAGGCAAGAAATTAAAAATAGAAACAGGGAGCCAAATAGAAACACATGTAGAACAAATATTTCAAAAAGCGATGGAGTACGGGAAACACAGGCAAGAAATAACACATGGGGGCAGGGTGACAGATGGAAGAAGCAAAACTGAAGAAGTGGTTGGGTAGAGGACACAGAGGGAAGAATTAAGAACTAGAGTCAGGGAGATGGACAGAGGGAAAAGCAGAAAGAATATTTTAAATGTGAAAGGGTACAAGAATTAAAAGAATAGGTATATGGACCTGCGTAAAGGGATGCAGGCAAAAATGTGAAAAACAACAAGATACGAGAAACAGGCAAGAAATTAAAATTAGGTCAGGGAGGGGGAGAGCAAGAGAGAGGTTGCAAGAAAATTTAAAAAGCGACTGGGTTCAAGAGACTTAAGTGAGAAGTTAAAAGACAGGAACGGAGAGGTAGAAACTTTCAAAAGCAATGGGGTACAAGAAACATGCAAGGAGGAAAAAACAGGAACAGAGAGCCCAGTAGAAGCAAACTGCCATGGGTTGACCTTGGCTGGCTGTTGAGTGCCCACCAAGGTGCTCCATCACTTCCTTTCCTCAACCAGAGGAAGAAAATACAACAAAAGCGCTAGTGGAAACCCACCACACTTCCCACAATCAACAGGGACCTGGATAAATGGAGGCAGGGAGAGAGGGAGACCTAGAAATGCCCTTTTCACAAGCAATAGGGCAGAATGAGAACAGAGCTCGTGGGGTGCCAGGAAGGAAACGACATAGAAAGGAAAGGTAGAAGGTGACACTTTACAGGGCAATGCTAGCAAAAGAGCAAAAAGCTTTGGGGAACTAGACAGCCTGAAAGGCAGACAGAGGCAGGGACAGGCAAGGAGGCAGGCAGAGATCCAGAGAACCGGGGCAGGGATGGCCCTGGACACACACGAGGGGACACGTGGCTCCTGGTGACAACGGCAGACCTTCACCGCCCCGAGGCTTTTCTCTCTGTCTCTGCCCCTTCCTCCTCCACAGTGCCAGCTGCCTGACCTTAGGAGCAGGCGGTGGGTGACTCAATGCACTTCTCTCACGAGGTTTCCTGGACATGCAGCAGCTCACACGTGTGCAGCCAACAGAGGCGCCAAGGTCCTGGTGCTGTGTTATGGTGGCATTCTCTGTTGTGGATGGGTGGGAGGGATCCTTCCTTGCCACAGGGACCAGCTGGAGACAGTTGCCTGTGGAAGCCCCTTGGTTTGACTCCTCAGCCAGCTCCTGCAGGCAGGCATGCCCAGGCAGCCCCCTTCATAGCCCAAAGTAGGGCCAGCCCCATCATTAGCCTCAGTGGCCACACCTGCCCCAGCTGGAGCCCATCAGGAACAGGTGCCTGGGCAAAGCCCCACAGCACATGGCCCCCTCCCCGGCACCTGCCCACAGCCACGAGCTCTGCACCCAGGGGCTTGAATACCATCCAGGGGCACAGAGGAGGCAGGAAAAGTTTACTCACCTCTGCCCAGAACAAATCCTGGCACTGAGCTGGCTACAAGGCTCGGTGTGCAAACACAGCAAACGCAGCAGGAGAGAAGGGAAAAAGCAGGAGGAAGGTAGAGAAGAGGTGGGGGACAGGCAGCCAGTAAACGGGATGCTGCAAACAGGAGAGGGACAGGGAGCAGGACAGTAGCATAGAGAGAGGAGTACTGGGACACTGAGCAAAAAACCCAGGGAGAGATGGAGGAATACATAAGAGCGAGGAGGAGCAGGAGAGAGAGGCCAAAGGGACCAGCAGGACCACAAGGCAGGGACAAGACAAGGGACAGGGAAATATTGTAAAGCAATAGGGGAAAAGAAACAGAGGCAAGAACTAACACATAGGGTCAGGAAGACAAAAAGAGGGAGCCTTACAAAGACAATGTAAAAAGTGACACCATTTCCACCCCCGTCTTGACTTCCACATTTTCCCTGACTTCGCACCCCATCTCAGCCTCCACTTTCTTCCAGCCCTGCCTCTCCCCCTGGCTTGAGGGGAAGCCCCAGTGCAATCAGGAAGGTGTTAGGCTGTCCATCAGGCTCCCACAGCAAAGGGGCCAGGACAGAAAGCCATTGCTGGCCCTCCCCATCCCTGGGCAGCCCTTTCCCAGGCAGCAGAAGGAGCGGCAGGCAGGGCAGCAGAGGTGGACCGGGACACACACAGGAGAACGTGTGACTCACCCCAGCTCCTGGCACCAGCTCAGATCTTCAGCACCCCAACACTTTTCTCTCAACTCCCCTCCACCGCCAGGCTGGCCAGCGGCTCACACACACAGCCGATGCAGGCACCAAGCTGCCAGCAATGTGTGCTGGTGGTCTGCTCCATCATGGACAGCTCAGGGGGATCCTTCCTTACCACAGGGACCAGCCATTCCATTCTGGAGGTAGCTCCAGCTACCTCCTCAGCCAGTTCCCCTTTATCAGCTCCCTCAGGCAGCCCCTTTATAGCCCACAGGAGGGCCGGCCCTGTTATTAGCCCCACTGGCCACACCTGGAGCCCATCAGGAACAGGGGCCACAGGCAAGAACAAGCACCCAGGGACAAGGAGCTCTGAAGAGGGAGATGTAGGAAGAAAATGTAAAAAGCAATACTGCTTTTCCACTCTCCCACCCACCCCTGCCCTTGGGAAAGCCTGATGGAAACCATGAGACTTCAGGGTGTCCCTGCTGGGTGCCCCTCATTCCCCCTGATATCTACTGGTGATGGCATTTTGGGCCCAAGGAAGTGCCAGAGCGAAGTTTGGAATGCAAACAGTTTGTTTAAAACAGTTTGCATCTGGAGCAGCAGTTCTTGTAGTGGTGGGGGCAAGGCAGGTGCATGGAGCAGGGACAAGGGGAGGGGGACACAAAACATGGTAATGGGAGGCAGGTGCAAGGCACACCCATGGTGGGGGGGCGGGGGGGGGGGAGGAAGGCAGGTGCACAGGGGGAGGATAGGGTGTGAGCTATGCACACCCATAAAGTGGGTACAAAAATCTGTCAGGGATAACCTGATTGAGGAAGATGAAGTTGACCTTGACAGCATTCCAGTATACCCTTGAAAAGACAGAAGAAGTGGATGAAGAATGTTGTAAACAAGTTTGAGGAAGTTATAAGAGATTGAGCAAGAAGAGACTGAGCAAGTAATACCACAGAGCAGAAACTTGGCAAGAGAACAGTAGGTACAGTGAGAAATACAGTAGGAGCTCCAGCCAATCATTATGTGAATGGAGGTGAATGGACAAAGCTATTGAGCGAATCATTTTAGCAGCCTTAGTGCATGAACAGGTGGACAGATAAGAAAGGTTATAAAAGGGTACGCTTTTTCTGCTGCACCATCTCAGCCATCTTGGTTTTTGCAACTTAATAAAGACTGCCTTCTTACATATACTCTTGTCGTTGTCCATCCCTACCATGAAAAAAAGCAGGCAAGGCAGGCCCATGGGAGGCAGGGACATGACAAGTAGGGCCAGGCACACACACGGGAGTCAAGGCCACAAAGATCGGGGTGGCATGGGAAAAACCCCACCTGAAGGCAGAGACAGGGGTATGGGGGGGCATAGACAGGTGCAGATGTGGTGCACATCCTCATGCTACTCGATAATCTCACCTTCAGTCCTAGGAAAGGAAATGGGATCACAAACCCTTGTCACAAAAAACAAGTTGCCATCCTGCAGGAAGTTCAGAATTCCAGGAAAATCCAGTGCACCTATGTCTTGGTTTGAAAGACAGGTGTCTGTGGAGGAAGGCAGGAGCCTCCCTTGAAATGGAAAGTGCAACCCCCTTCCCTCCAAATTATTATAATTTTGAAATTAACGGGCGTTCAGGCAAAGATACGGGGAATAGGAATAACAGTTCTTTACTAATATATATATATATATATATATAAAAAACACAAGGCAGGGAAAAAACAAACAACCCACTGGTTTACACTGACAGAGTCAGGAATACAACCTGACACCCTGTTAGGGTGGCAGTAGCAGTCCGATAAGATGCTGGCTGCAGTCCTCCTGAAGCGATGGATGTAGTTCTGTGGAAGCAGCAATCAGGTAAAAGAGTCTGGTCTTCCTCCGAAGGTCCAGTGGTAGGTAGGTAGCTCTTGTCCTCTGGAACTCCAGTGGGGGGAAAAGCTCCTCTGGGAATCCACTGGAAGAAGGCTGCTAGGGTGTTCAAAATCTCTGTTTTTATTTGGCATGGACTGCTTGGCTCCTTCCCCCCCGCCCCCCCCACCCCCGGGCGGAGCATCTCACAATGGGATGGGGAGTCGTGAGGCAGTTCCTTGATGGGCCATTAACAGGAGATAGTCCAGGAGCGAGTTATCGATGAGTCAGGCGATAAGGCATTGTTGTGCCCAGTAACAGGAGATAGTCCGGGGGGGGGAGGCAGAGAGCACCGCCCCACCTGGTCTCAACAGCTCCTGAAGATGGTAATAGAATATTTTTTTCTTTTGGCACATTTTGCACTGTAACCCAGGACAACCTAGAACAAAACCACAGCAAAACTGTCAGTTAAAAAAGCTGTGTGTTTTAGAACCCTCTCATCACCCCTTAACACTCCGTATGAAACTGCTGACAAATAATAAAAAAAAAAAGCCCAAGCTGCATCCCAGGGCTCTCTCTACTGTGGGTGCTGCTGGAGCTTGCCCAATCCCACAGCTCTCACCTCGCCCAGAAGGAGCTCCCTGGGCAGAGCCCGGGACTCATCTACCCCAGGCCCCGCCCACTGCCTTTCCAAACATCCCCCGGGGAAGGGGCCGCCGCGGGGCACAAAGGTGAGAGCGTCCGGTGCGTAGCCCACTCACTGTAGGCGGTAGCAGGAGAGAGCGCGGCAGCGCGCACCCGGAGCTGCAGTACCGTCTTTTGGTCACAGGGTGGCAGCAGGGTGCGCGGCAGCGCCGCCGGGGCTGCATAACCGCTTTTTGGTCACAGGGTGGCAGCAGGGAGCGCGGAAAGCTCCGCTGGGCCTGCAGTACCGACTTTCGGTCACAGGGTGGCAGCAGGGAGCGCGGCAGCGCCTTCGGGACTGCAGTACTGCTTTTCGGTCACAGGGTGGCAGCAGGGAGCGCGGCAGCGCCTTCGGGACTGCAGTACTGCTTTTCGGTCACAGGGTGGCAGCAGGGAGCGCGGCAGCGCCTTCGGGACTGCAGTACTGCTTTTCGGTCACAGGGTGGCAGCAGAGAGCGCCACAAATCGGTGTCACCGCACACGCGCGTGTACCACGCCCCAGTACCCAACCCTAGTCAAATCGTGGTAGCAGAGCGCGCCGCAGGCGGCCGCCAGCGCGCATGCGCGTACCCCGGCCTGCAGTACCGCACACCCCCCACGCGCAGGCAGCACAAAGCGCCGTTTCACGCAGCACCCCCGTGCGGTCACAGCGGCGCAGCAGCACCTGCGTCTTTCTCTGACACTGGGGGTACAGGGGGACCCGGAGAGGGGTGGGGGATGACCGACACCAACGGCTCTCCCCGGCATAACCCACAGACGAGCACTCACCTGCCACAGCCCACGAGACAGAATCCATGCTCGATGCCTGCCCCCCGCCGGATCATCGACGCCGGCTGCCGCACAGCAGAGGGGTGGCAGGGCGTCCGCCAAAGGACAGTGCCATGGCTCTTGCTCGCACTCGGCTCTGCCACATTCCCCGTCTCGGACCACGCCCGGACGGGCTCCCCAGAGCAACAACTGCCCCTTTCCCCACCGGACAGCCGTGGCAGAAAGCTTGGACAGAGACAGAGCTGGCCCCGCGGGGCGAGAGCGCTGAGCCACCGGCAGGCAAACCTGGGGGGGGGGGGGGGGGGGGGGCGAGCTGCTGCGCAGCACCGGACACTCACAGCAAGACATCGGGAAAAAAAGGCCCCAGCCATAGTTCAGCACATTAGAAGAACAACACAGAAGCAAGGAGAGGAATTCAATAGAACGAGGGACAGGAGAGCAGTCGAACTGAAGGAGACCAGCCCGAAATACAGACACATCCTCTACAAACCAGAGTGATTTGAATACTTAACACTCCATAGAAAGACAAACAGATACGATTTCCAACCCCTTCTTAGCAGAAAAGCAACTGCTCTTGCTCATGTTTGATGCCCTTCCTTAGAGCGCTGCTGCAGAACAAGGCTGTACACCCCCATCTAGATCTATGCTTACACCTGTCTCCAAAATACACAGTTGTTATTTGACTCTGCTCCTGCCCCACCTTGTTCTATCATGTCACATGATTAGAAACCAAGTACTTCAGAGCGCTCTGTCAAAACACAGGGAAGAAACTCAGTAACATGCAGCTGCCTCTGGCTTGGAAAGAGTTAGAGAAACCCCTGACCGCTTAAGTACACCTCATACATTACATGCTGTACTGATTCGGCAGCGAGTTTAAACCGCGTTAGTCATTCTGCCAATTATACAATTTTAACTTTCTCTAGAGTTTCATATATGACAGGAAAAGATCAGTGAAATAATAGATCCCCCACATGGTTTTACTCATTAAAAAGAAAAAAAAAAGAAATTCAAATCCCCAGGGCTGCAACAGGTAAGGCCACCGAACAGGACTGGCAGATGCACTAAGGCTTCTGGCTGTACCAAAGCACGCAGAGGAACATTTTTTAATCGTATCTCGACCGTTGCAACCAAGAATGTAAAGACCAGCGACGCCATCCACTTTTGGAACACTTGCTGTGCTTCAGTCTTTGGAAACAAATTGACTTTGCTGTTGTTTTGTTTTTCAAAAGAGGGCAAAAAGTCTCACTGCTCATGACTTCTACAGCCAAGCACACAGAGTCCGACAGGCAGTTCGTACAACGCAATTTCTTTGAAGGAGAAAGATTTCCATTCCAGGAAAATCCCTTTTCCAACTGAAATCAAAGTTACGCACTGCAGGACAACGGTCCCTGGTCCCTCAGCTTCGCTTCCAGAGGGCTGGGGATCCGCGTCCATCCTCAGCAGAAACCACATCAACTAACCTGATTACTCCTGCAGTTGCCACGTTCCTCCTCATCGCCTACAGAAAAAAAAAAAAAAAAAAACCCACACACACCGCTGACAGTGGTAGCTGTCACACGGGTCACCACAGACCTCCTCGAAACACCCTCCTCCTCAAAAGGAACGTGGTCTTCCGCTCAACTGCTCCGCACCGATTCCCGTGTTGGACGCTGCAGCTGTCATCGCTTGCGGCCCCCCTAAGGTAGCAACAGACAGAGAAATACCGTCACGCTTGGGAGAAATCACCAGCCCCACGCTCCTCCTTGCTGCTCCTTAGCTCACCACCTCAAAAGCTCACCCAACTCCAAAGGCAGCTGCGTAACACCTGCACAAACGCACAGAAACGCTTGACCGAGCTGCCGCAGGATGCTCCGCTCTTGGACGCCGGCCCGGCTGACAACCGCCTCGCCTCCTCAGGCCGCTGGTCGGCGCGCAGCTTCGCCCCTCCGAGGCTATGTGCGTGACCTGCGAAAGCCAAAACAAAAGGCACGTGCTGAGATACCGCCCGAAACCACAGCCTGCCCGTGCCCATTCCCCTCTCCTCCTCCTCTACCTCGGCCGCCCACCCACCCTACCTCTGCCAGCTGCCGCGTTGAGGCTCCGGTACCACCTGTAAAACACAACCCATAAGGGATGCTTATAAACTTCACAAACGACACAACGCCTGAAAAGTAACTTCTCTGCTGCAGCCCACCAGTCCCAGCTCACCTCGCCCCAGCCACCCGCAGTGCCGATACCCTGCTTCGCTCGCTACTTCGTGCCTTTGGAATACAACAAACCTACCAAGACCTGTCAGCTGCTCACACAGCCATCGGCCGCATCTGCCCGCTGACACTGCGTGCCAACCCACCTTCTTATGGCCGCTCCCCCGCCCCTCCTCTAACCCTTTGGTGCACGGCTCGTCTCACTGCATCTGAAAACGGCATCGAACGAGTCACCCGGCTGCGGAGCAACAGCTTAACGGTTCCGGAGATCTCCTTTCCATGTAGGAATACCCTCTAGACTCCAACAACAGCCAGCCAGCCATCACAGAAAACCAAAGCCAAAGCAACACCTGGCCCTACGCGTACGACCCTTAGCACCTTCCACCCCGGAAGTCAAATGCCACGGCCCCTGACGAAAAGATACGGCCGCGGCCGCAACCGCAACGGTGGACGCGCGAGAAGCCGGGCCCCAAGACCCAACATCCACAGGATGCGGAGAAGTCGTCGTCCCAGAAGAGGGCTCCGTGAGAACAGACCGCTCGACAGCGGATACCCCAGCGCATCCTGGACCACTCGTCACCTTCTCGGACACGAGACATGCTGGACAGATCTGTGTGTGGAGCTTCTCGCGCGAGACTGGGAGCGCTCGGTCGGCGGTACCCCGGTGAGTCGAGGAGCACGAGACCCTCGGTGCGGCTACCGATGCGCCCGCCTACCGCAAAAGAATAAACCTCCGGAGCATTGAGACCTCATTAATGTGCAGTATAGCGCACACGGAACAAGCACCACCGACCGCCTCCTTACCACTGAACCCCTCAAGGAATCACAGCGGCGGTCAGCTGACGGAAAAACCATGGCGGCTGAAAGATCTAACACAGGCACCTTACAACCACAGAAACCGGTGCTAAACACACAACAGGTGAAAAACTACACGGAAACATAACTGCTGTGACCGGCACTACGACACGTCTCATCAGGCGCGTCATGAAAAAGTCAGAAACGGAGTCATGGGAAGGCTCGCGTGCCCGGGCCTACGACAGAAGACAGACCCTGGCTGGAGACTGTTACCAGCGCAAAGAACGCAGACCCTCTTCTCTGAGAAGTTCTGGGGAAGATGCCTTCTCGAGAAACTCTCAAGCTCCGTATACAGGCGAGTACAAGATGCTCACCCTAACCCTCGCTGGACAATTTCACCATCAGTCCTATTAAGAGAGAAAAAAGAGCATAGATCAAGACATCAGCAACTTACACAGCACACAGTAAAAACGGTGGGGAAAAAAAACAAGGTTCCATCTCCCATAGTCAGGAATTCCAGAAAAATGCAATGCATCTAAAATTTAAAAAAAAAAAATGGCAGGCTATTAAACCATTTTGCCACCCCCAAACCCTCAGCGGAAAACCGCCAGCCTGAAACAACAAAAACAACTGCATAAAAGGGTACTTCCTACTATGCCTACAGCCGAACCTCGGCCGGTCTCGAAACTCTTCCCTCACACCGACGCCTCCGCTTCTTGCCGTGAGCAAACCCCCGACGCCCGCGCAGCCCAGCCGGCTCCAAGAGCTGCCGCCAGCGACCAGACCAGCGGAGCGCCCGCAGCGCAGCAGCCCCGGAGCAGAACGGGCTCCCTGTGCAGAGGCCAGGGCTCGTACACCCGGGGCCCTGCTCACCACCCTTCCTGCAATCCCCTGGGAAAGGGGCTGGGGCGACCCCCAGCAGACACAAGGGCGGCCGGAGGAGCAGCGGGGAGTTTCCTCACCTGCCTCCGTGTCACGGGGTACAAAGCACTGAGCAAAGACAGCGACCCGTACCGCAAAGGCCGATACCTGCTCTTCTACTGCAGGTATCTGCGGCACCAGCAACGTGACCGGGCAGGGAATTAAACTAACGGAACCGCTTTAACTGGGAGAATAAGGACACAAACCTGAGCCAGGTGCAGTCAGCAACATCCCCGGGGAGGAACCGGCAACCAAGTCCTCAGCGCTGCCCCTGGGAGACACAAAGAACGGCCAACTGTTGTCCACAGCGACGGCCACCCCTTTCCCCAGGCAGGAACCCCTCCTTCTGCAGGAGCTCCTGGAGACGCCCCCTCCTGCCCCAGACCATTGCCAACGGCACCCGTGCTTATGGGGCAATAAAGCACGTTCGCGGGTCAGCTTGCTGCTGCGAGGGCAGGGTCTGGGGTGGTCAGGGGCTACGGGACAGGTGCTGGAGCTGTGGGCAGCTGCATGGGGCGCGCAGGCCGGAGCACTTTTCCAGGGGGTGGGAAGGCCTCCAGGTGCCCGGAGGCAGCCATCTGCCCCTCTTCCTCCTTCCTCTCCACCAGCTCACAAAACCCCTGGGAGCTGCCCTGACGGGGCCCGACGTCTGCTGTCGGCACTCTCGGGCAGGCGTGCCCTAGCAGCACCATCCCCTGGGGCTGCGGCCCCATGACACAGAGCGGCCATCGCCATCAGCCTCGCTGGCTCCCTCCGGGGCTCCTCCGGCACCAGCCCGCAGCTGCAGCCATGGCCCCTTACCCCCGCTGTGTACCTGCTCCCCTGGACTCTCTGACCGCTGCTCAGCAAGTACAAAGGAGACAGAGCGAGGGTTTATTTGCAAACCCATCTAAGTGCGAGGAACACGCCTGCTCTGGGGCTCAGAGCCCGTCCACTCACCCTTCCCTGGGACCGCTCGGCAGTCCACGCTGGGGCAGCAGGTACGGAGAACGAAAACACAGCCATGGGGAGCTGGGCAGAGGAACAGAAAGAGAAAAATAAGGTGAGGGAGAGGAACTGAGGAGCAGAGAAAGAGAGGTACCGGGAAAAGAACAGAGAGGGGGAGACACAGATAAAGAAAGGACACAGAGTCCTGGTCTGTGGAAGGAAAACGGGGTCAGGGAGCCAGGCGAGGGAAAAGAGCACGCCCACCAGCCCTGTGCCCAGGGGGCAGCAGCGGCCTTTCCTCACGGGGAAGTGGCAGCGGGCACGGCGGCCCCATCCCACAGGCCCTGCAGCATCGCGCGGCCGTTACCGGCGGCGCCCGCCGGCAGGACAGCCTGCTGCTCGCCGGATGCAGCGCTGAGCATGGCGCCCGAGCCGGACGCCCGCAGGCAGCCATGCGGCCCTGGCAACGAGCCCACAGCTCGTGCGGCGGCTGTGGCGAGGGCTGGGCCGTGCCGCAGGAGCGGGGGGCCATCACTCGACCCCCGCAGCGCAGCACCTCCTCCCCTGGGCTCCCTCACAGCCCCTCGCCTGCTGTGAAGGGACTGCAAACGCAGCTGGGAGGGCAAAGGAGACTGCGAACGTTTCTTCAGTCACGCAGGTAGCGGATGCAGCGAGAGCGCCTGAGGCAGGGAACAGGATGGCGAGAGAAAGACAGGGACAGGGAGCCCGACAGGTGGAGAAAGAAGCAGCAGGGAGAGAAGAAGAGAGGCAGCAGATAGAGGGAGAAGGGAGCAGGGCAGAGACCGACAAAGGAGGACGGAGACGCAGGACAAAACTGGGACAGGCAGCACGACAGAGAGGAAGGAAAGAAGAACAGGGGCAGGAAGCTGGACCGAGACACATGGAGAAAGACAACAAAGAACAGGGCAGAGAGGGAGGATGAAACAACAGGGACAGGGAGCCAAGACAGCCAACAATGGAGGGAAGGGGCGGGGGTGGGGGGAACAACAACACGGTACAAACCACAGAGCTACACACTACAGGTGGAAGAATTAAAAAATAGAGCCGGGGAGCCAGAAAAAAAAAAAAAAAAGCTGGAGAGCAAAAAGTATAGCGATTCATACAAAAAGGGAGGGAATATTAAAATAGCGTCATCAGGGAGCCAGAGAAAGCGAGACGGAGAAAGGACAAAAGCAACAGGCTACAGGGCAGAGAGGGAGGAACTCATGAGCAGCAACAGAGCTCCGGCCAGAGAGAGACGGAAAAAAGTACAAGACTGCAGGGGCTGCAGGGCAGAGAAGGAAGAATTGACCAACAGGGACAGGGGACCAGACAGAGCGTGATCGAGAACAGAAAAAACCAGCAGCGGGCTACAGGGAAGAGGAATTCAAGAGCAGGGACTGGGAGCTGGACAAAGAGACAGAAAAAAAAAAAAAAAACCACGAAACAGTGATGGGCTATGAGACAAATAAGGAGGAAAGAAAAAACAGCAGCAGGGAGCCAGACAGAAGAGACTGAGAAACACAGACAAATAGCTTGGGGCTATGGGACAGAGAATGTGGAATGAAAAGGCAGAGAGAGGGAGCCAGACAGAGAGCAGGGGGAAAATCCAGACAGGCTACGGAGGGGCAGAAGAAGGAATTAAAATCTGGGGACAGAGAGCTGAACAGAGAGGGATGGCGACAGCAGGGAATAGCAGCGGGTGCAGGAGTAAGAGGGAGAAAATAATCGATAGGGACAGGGAGCTGGATACAGAGGGTCAGAGAAAGGTGAAAATAGGGGTAGGGTAGAGGGCAGAGAGTAAGAATTAAAAAATGGGGGCACTGAGACACAGAGATGGAGAGAAGAAAAAAGCAACAGGCTACACAGCAAAGGAGGAGGAATTAAAAAACACGGACAGGAAGTGCGAAAGTGAGAAGGGGCTGGGGGGGGTGGGGTGGGCCGGGGACTCCAGGACACACGACTCCTGACAGGCAACAGGACAGAGAGGGAGGAATTAAAAGGGAGGGACTGGGAGCTGGGAGAGGGGGAGAAAGAAAAAGAATCACGGCACACTACAGGGCTGAGAAGGAAGAAACTGAACAGGGACAGGGAAACGGCCAAAGAGAGCCCAACGAAAGAAAATGTGCCGATGGGCTACAGGACAGAGAGGGAGGAGTGAAACAACAGGGAGCCAGAGCCAGGCACAGAGAGATCGAGACAGAAAAAACAGCCAGGAGCAACGAGGCGGGGCAGGGGTGGGGGGAAGCTGCGAGGATCTGGAGCCAGACAGAGCAACAGCAAAAGAAAATGACAACGACAAGCTCCAGGGAGGAGCGGGAGGAATGAAAAGACAGAGATGAGGGGCCGGACCCAGTGTGACACACGCAGGAAGCACAGCAACAGCTGGAGGGCAGAGAGGGAAGAATTAAAACACAGGGACAGGGCGCCAGAGGTGGAGTGGGGAGACAGATAAAGGGGGAGAGGGCAGACAGAAAGACAGGCTACAGGGAGAAGCAGGAGGAATTAAAGAAATGGGATCCACAGCCGGACAGAGAGAAGGAGAAAGCAGCACAATCACCACAGGCTACAGGGCCCAGAAGGAAGAAACTGAAAAACAGGGAAGCGGGAGCCGTCCAGAGAGAGATATGAAGAAAGGGAAGATAGCGGGGAGCCGCCACACGGCAGCAAGGGAAGGATTAAAAAGATGGGGCAGGGAGCCGGACAGGGAGCGATGGAGAAAGAAACAAAGCCCCTTGATGGGCTACAGGACAGAGAGGGAGCAACTGAAGACTCGGGGAAAAGGAGCAGGACAGAGAACGGAAAACCAGTGACGGGCCACAGGGCAGAGGGAGGAACCACATATGTGGGGAGAGGCAACTGGCCAGAGAGAGATGAGGACAGACAGATAACAGCAGTGGGCTACAGGGCTGAGAGAGAAACTGAAAAACGGGGACCGAGAGCCGGGAACAGGAGACACGCAGAAACACCAAATCGCAACAGGCCACAGGACAGAGAGGGAAGAAATAAACATCTGGGACCAGGAGCAACCTACAGAGAGACGTCGGGAAACGGAAGTTTCAAGAACAATGCATACGAGGCAGAGAGGAAGGCATTTTTAGAAGTGGGTCAAGACAGGGACAGGGAGCCCAACAGAGACAGAGAGAACAAGAAAGCAACAACGGGCTGCGAGACAGACAGGGAGCAATTGAAAAATCCCAGCAGGGAGAGACGGCAAAAGGAATGAAATCGCAACACGAACTTCGAAAGCGACAGGCTGCAGGGCAGAGAGGGAGGAATTTTAAAAAATCCGGATCTTGTGCTGGACCAAGAGAGACCGAGCAAATAAAAATGGTGAGGCCTAAAAGGGCACACAGGAAGGAATTAAACAACAGGGACAGAGAGCCAGACAGAGAAAAGTCCTGACAGGCTTCCAGAGAGAGAGGGGAATTTAAAATTAGAGACCAGGAGCTGGACAGAGAGAGACTGAGAAAGGGGAGGGGGAAAAAAAAAAAAAAAAAAAAAAAAAAAAGACAGGGGCGGGCAAGGGGGAAATCACAGCACCATGTGAAAGACAGGGGGCCAGGGGAGGGATAGGGAGGGCCTGGGACACACAAGTGGGGCGATGGGGCCCCGAGGGCCCAGGACTCACCGCATCCCTTGTTCTCAGTGCTGCCAGGAGAATTTGCCCGTTCAGACGCTTCCTTCTCTTCCTCTCCTCCCTTCCTCTTCTGCAGCTCCGGTCACATGGTGGTTCTCCACCTAAAAGATTACATGGCTGTCTCAACTCTTGCGAGACAAGGCTTCCTAGACATGTAGCCTCGCTCGTTCATGCATCACACGGCCGTACCATGCCATGGGTTACGCACATGGACTCTCCGCTTGCCTGCGGCGGGAGGCAGCTGCCGGCCGGCCGGCCTCTGATTCCTTCTTCTTTCTCTGGCCTCTCCAGCTTCAGCCGCAGCAGACCTGTCCACTGCCCACAGCCAGCAAGCGCTCCGCCCGCCCCTTTTTGCCCCCACGCCGCGACGAGAGCGAGGTCAGGCAGAGACAACCCAGGCAAGACCGAGGCGGGTGCAGACAACAGCATCCTCAGGGGAGGAAGGGACACCTGTGCCCTCAGTGCAGCCTCTGGGAGACAAGGAGAATCAGTGACCATTATGACCGTAGATCATCCCCGGCCAAATCGCCTCCTTCCACAGCAGCTTCTGGAGATGCCACTTTTTCCCTGCACTGCAGTTAATGGTATCCACGTTAAGGCAGAATCAAGTGCATCCGAGGGCCAGCTTGCTGCCATCACAACAGGATGACCTGGGGAGACAGGCTGCAGGGGAGGTGCTGGAGCTGGGGGCAGCTGCGCGGGGCCAGCGGGGCCGGGGAAGGCTCAAGGGGAGCTCTGGCGAGTTGGGAAGGCACCCGGCGCCTGGAGGGGCGTCCGCCTCCTTCCCCTCTTCCCTCCCACCAGCTCCCGGGAGCTCCCCGGGGCTGCCCGCCGCAGCACGGGCCTTGAGGCTTCCCGTCCCGCCACCCCCGGCGGCCAGCGGCCAGCAGAGACTCCCGCACCCGCCGAAGGAGCTCGCTCGCCTCACCGCCGACCTCGCCCCTCACCCGCCGCCATGCTGCTCTCGCGCACCGCGCATGCGCGAGCCGCCGCCGGCGCGCCGGAAGGGCCACGCCCGGCGCGCGACCGCCGCGCTGCGGGACCGCGCTTTGGCCGCGCGGCAGCAGTGCCCGCCGGGCGGCGCGTGCCCGGGGCGGCCCCGGCACTGCAGCCCCGCGCGTTGCGCGCCGAGCGCCCGCCGGCCCCGCGCCCCTGGGGCGGGAGGACACGCCCCCGGCGGGGCGGGAGCGGGGAAGGGGCGGGTCTGAGCTTGGGCTGGGGGCGAGGGGCAAGTCGGGGGGTGCAGGCGGCACCCGAGGGGCGGTGGGAGGGCGGTGCCGAGCATGGTGGGGCGGAGGGGGCACAAGGTCGGAGGGCAGGGGGTTCGGGGGAACGTCCCGCAAAAACCTCGCATGGGGCAACATCTCCATGGGAATCACTTGGGGGGGGGGGACGGGACGGGGGGACGGACGACAGGGATGGGGGGGGGGGGGGGGGGGGGCGGGCAGAACAGCGGGGAGGAGACCCTCTGGGCCCCGGACTCTCCCCACCGGACAGCCCCGGCTGCAGCACCCGCGGGTCCCCGCTGGAGACAGAGCCAGGAGCCTCCGGCCGCAGGGCTGGCGCCGCCGGGCGAGCACGCTGAACGGCCGGCAGGCAAACCTGGGCAGGGGGAGCTGCCGAGCAGCACCAGACACAACACGGCAGCTCAAGAACAAAAATCCCAAGTTATGTCTCAGCATATGAGAAAAGTAACACAGGAGAAAGCAGAAGAATTCAGTGAGAATGAGGGATAGGATAGCAGTTGAGCTAAAGGAGGTCAGCTCAAACTACAACACATCTGTTCAAAGCCAGAGCCATCGGTACGCTTAAAAAAAAATTAAAAAAAAAAATCAATACTAAGACTCATCAATACAATTTTGAAAGCATTCTCAGCATAAAAGCAAACACCCTTGATAGTGCTGGAAAACGTCTCGTCCCTTTCTCACAGCACCCCTGGGGGGAGATACACCCCCCACCCCCCCCCACCCGTGAGACCGCAGGAAGACCTCGTACCATCCTCGGACTCACCACAACAGCTACAGCCCTTGCGCCGCCGCCGCTGCTGCTGCACGTCTCGCTTGCTCAGTCAATAAATCTGCAGAGTGAAGTGTAAAACTCTAAATAAACATAACAAAGTCATGTTTAAAACGTTCTTTAAAGAAAGAACAAATCTCAGTCGTTCACTTTATACCGAAAAGGCACGTGGATGTTCATGTACATCCAACAACAATGCTCACACTACCAAAGTATTTGATTTGATGTTTGCGTTAACTGCACTCACCCAGCTGCAAGCAGATACCATTAAATCACCTGTCTCCAAAATACACCGTTCCCATCCGACTGGGGGGTTTCTTGTGCATTACACCATTAGGAGGGACATCTGGGCAGCTGCACCGCCCAGGAGAGATGCCACCCAATGGCCAGGGAAATGCACCACCGAAAGCCAGACAGAAATAAAGTACTTTGGAGTGCTCCCTCCAAATATGGGGAAAACCACCCATAACATTCAGCAGCCTCTCTTTTTAAACACATAGAAGAAATACCAAATTGCTTAAACACCCTCTTCAATCGTACCCTGAAGCTCGCGGGCGGTTACAGTTTAAACAAGGCAAGTCCATTTGTATATTACACAACATGAACTGTTTGGGGTTTTTTCCTATCAGAAATGAAACTTATAAAAAATTAGTAAGATAAGAGATCCCCATACTATTTTACTTTGGGGACACACACACACACACGACACACACACAGATGGGACCATGACGGACAGGGATGACGACACAATGCAGAAATCAACCACCCAGTTCTGCAATGCTTAAGGCTACCAAACAGGACTGGAAGATTTGCCAGAGAGAGGTGGGGGGAAAAAACCCACCAAACAAGCAAAAAAACCCCAAACAACAAAACAAAACAACACAACACAAAAAAAAAACCAACCCACGACCTTGATTGCTCTTAGTACAGATGTCAGTATCTCAGTCAGGTTTTCACGTACCCCTATGAGATATTTTAAACACTTAAGGACTGAAAAAGGAGAAAGCTTTTATCTGGAACACAGTCCATTTCTTCAGAACATCCAAACTCTGACGCACAGTTTCTTTCCCCTTTCAGCACCATACGATTCTCACAGAATCGTTTCTCAGCAAGCACACAAAACAGAAAGCTACGCACGCTCTCAGGAAGAGCAAATAAACGGAGGGGAGTACACTTCACACAGGCACAACGTGCTCCAGAACAGACCTTATTTTGAGTGTTTCTGCTGAAGCACTTCCTATCAAAACTAGAGAAGGAGAGCTGGCACGTTCTTCACGTTCACTTTAAAGTCCGTACTACAAGTACCTGGGGAAAAACGCAGACGCACGGGGCAGACGTACCTTGTCCTTGTAGGCCACTCGGGATCCTCTGGGCCAGTCTTGTACCTCCAGGGCAGAAGAAAGGGTCACCATGGTGAAATGATGCCAGTTGATAGTCTGCTGAGAGAGGAAAAAAAAAAAAAAACAAGCCACCTTTTAGCACAAAGCGGGCTAGGAATCGAAAGCTTCCTATTTCGGCGAAGGTTTGCAATGACTACAACCGAGTGGAGGAAAAAGCATTTTGCATCATCTTTGGTACAGCTGTTGAGACAGGCCACTAGAGATTTTGGTTTTCATAGAAAACTGGGTGCTTTCTGTCTTTTTTTTTTTTTCTTTTTTTTCTCCTTCTGACTCATTGGCAGCTTCAGTCTCACCAGAACTCCCTTCCTTAGATCGACACAGATAACTACGCACCTTTTCTCAAGCCTACATAGAGCCAGGGTTTCCTCACCCTAGACATCCCAAATCGAATACTATCCTTAAAATGTACAGCGACCCACCTGCCCTTGTCAACTGCCTCCTTGCAGAAACTGCCCCTTCACAGCTCGTCCCCGTCTCAGCGGATTGTCCTGCTGGAGGATGAAGTGCAGAAGATGCGTATCCCCACAGCATTTGTCTGTGAGGGTACATGTTCAGAAATACTCTGAATCTGTAAGACAGACAGGTGTAATTTCTGCGATTTCAATCATCAGAACTCAATTGTGAGGAAACAAACTAATGTTTAAATGAAGGGTCTGTACGCTACAGTCCTAGGAGAGGGGCAGGGGGGAGAAAGGCATTACAAATTGGAAAAAAAAAAAAAAAGGGCATGATTCGGAGCTCCCAATCATGACGGAGCGGTGGGGACAGTAACAAAAGCAAAGACAAACAGCAGCAACGTTAAGTGAAATCCAGCTTTAATTCTGATCACGTCTTTAAGAGACTCCCCAAGTCTATACCTCAGTCCTACGAAGGACTAGTCCTTTTTTTTGAAGGACAAGTTGTTTTTTTTTTTTTAACACATAAAAGTCCCAGACTGAGGGCTCCACGGAATAGCATGTGGACTGAACCACAGGACAAGCAGTCATCAACACTCTAATGAAAAAACCAAATCGACTATAAACCAAGTTTAAACATCACTGTCCATCCTGTTTCTTTGGTTACATTTCTACCGGCATCTAGGTGCTCAAGAGTTCACTGTCCTCACACCACAGGTTACTGACAATGTACTCGGGCATCTAAAAATAAAAAGCCATCTCCACCCCACCCATAAAATCAGGGTGAACCACGAGAAGAGAAACTCTCAAGGCGGCAACAGGCAGCTCTGCACTTACCACGGAGGAAAGTCTGTTCCTCGGCCCGGAAAAAAAAACACTCTCGACTCCCAAGGGACCTCCCGCGGAACGAACCGTGCTCCATTAACGGCGTTTTGTCCCCAGCTTCTCTGCCCCGGGCTTGGGTGGGGAGGGGCGGCGGGGCCCTTCCACTCGCCCTGGCCCCTCCGCGCTCCCCCAGCCCCACGTGGGCCATCGCCCAAGCACCGACCGCATCCGCCCGCGCGGGATCTCCCTCGTGGGACGCGGAACGCGACGCCGGGAAGAGGCGGCGGAACAGGAACCTCTTGGTCAGGTCGCCCGGCCAGCGGCGAGAAGACCGAGCCAGGTTCTGCCCGAGGGGCCGGGCAGGGCCCCCTGGAGCCCCAGCCGGCCCGTTTCCGTCCCCTTTGCCCGGCACTGAGCAGGCCCCGCCGCCCCGCCCCAGACACCGGCGAGCACCGCCCGGCCCGCTCCGGCGCACCGGCAGGGCAGCCCAGCAGCGCCGCGCCCCGGGACCGCCGCTCCCGCCGTGCCGCGAGAGGCGCCTGCCCGGCTTCAGGCCCTGCGGGGACACCGCCCTCCCCACCCTCCCCCCCACGGCGCGGCTCCCCCCCGCTTCTTCCCACACGGCGCGGCTCCGCCCGCAGCCTCCCCCGCCCCGCTCCGCGCCTCCGACACGGGCCCCGCCGGCCTGGCCGCCCGCCTCACGGCTTTCCCCGGGACCCACCGGTCGATCGCCCGCTCCCCACTCACCCGCTCCCCCGGCGGAGCCCGAGCCAGAAGAGCCCCAGCCGCAGCCCCAGCCCCGCAACGTTCGGTGACCGCGCCGCTCCTGCCGCGACTCGCACTGCCGGGCGGTGCACCGGAGAGTGCAGGAAGCCACGCGCCCCGGAGGGGCGGGGAGAGAGGCGGAAGTGACGCTTCCGGCGGCGCGACAGGATGCAGGAACACGCGCCCACCAGAACGGGGGATGCGGCAAAGCGCGCCCCCTGCCGGGCGGGGGGAGCATGGAAGACACACCCCTGGGCGGGCGGGAGCACCGCTGGGCAGCGCCAAAGCACGCGCACCAGGGGCGGGAGGAGGGAGCGGGACGGCACCTCCGGGCGGCCGGCGACCAGGAGACCCCGCGCACCCGCCGAAAGGGATGACTCGCTCGCCTCACCGGTGGCCTCGGCCCTCCCCCGGCGCGCCGCCGTGCTGCTGCCGGGCACGCGTTTGCCCGGCACGCGCTTGCCCCGCCCACCACCGACGCGCCGGAGGGGCCGGAGCCGGCGCGCGAACGGGCAGAGGGCGAGGGGCGGAGCGGCAGCGGGGCTGCCTTACCGGGAGGCAGCAGACGGCGCCAGGCAGCCCCCGCGGTGTCGCATGGCCGCTGCGGGCGAACGGCAGCGTGGAAACAGCGAACGACACCGCGGGTCGGGGCTGCAGTACCTGCCCTTGGCCGCATGGTGGCAGCAGAGCGCCGCAAAGCGAACTGAAACGCGCAGAAAGCCCATTTAAGAAGCGCGGGCTCTGAGGAAATCCGGGGGCGATGGACAGAAAAGGCAGCGAACGTGCCCCTCCAGCCCGTATCCGGGGCTACACTGCAACAGCTGCCCTGTCCCCCGATGACCCCTCACTAGCCAGGGAGGGGCGTCGAGAAAAGGGGAGGAGACCTGCGGGTCGAAGTGAAATCGGGTTTAACGAGACAGCACCACTACCAACAGAGGCATGCAAAGTTACACTGGGCCAAATGAACGTGCAGCAGCCACGATCGACAGGAGAGGGGTCCTCGGGAGCAAGGAGAAGCAGGGAAAGGAGAGAGCCCTGCAGGAGCCCCGCGGGAGATCCCCTTCCTCAGCAAACCTTCCCCCTTTATACTGAGCATGACACAGTGGTCTGGGCTACACCTGTAGCTGACTCAAACTGCTAACAGCCTGCTGAGCATTGCTGGGCTGTGATTCTGGACCAGCCAAACCGTGACGGCAAAACACAGACAGGCAAGGCTGTAGACAGAAACTTTTAAAAGCGATGGGGATTAAGGAAATAAGGGAAAAAAATAAAAATAGTAATGGAGAAGTAGAAAGAAAAATCTGTAAAGCAAAGGCACTGAAGAAAAAGAAAAAGTTAAAACTTAAGATATCAAAAAGCAAAGAGTAGATGTAGAAAATACAGTGTAAGCAATAGGGATTAGGGAAATAAAGGGGAAAGATATAAAAATACAGAAAGTGACAGCCAACAAAAATGGAGACAGAGAAAGAAAAATTTAAAAGGATGGTGGTGAGGAAAGATAAGGCATAATTAAAAAATAAAGACAGGATGTGGGATAAAAGTAGATAGAAATCTTTAAGAGCAACAGGGTACAAGAAACAGAAATAATTTAAAAATAGGGTCGGGGAGGTGGATAGAAGAAAATTGAGGAAGAATTTTTTTTTTTTTTTTAAGTGAGAGCATACAGGACAGAGAGAGGAATTAAAAAGGAGGGACAGGGTGCCAGAGGGAGGGAAAATGAGAAAGAGAAATTGCAATGCAGTGAGGCACAAGAAACACGGGAAAGCATTAAGAAATTGGGAGAGGGAGCCAGAAAATGGGACACCATGAACAAGAGAGGGCTGGAGAGGGGGACAAGGGTGTAGAGAGGAGAGCTGAGAGATTGCACCAGAAAATAGGGACCGAGAGACAAATCGGAGAGATGGGGAGTGAGGCAGAAGGGACTGACGAGACAGAGGCAAAACAAGGGCCGGGGACAAATTCTAAAGCAACAGGGAAAAAGAAACATAGGCAAGAAATTAAAAATAGAAACAGGGAGCCAAATAGAAACACATGTAGAACAAATATTTCAAAAAGCGATGGAGTACGGGAAACACAGGCAAGAAATAACACATGGGGGCAGGGTGACAGATGGAAGAAGCAAAACTGAAGAAGTGGTTGGGTAGAGGACACAGAGGGAAGAATTAAGAACTAGAGTCAGGGAGATGGACAGAGGGAAAAGCAGAAAGAATATTTTAAATGTGAAAGGGTACAAGAATTAAAAGAATAGGTATATGGACCTGCGTAAAGGGATGCAGGCAAAAATGTGAAAAACAACAAGATACGAGAAACAGGCAAGAAATTAAAATTAGGTCAGGGAGGGGGAGAGCAAGAGAGAGGTTGCAAGAAAATTTAAAAAGCGACTGGGTTCAAGAGACTTAAGTGAGAAGTTAAAAGACAGGAACGGAGAGGTAGAAACTTTCAAAAGCAATGGGGTACAAGAAACATGCAAGGAGGAAAAAACAGGAACAGAGAGCCCAGTAGAAGCAAACTGCCATGGGTTGACCTTGGCTGGCTGTTGAGTGCCCACCAAGGTGCTCCATCACTTCCTTTCCTCAACCAGAGGAAGAAAATACAACAAAAGCGCTAGTGGAAACCCACCACACTTCCCACAATCAACAGGGACCTGGATAAATGGAGGCAGGGAGAGAGGGAGACCTAGAAATGCCCTTTTCACAAGCAATAGGGCAGAATGAGAACAGAGCTCGTGGGGTGCCAGGAAGGAAACGACATAGAAAGGAAAGGTAGAAGGTGACACTTTACAGGGCAATGCTAGCAAAAGAGCAAAAAGCTTTGGGGAACTAGACAGCCTGAAAGGCAGACAGAGGCAGGGACAGGCAAGGAGGCAGGCAGAGATCCAGAGAACCGGGGCAGGGATGGCCCTGGACACACACGAGGGGACACGTGGCTCCTGGTGACAACGGCAGACCTTCACCGCCCCGAGGCTTTTCTCTCTGTCTCTGCCCCTTCCTCCTCCACAGTGCCAGCTGCCTGACCTTAGGAGCAGGCGGTGGGTGACTCAATGCACTTCTCTCACGAGGTTTCCTGGACATGCAGCAGCTCACACGTGTGCAGCCAACAGAGGCGCCAAGGTCCTGGTGCTGTGTTATGGTGGCATTCTCTGTTGTGGATGGGTGGGAGGGATCCTTCCTTGCCACAGGGACCAGCTGGAGACAGTTGCCTGTGGAAGCCCCTTGGTTTGACTCCTCAGCCAGCTCCTGCAGGCAGGCATGCCCAGGCAGCCCCCTTCATAGCCCAAAGTAGGGCCAGCCCCATCATTAGCCTCAGTGGCCACACCTGCCCCAGCTGGAGCCCATCAGGAACAGGTGCCTGGGCAAAGCCCCACAGCACATGGCCCCCTCCCCGGCACCTGCCCACAGCCACGAGCTCTGCACCCAGGGGCTTGAATACCATCCAGGGGCACAGAGGAGGCAGGAAAAGTTTACTCACCTCTGCCCAGAACAAATCCTGGCACTGAGCTGGCTACAAGGCTCGGTGTGCAAACACAGCAAACGCAGCAGGAGAGAAGGGAAAAAGCAGGAGGAAGGTAGAGAAGAGGTGGGGGACAGGCAGCCAGTAAACGGGATGCTGCAAACAGGAGAGGGACAGGGAGCAGGACAGTAGCATAGAGAGAGGAGTACTGGGACACTGAGCAAAAAACCCAGGGAGAGATGGAGGAATACATAAGAGCGAGGAGGAGCAGGAGAGAGAGGCCAAAGGGACCAGCAGGACCACAAGGCAGGGACAAGACAAGGGACAGGGAAATATTGTAAAGCAATAGGGGAAAAGAAACAGAGGCAAGAACTAACACATAGGGTCAGGAAGACAAAAAGAGGGAGCCTTACAAAGACAATGTAAAAAGTGACACCATTTCCACCCCCGTCTTGACTTCCACATTTTCCCTGACTTCGCACCCCATCTCAGCCTCCACTTTCTTCCAGCCCTGCCTCTCCCCCTGGCTTGAGGGGAAGCCCCAGTGCAATCAGGAAGGTGTTAGGCTGTCCATCAGGCTCCCACAGCAAAGGGGCCAGGACAGAAAGCCATTGCTGGCCCTCCCCATCCCTGGGCAGCCCTTTCCCAGGCAGCAGAAGGAGCGGCAGGCAGGGCAGCAGAGGTGGACCGGGACACACACAGGAGAACGTGTGACTCACCCCAGCTCCTGGCACCAGCTCAGATCTTCAGCACCCCAACACTTTTCTCTCAACTCCCCTCCACCGCCAGGCTGGCCAGCGGCTCACACACACAGCCGATGCAGGCACCAAGCTGCCAGCAATGTGTGCTGGTGGTCTGCTCCATCATGGACAGCTCAGGGGGATCCTTCCTTACCACAGGGACCAGCCATTCCATTCTGGAGGTAGCTCCAGCTACCTCCTCAGCCAGTTCCCCTTTATCAGCTCCCTCAGGCAGCCCCTTTATAGCCCACAGGAGGGCCGGCCCTGTTATTAGCCCCACTGGCCACACCTGGAGCCCATCAGGAACAGGGGCCACAGGCAAGAACAAGCACCCAGGGACAAGGAGCTCTGAAGAGGGAGATGTAGGAAGAAAATGTAAAAAGCAATACTGCTTTTCCACTCTCCCACCCACCCCTGCCCTTGGGAAAGCCTGATGGAAACCATGAGACTTCAGGGTGTCCCTGCTGGGTGCCCCTCATTCCCCCTGATATCTACTGGTGATGGCATTTTGGGCCCAAGGAAGTGCCAGAGCGAAGTTTGGAATGCAAACAGTTTGTTTAAAACAGTTTGCATCTGGAGCAGCAGTTCTTGTAGTGGTGGGGGCAAGGCAGGTGCATGGAGCAGGGACAAGGGGAGGGGGACACAAAACATGGTAATGGGAGGCAGGTGCAAGGCACACCCATGGTGGGGGGGCGGGGGGGGGGGAGGAAGGCAGGTGCACAGGGGGAGGATAGGGTGTGAGCTATGCACACCCATAAAGTGGGTACAAAAATCTGTCAGGGATAACCTGATTGAGGAAGATGAAGTTGACCTTGACAGCATTCCAGTATACCCTTGAAAAGACAGAAGAAGTGGATGAAGAATGTTGTAAACAAGTTTGAGGAAGTTATAAGAGATTGAGCAAGAAGAGACTGAGCAAGTAATACCACAGAGCAGAAACTTGGCAAGAGAACAGTAGGTACAGTGAGAAATACAGTAGGAGCTCCAGCCAATCATTATGTGAATGGAGGTGAATGGACAAAGCTATTGAGCGAATCATTTTAGCAGCCTTAGTGCATGAACAGGTGGACAGATAAGAAAGGTTATAAAAGGGTACGCTTTTTCTGCTGCACCATCTCAGCCATCTTGGTTTTTGCAACTTAATAAAGACTGCCTTCTTACATATACTCTTGTCGTTGTCCATCCCTACCATGAAAAAAAGCAGGCAAGGCAGGCCCATGGGAGGCAGGGACATGACAAGTAGGGCCAGGCACACACACGGGAGTCAAGGCCACAAAGATCGGGGTGGCATGGGAAAAACCCCACCTGAAGGCAGAGACAGGGGTATGGGGGGGGCATAGACAGGTGCAGATGTGGTGCACATCCTCATGCTACTCGATAATCTCACCTTCAGTCCTAGGAAAGGAAATGGGATCACAAACCCTTGTCACAAAAAACAAGTTGCCATCCTGCAGGAAGTTCAGAATTCCAGGAAAATCCAGTGCACCTATGTCTTGGTTTGAAAGACAGGTGTCTGTGGAGGAAGGCAGGAGCCTCCCTTGAAATGGAAAGTGCAACCCCCTTCCCTCCAAATTATTATAATTTTGAAATTAACGGGCGTTCAGGCAAAGATACGGGGAATAGGAATAACAGTTCTTTACTAATATATATATATATATATATATAAAACACAAGGCAGGGAAAAAACAAACAACCCACTGGTTTACACTGACAGAGTCAGGAATACAACCTGACACCCTGTTAGGGTGGCAGTAGCAGTCCGATAAGATGCTGGCTGCAGTCCTCCTGAAGCGATGGATGTAGTTCTGTGGAAGCAGCAATCAGGTAAAAGAGTCTGGTCTTCCTCCGAAGGTCCAGTGGTAGGTAGGTAGCTCTTGTCCTCTGGAACTCCAGTGGGGGGAAAAGCTCCTCTGGGAATCCACTGGAAGAAGGCTGCTAGGGTGTTCAAAATCTCTGTTTTTATTTGGCATGGACTGCTTGGCTCCTTCCCCCCCGCCCCCCCCACCCCCGGGCGGAGCATCTCACAATGGGATGGGGAGTCGTGAGGCAGTTCCTTGATGGGCCATTAACAGGAGATAGTCCAGGAGCGAGTTATCGATGAGTCAGGCGATAAGGCATTGTTGTGCCCAGTAACAGGAGATAGTCCGGGGGGGGGAGGCAGAGAGCACCGCCCCACCTGGTCTCAACAGCTCCTGAAGATGGTAATAGAATATTTTTTTCTTTTGGCACATTTTGCACTGTAACCCAGGACAACCTAGAACAAAACCACAGCAAAACTGTCAGTTAAAAAAGCTGTGTGTTTTAGAACCCTCTCATCACCCCTTAACACTCCGTATGAAACTGCTGACAAATAATAAAAAAAAAAAGCCCAAGCTGCATCCCAGGGCTCTCTCTACTGTGGGTGCTGCTGGAGCTTGCCCAATCCCACAGCTCTCACCTCGCCCAGAAGGAGCTCCCTGGGCAGAGCCCGGGACTCATCTACCCCAGGCCCCGCCCACTGCCTTTCCAAACATCCCCCGGGGAAGGGGCCGCCGCGGGGCACAAAGGTGAGAGCGTCCGGTGCGTAGCCCACTCACTGTAGGCGGTAGCAGGAGAGAGCGCGGCAGCGCGCACCCGGAGCTGCAGTACCGTCTTTTGGTCACAGGGTGGCAGCAGGGTGCGCGGCAGCGCCGCCGGGGCTGCATAACCGCTTTTTGGTCACAGGGTGGCAGCAGGGAGCGCGGAAAGCTCCGCTGGGCCTGCAGTACCGACTTTCGGTCACAGGGTGGCAGCAGGGAGCGCGGCAGCGCCTTCGGGACTGCAGTACTGCTTTTCGGTCACAGGGTGGCAGCAGGGAGCGCGGCAGCGCCTTCGGGACTGCAGTACTGCTTTTCGGTCACAGGGTGGCAGCAGGGAGCGCGGCAGCGCCTTCGGGACTGCAGTACTGCTTTTCGGTCACAGGGTGGCAGCAGAGAGCGCCACAAATCGGTGTCACCGCACACGCGCGTGTACCACGCCCCAGTACCCAACCCTAGTCAAATCGTGGTAGCAGAGCGCGCCGCAGGCGGCCGCCAGCGCGCATGCGCGTACCCCGGCCTGCAGTACCGCACACCCCCCACGCGCAGGCAGCACAAAGCGCCGTTTCACGCAGCACCCCCGTGCGGTCACAGCGGCGCAGCAGCACCTGCGTCTTTCTCTGACACTGGGGGTACAGGGGGACCCGGAGAGGGGTGGGGGATGACCGACACCAACGGCTCTCCCCGGCATAACCCACAGACGAGCACTCACCTGCCACAGCCCACGAGACAGAATCCATGCTCGATGCCTGCCCCCCGCCGGATCATCGACGCCGGCTGCCGCACAGCAGAGGGGTGGCAGGGCGTCCGCCAAAGGACAGTGCCATGGCTCTTGCTCGCACTCGGCTCTGCCACATTCCCCGTCTCGGACCACGCCCGGACGGGCTCCCCAGAGCAACAACTGCCCCTTTCCCCACCGGACAGCCGTGGCAGAAAGCTTGGACAGAGACAGAGCTGGCCCCGCGGGGCGAGAGCGCTGAGCCACCGGCAGGCAAACCTGGGGGGGGGGGGGGGGGGGGGGGCGAGCTGCTGCGCAGCACCGGACACTCACAGCAAGACATCGGGAAACAAAAGGCCCCAGCCATAGTTCAGCACATTAGAAGAACAACACAGAAGCAAGGAGAGGAATTCAATAGAACGAGGGACAGGAGAGCAGTCGAACTGAAGGAGACCAGCCCGAAATACAGACACATCCTCTACAAACCAGAGTGATTTGAATACTTAACACTCCATAGAAAGACAAACAGATACGATTTCCAACCCCTTCTTAGCAGAAAAGCAACTGCTCTTGCTCATGTTTGATGCCCTTCCTTAGAGCGCTGCTGCAGAACAAGGCTGTACACCCCCATCTAGATCTATGCTTACACCTGTCTCCAAAATACACAGTTGTTATTTGACTCTGCTCCTGCCCCACCTTGTTCTATCATGTCACATGATTAGAAACCAAGTACTTCAGAGCGCTCTGTCAAAACACAGGGAAGAAACTCAGTAACATGCAGCTGCCTCTGGCTTGGAAAGAGTTAGAGAAACCCCTGACCGCTTAAGTACACCTCATACATTACATGCTGTACTGATTCGGCAGCGAGTTTAAACCGCGTTAGTCATTCTGCCAATTATACAATTTTAACTTTCTCTAGAGTTTCATATATGACAGGAAAAGATCAGTGAAATAATAGATCCCCCACATGGTTTTACTCATTAAAAAGAAAAAAAAAAGAAATTCAAATCCCCAGGGCTGCAACAGGTAAGGCCACCGAACAGGACTGGCAGATGCACTAAGGCTTCTGGCTGTACCAAAGCACGCAGAGGAACATTTTTTAATCGTATCTCGACCGTTGCAACCAAGAATGTAAAGACCAGCGACGCCATCCACTTTTGGAACACTTGCTGTGCTTCAGTCTTTGGAAACAAATTGACTTTGCTGTTGTTTTGTTTTTCAAAAGAGGGCAAAAAGTCTCACTGCTCATGACTTCTACAGCCAAGCACACAGAGTCCGACAGGCAGTTCGTACAACGCAATTTCTTTGAAGGAGAAAGATTTCCATTCCAGGAAAATCCCTTTTCCAACTGAAATCAAAGTTACGCACTGCAGGACAACGGTCCCTGGTCCCTCAGCTTCGCTTCCAGAGGGCTGGGGATCCGCGTCCATCCTCAGCAGAAACCACATCAACTAACCTGATTACTCCTGCAGTTGCCACGTTCCTCCTCATCGCCTACAGAAAAAAAAAAAAAAAAAAACCCACACACACCGCTGACAGTGGTAGCTGTCACACGGGTCACCACAGACCTCCTCGAAACACCCTCCTCCTCAAAAGGAACGTGGTCTTCCGCTCAACTGCTCCGCACCGATTCCCGTGTTGGACGCTGCAGCTGTCATCGCTTGCGGCCCCCCTAAGGTAGCAACAGACAGAGAAATACCGTCACGCTTGGGAGAAATCACCAGCCCCACGCTCCTCCTTGCTGCTCCTTAGCTCACCACCTCAAAAGCTCACCCAACTCCAAAGGCAGCTGCGTAACACCTGCACAAACGCACAGAAACGCTTGACCGAGCTGCCGCAGGATGCTCCGCTCTTGGACGCCGGCCCGGCTGACAACCGCCTCGCCTCCTCAGGCCGCTGGTCGGCGCGCAGCTTCGCCCCTCCGAGGCTATGTGCGTGACCTGCGAAAGCCAAAACAAAAGGCACGTGCTGAGATACCGCCCGAAACCACAGCCTGCCCGTGCCCATTCCCCTCTCCTCCTCCTCTACCTCGGCCGCCCACCCACCCTACCTCTGCCAGCTGCCGCGTTGAGGCTCCGGTACCACCTGTAAAACACAACCCATAAGGGATGCTTATAAACTTCACAAACGACACAACGCCTGAAAAGTAACTTCTCTGCTGCAGCCCACCAGTCCCAGCTCACCTCGCCCCAGCCACCCGCAGTGCCGATACCCTGCTTCGCTCGCTACTTCGTGCCTTTGGAATACAACAAACCTACCAAGACCTGTCAGCTGCTCACACAGCCATCGGCCGCATCTGCCCGCTGACACTGCGTGCCAACCCACCTTCTTATGGCCGCTCCCCCGCCCCTCCTCTAACCCTTTGGTGCACGGCTCGTCTCACTGCATCTGAAAACGGCATCGAACGAGTCACCCGGCTGCGGAGCAACAGCTTAACGGTTCCGGAGATCTCCTTTCCATGTAGGAATACCCTCTAGACTCCAACAACAGCCAGCCAGCCATCACAGAAAACCAAAGCCAAAGCAACACCTGGCCCTACGCGTACGACCCTTAGCACCTTCCACCCCGGAAGTCAAATGCCACGGCCCCTGACGAAAAGATACGGCCGCGGCCGCAACCGCAACGGTGGACGCGCGAGAAGCCGGGCCCCAAGACCCAACATCCACAGGATGCGGAGAAGTCGTCGTCCCAGAAGAGGGCTCCGTGAGAACAGACCGCTCGACAGCGGATACCCCAGCGCATCCTGGACCACTCGTCACCTTCTCGGACACGAGACATGCTGGACAGATCTGTGTGTGGAGCTTCTCGCGCGAGACTGGGAGCGCTCGGTCGGCGGTACCCCGGTGAGTCGAGGAGCACGAGACCCTCGGTGCGGCTACCGATGCGCCCGCCTACCGCAAAAGAATAAACCTCCGGAGCATTGAGACCTCATTAATGTGCAGTATAGCGCACACGGAACAAGCACCACCGACCGCCTCCTTACCACTGAACCCCTCAAGGAATCACAGCGGCGGTCAGCTGACGGAAAAACCATGGCGGCTGAAAGATCTAACACAGGCACCTTACAACCACAGAAACCGGTGCTAAACACACAACAGGTGAAAAACTACACGGAAACATAACTGCTGTGACCGGCACTACGACACGTCTCATCAGGCGCGTCATGAAAAAGTCAGAAACGGAGTCATGGGAAGGCTCGCGTGCCCGGGCCTACGACAGAAGACAGACCCTGGCTGGAGACTGTTACCAGCGCAAAGAACGCAGACCCTCTTCTCTGAGAAGTTCTGGGGAAGATGCCTTCTCGAGAAACTCTCAAGCTCCGTATACAGGCGAGTACAAGATGCTCACCCTAACCCTCGCTGGACAATTTCACCATCAGTCCTATTAAGAGAGAAAAAAGAGCATAGATCAAGACATCAGCAACTTACACAGCACACAGTAAAAACGGTGGGGAAAAAAAACAAGGTTCCATCTCCCATAGTCAGGAATTCCAGAAAAATGCAATGCATCTAAAATTTAAAAAAAAAAAATGGCAGGCTATTAAACCATTTTGCCACCCCCAAACCCTCAGCGGAAAACCGCCAGCCTGAAACAACAAAAACAACTGCATAAAAGGGTACTTCCTACTATGCCTACAGCCGAACCTCGGCCGGTCTCGAAACTCTTCCCTCACACCGACGCCTCCGCTTCTTGCCGTGAGCAAACCCCCGACGCCCGCGCAGCCCAGCCGGCTCCAAGAGCTGCCGCCAGCGACCAGACCAGCGGAGCGCCCGCAGCGCAGCAGCCCCGGAGCAGAACGGGCTCCCTGTGCAGAGGCCAGGGCTCGTACACCCGGGGCCCTGCTCACCACCCTTCCTGCAATCCCCTGGGAAAGGGGCTGGGGCGACCCCCAGCAGACACAAGGGCGGCCGGAGGAGCAGCGGGGAGTTTCCTCACCTGCCTCCGTGTCACGGGGTACAAAGCACTGAGCAAAGACAGCGACCCGTACCGCAAAGGCCGATACCTGCTCTTCTACTGCAGGTATCTGCGGCACCAGCAACGTGACCGGGCAGGGAATTAAACTAACGGAACCGCTTTAACTGGGAGAATAAGGACACAAACCTGAGCCAGGTGCAGTCAGCAACATCCCCGGGGAGGAACCGGCAACCAAGTCCTCAGCGCTGCCCCTGGGAGACACAAAGAACGGCCAACTGTTGTCCACAGCGACGGCCACCCCTTTCCCCAGGCAGGAACCCCTCCTTCTGCAGGAGCTCCTGGAGACGCCCCCTCCTGCCCCAGACCATTGCCAACGGCACCCGTGCTTATGGGGCAATAAAGCACGTTCGCGGGTCAGCTTGCTGCTGCGAGGGCAGGGTCTGGGGTGGTCAGGGGCTACGGGACAGGTGCTGGAGCTGTGGGCAGCTGCATGGGGCGCGCAGGCCGGAGCACTTTTCCAGGGGGTGGGAAGGCCTCCAGGTGCCCGGAGGCAGCCATCTGCCCCTCTTCCTCCTTCCTCTCCACCAGCTCACAAAACCCCTGGGAGCTGCCCTGACGGGGCCCGACGTCTGCTGTCGGCACTCTCGGGCAGGCGTGCCCTAGCAGCACCATCCCCTGGGGCTGCGGCCCCATGACACAGAGCGGCCATCGCCATCAGCCTCGCTGGCTCCCTCCGGGGCTCCTCCGGCACCAGCCCGCAGCTGCAGCCATGGCCCCTTACCCCCGCTGTGTACCTGCTCCCCTGGACTCTCTGACCGCTGCTCAGCAAGTACAAAGGAGACAGAGCGAGGGTTTATTTGCAAACCCATCTAAGTGCGAGGAACACGCCTGCTCTGGGGCTCAGAGCCCGTCCACTCACCCTTCCCTGGGACCGCTCGGCAGTCCACGCTGGGGCAGCAGGTACGGAGAACGAAAACACAGCCATGGGGAGCTGGGCAGAGGAACAGAAAGAGAAAAATAAGGTGAGGGAGAGGAACTGAGGAGCAGAGAAAGAGAGGTACCGGGAAAAGAACAGAGAGGGGGAGACACAGATAAAGAAAGGACACAGAGTCCTGGTCTGTGGAAGGAAAACGGGGTCAGGGAGCCAGGCGAGGGAAAAGAGCACGCCCACCAGCCCTGTGCCCAGGGGGCAGCAGCGGCCTTTCCTCACGGGGAAGTGGCAGCGGGCACGGCGGCCCCATCCCACAGGCCCTGCAGCATCGCGCGGCCGTTACCGGCGGCGCCCGCCGGCAGGACAGCCTGCTGCTCGCCGGATGCAGCGCTGAGCATGGCGCCCGAGCCGGACGCCCGCAGGCAGCCATGCGGCCCTGGCAACGAGCCCACAGCTCGTGCGGCGGCTGTGGCGAGGGCTGGGCCGTGCCGCAGGAGCGGGGGGCCATCACTCGACCCCCGCAGCGCAGCACCTCCTCCCCTGGGCTCCCTCACAGCCCCTCGCCTGCTGTGAAGGGACTGCAAACGCAGCTGGGAGGGCAAAGGAGACTGCGAACGTTTCTTCAGTCACGCAGGTAGCGGATGCAGCGAGAGCGCCTGAGGCAGGGAACAGGATGGCGAGAGAAAGACAGGGACAGGGAGCCCGACAGGTGGAGAAAGAAGCAGCAGGGAGAGAAGAAGAGAGGCAGCAGATAGAGGGAGAAGGGAGCAGGGCAGAGACCGACAAAGGAGGACGGAGACGCAGGACAAAACTGGGACAGGCAGCACGACAGAGAGGAAGGAAAGAAGAACAGGGGCAGGAAGCTGGACCGAGACACATGGAGAAAGACAACAAAGAACAGGGCAGAGAGGGAGGATGAAACAACAGGGACAGGGAGCCAAGACAGCCAACAATGGAGGGAAGGGGCGGGGGTGGGGGGAACAACAACACGGTACAAACCACAGAGCTACACACTACAGGTGGAAGAATTAAAAAATAGAGCCGGGGAGCCAGAAAAAAAAAAAAAAAAGCTGGAGAGCAAAAAGTATAGCGATTCATACAAAAAGGGAGGGAATATTAAAATAGCGTCATCAGGGAGCCAGAGAAAGCGAGACGGAGAAAGGACAAAAGCAACAGGCTACAGGGCAGAGAGGGAGGAACTCATGAGCAGCAACAGAGCTCCGGCCAGAGAGAGACGGAAAAAAGTACAAGACTGCAGGGGCTGCAGGGCAGAGAAGGAAGAATTGACCAACAGGGACAGGGGACCAGACAGAGCGTGATCGAGAACAGAAAAAACCAGCAGCGGGCTACAGGGAAGAGGAATTCAAGAGCAGGGACTGGGAGCTGGACAAAGAGACAGAAAAAAAAAAAAAAAACCACGAAACAGTGATGGGCTATGAGACAAATAAGGAGGAAAGAAAAAACAGCAGCAGGGAGCCAGACAGAAGAGACTGAGAAACACAGACAAATAGCTTGGGGCTATGGGACAGAGAATGTGGAATGAAAAGGCAGAGAGAGGGAGCCAGACAGAGAGCAGGGGGAAAATCCAGACAGGCTACGGAGGGGCAGAAGAAGGAATTAAAATCTGGGGACAGAGAGCTGAACAGAGAGGGATGGCGACAGCAGGGAATAGCAGCGGGTGCAGGAGTAAGAGGGAGAAAATAATCGATAGGGACAGGGAGCTGGATACAGAGGGTCAGAGAAAGGTGAAAATAGGGGTAGGGTAGAGGGCAGAGAGTAAGAATTAAAAAATGGGGGCACTGAGACACAGAGATGGAGAGAAGAAAAAAGCAACAGGCTACACAGCAAAGGAGGAGGAATTAAAAAACACGGACAGGAAGTGCGAAAGTGAGAAGGGGCTGGGGGGGGTGGGGTGGGCCGGGGACTCCAGGACACACGACTCCTGACAGGCAACAGGACAGAGAGGGAGGAATTAAAAGGGAGGGACTGGGAGCTGGGAGAGGGGGAGAAAGAAAAAGAATCACGGCACACTACAGGGCTGAGAAGGAAGAAACTGAACAGGGACAGGGAAACGGCCAAAGAGAGCCCAACGAAAGAAAATGTGCCGATGGGCTACAGGACAGAGAGGGAGGAGTGAAACAACAGGGAGCCAGAGCCAGGCACAGAGAGATCGAGACAGAAAAAACAGCCAGGAGCAACGAGGCGGGGCAGGGGTGGGGGGAAGCTGCGAGGATCTGGAGCCAGACAGAGCAACAGCAAAAGAAAATGACAACGACAAGCTCCAGGGAGGAGCGGGAGGAATGAAAAGACAGAGATGAGGGGCCGGACCCAGTGTGACACACGCAGGAAGCACAGCAACAGCTGGAGGGCAGAGAGGGAAGAATTAAAACACAGGGACAGGGCGCCAGAGGTGGAGTGGGGAGACAGATAAAGGGGGAGAGGGCAGACAGAAAGACAGGCTACAGGGAGAAGCAGGAGGAATTAAAGAAATGGGATCCACAGCCGGACAGAGAGAAGGAGAAAGCAGCACAATCACCACAGGCTACAGGGCCCAGAAGGAAGAAACTGAAAAACAGGGAAGCGGGAGCCGTCCAGAGAGAGATATGAAGAAAGGGAAGATAGCGGGGAGCCGCCACACGGCAGCAAGGGAAGGATTAAAAAGATGGGGCAGGGAGCCGGACAGGGAGCGATGGAGAAAGAAACAAAGCCCCTTGATGGGCTACAGGACAGAGAGGGAGCAACTGAAGACTCGGGGAAAAGGAGCAGGACAGAGAACGGAAAACCAGTGACGGGCCACAGGGCAGAGGGAGGAACCACATATGTGGGGAGAGGCAACTGGCCAGAGAGAGATGAGGACAGACAGATAACAGCAGTGGGCTACAGGGCTGAGAGAGAAACTGAAAAACGGGGACCGAGAGCCGGGAACAGGAGACACGCAGAAACACCAAATCGCAACAGGCCACAGGACAGAGAGGGAAGAAATAAACATCTGGGACCAGGAGCAACCTACAGAGAGACGTCGGGAAACGGAAGTTTCAAGAACAATGCATACGAGGCAGAGAGGAAGGCATTTTTAGAAGTGGGTCAAGACAGGGACAGGGAGCCCAACAGAGACAGAGAGAACAAGAAAGCAACAACGGGCTGCGAGACAGACAGGGAGCAATTGAAAAATCCCAGCAGGGAGAGACGGCAAAAGGAATGAAATCGCAACACGAACTTCGAAAGCGACAGGCTGCAGGGCAGAGAGGGAGGAATTTTAAAAAATCCGGATCTTGTGCTGGACCAAGAGAGACCGAGCAAATAAAAATGGTGAGGCCTAAAAGGGCACACAGGAAGGAATTAAACAACAGGGACAGAGAGCCAGACAGAGAAAAGTCCTGACAGGCTTCCAGAGAGAGAGGGGAATTTAAAATTAGAGACCAGGAGCTGGACAGAGAGAGACTGAGAAAGGGGAGGGGGGAAAAAAAAAAAAAAAAAAAAAAAAAAGACAGGGGCGGGCAAGGGGGAAATCACAGCACCATGTGAAAGACAGGGGGCCAGGGGAGGGATAGGGAGGGCCTGGGACACACAAGTGGGGCGATGGGGCCCCGAGGGCCCAGGACTCACCGCATCCCTTGTTCTCAGTGCTGCCAGGAGAATTTGCCCGTTCAGACGCTTCCTTCTCTTCCTCTCCTCCCTTCCTCTTCTGCAGCTCCGGTCACATGGTGGTTCTCCACCTAAAAGATTACATGGCTGTCTCAATTCTTGCGAGACAAGGCTTCCTAGACATGTAGCCTCGCTCGTTCATGCATCACACGGCCGTACCATGCCATGGGTTACGCACATGGACTCTCCGCTTGCCTGCGGCGGGAGGCAGCTGCCGGCCGGCCGGCCTCTGATTCCTTCTTCTTTCTCTGGCCTCTCCAGCTTCAGCCGCAGCAGCTCCTGTCCACTGCCCACAGCCAGCAAGCGCTCCGCCCGCCCCTTTTTGCCCCCACGCCGCGACGAGAGCGAGGTCAGGCAGAGACAACCCAGGCAAGACCGAGGCGGGTGCAGACAACAGCATCCTCAGGGGAGGAAGGGACACCTGTGCCCTCAGTGCAGCCTCTGGGAGACAAGGAGAATCAGTGACCATTATGACCGTAGATCATCCCCGGCCAAATCGCCTCCTTCCACAGCAGCTTCTGGAGATGCCACTTTTTCCCTGCACTGCAGTTAATGGTATCCACGTTAAGGCAGAATCAAGTGCATCCGAGGGCCAGCTTGCTGCCATCACAACAGGATGACCTGGGGAGACAGGCTGCAGGGGAGGTGCTGGAGCTGGGGGCAGCTGCGCGGGGCCAGCGGGGCCGGGGAAGGCTCAAGGGGAGCTCTGGCGAGTTGGGAAGGCACCCGGCGCCTGGAGGGGCGTCCGCCTCCTTCCCCTCTTCCCTCCCACCAGCTCCCGGGAGCTCCCCGGGGCTGCCCGCCGCAGCACGGGCCTTGAGGCTTCCCGTCCCGCCACCCCCGGCGGCCAGCGGCCAGCAGAGACTCCCGCACCCGCCGAAGGAGCTCGCTCGCCTCACCGCCGACCTCGCCCCTCACCCGCCGCCATGCTGCTCTCGCGCACCGCGCATGCGCGAGCCGCCGCCGGCGCGCCGGAAGGGCCACGCCCGGCGCGCGACCGCCGCGCTGCGGGACCGCGCTTTGGCCGCGCGGCAGCAGTGCCCGCCGGGCGGCGCGTGCCCGGGGCGGCCCCGGCACTGCAGCCCCGCGCGTTGCGCGCCGAGCGCCCGCCGGCCCCGCGCCCCTGGGGCGGGAGGACACGCCCCCGGCGGGGCGGGAGCGGGGAAGGGGCGGGTCTGAGCTTGGGCTGGGGGCGAGGGGCAAGTCGGGGGGTGCAGGCGGCACCCGAGGGGCGGTGGGAGGGCGGTGCCGAGCATGGTGGGGCGGAGGGGGCACAAGGTCGGAGGGCAGGGGGTTCGGGGGAACGTCCCGCAAAAACCTCGCATGGGGCAACATCTCCATGGGAATCACTTGGGGGGGAGGGACGGGACGGGGGGACGGACGACAGGGATGGGGGGGGGGGGGGGGCGGGCAGAACAGCGGGGAGGAGACCCTCTGGGCCCCGGACTCTCCCCACCGGACAGCCCCGGCTGCAGCACCCGCGGGTCCCCGCTGGAGACAGAGCCAGGAGCCTCCGGCCGCAGGGCTGGCGCCGCCGGGCGAGCACGCTGAACGGCCGGCAGGCAAACCTGGGCAGGGGGAGCTGCCGAGCAGCACCAGACACAACACGGCAGCTCAAGAACAAAAATCCCAAGTTATGTCTCAGCATATGAGAAAAGTAACACAGGAGAAAGCAGAAGAATTCAGTGAGAATGAGGGATAGGATAGCAGTTGAGCTAAAGGAGGTCAGCTCAAACTACAACACATCTGTTCAAAGCCAGAGCCATCGGTACGCTTAAAAAAAAATTAAAAAAAAAAAATCAATACTAAGACTCATCAATACAATTTTGAAAGCATTCTCAGCATAAAAGCAAACACCCTTGATAGTGCTGGAAAACGTCTCGTCCCTTTCTCACAGCACCCCTGGGGGGAGATACACCCCCCACCCCCCCCCCACCCGTGAGACCGCAGGAAGACCTCGTACCATCCTCGGACTCACCACAACAGCTACAGCCCTTGCGCCGCCGCCGCTGCTGCTGCACGTCTCGCTTGCTCAGTCAATAAATCTGCAGAGTGAAGTGTAAAACTCTAAATAAACATAACAAAGTCATGTTTAAAACGTTCTTTAAAGAAAGAACAAATCTCAGTCGTTCACTTTATACCGAAAAGGCACGTGGATGTTCATGTACATCCAACAACAATGCTCACACTACCAAAGTATTTGATTTGATGTTTGCGTTAACTGCACTCACCCAGCTGCAAGCAGATACCATTAAATCACCTGTCTCCAAAATACACCGTTCCCATCCGACTGGGGGGTTTCTTGTGCATTACACCATTAGGAGGGACATCTGGGCAGCTGCACCGCCCAGGAGAGATGCCACCCAATGGCCAGGGAAATGCACCACCGAAAGCCAGACAGAAATAAAGTACTTTGGAGTGCTCCCTCCAAATATGGGGAAAACCACCCATAACATTCAGCAGCCGCTCTTTTTAAACACATAGAAGAAATACCAAATTGCTTAAACACCCTCTTCAATCGTACCCTGAAGCTCGCGGGCGGTTACAGTTTAAACAAGGCAAGTCCATTTGTATATTACACAACATGAACTGTTTGGGGTTTTTTCCTATCAGAAATGAAACTTATAAAAAATTAGTAAGATAAGAGATCCCCATACTATTTTACTTTGGGGACACACACACACACACGACACACACACAGATGGGACCATGACGGACAGGGATGACGACACAATGCAGAAATCAACCACCCAGTTCTGCAATGCTTAAGGCTACCAAACAGGACTGGAAGATTTGCCAGAGAGAGGTGGGGGGAAAAAACCCACCAAACAAGCAAAAAAACCCCAAACAACAAAACAAAACAACACAACACAAAAAAAAAACCAACCCACGACCTTGATTGCTCTTAGTACAGATGTCAGTATCTCAGTCAGGTTTTCACGTACCCCTATGAGATATTTTAAACACTTAAGGACTGAAAAAGGAGAAAGCTTTTATCTGGAACACAGTCCATTTCTTCAGAACATCCAAACTCTGACGCACAGTTTCTTTCCCCTTTCAGCACCATACGATTCTCACAGAATCGTTTCTCAGCAAGCACACAAAACAGAAAGCTACGCACGCTCTCAGGAAGAGCAAATAAACGGAGGGGAGTACACTTCACACAGGCACAACGTGCTCCAGAACAGACCTTATTTTGAGTGTTTCTGCTGAAGCACTTCCTATCAAAACTAGAGAAGGAGAGCTGGCACGTTCTTCACGTTCACTTTAAAGTCCGTACTACAAGTACCTGGGGAAAAACGCAGACGCACGGGGCAGACGTACCTTGTCCTTGTAGGCCACTCGGGATCCTCTGGGCCAGTCTTGTACCTCCAGGGCAGAAGAAAGGGTCACCATGGTGAAATGATGCCAGTTGATAGTCTGCTGAGAGAGGAAAAAAAAAAAAAAACAAGCCACCTTTTAGCACAAAGCGGGCTAGGAATCGAAAGCTTCCTATTTCAGCGAAGGTTTGCAATGACTACAACCGAGTGGAGGAAAAAGCATTTTGCATCATCTTTGGTACAGCTGTTGAGACAGGCCACTAGAGATTTTGGTTTTCATAGAAAACTGGGTGCTTTCTGTCTTTTTTTTTTTTTCTTTTTTTTCTCCTTCTGACTCATTGGCAGCTTCAGTCTCACCAGAACTCCCTTCCTTAGATCGACACAGATAACTACGCACCTTTTCTCAAGCCTACATAGAGCCAGGGTTTCCTCACCCTAGACATCCCAAATCGAATACTATCCTTAAAATGTACAGCGACCCACCTGCCCTTGTCAACTGCCTCCTTGCAGAAACTGCCCCTTCACAGCTCGTCCCCGTCTCAGCGGATTGTCCTGCTGGAGGATGAAGTGCAGAAGATGCGTATCCCCACAGCATTTGTCTGTGAGGGTACATGTTCAGAAATACTCTGAATCTGTAAGACAGACAGGTGTAATTTCTGCGATTTCAATCATCAGAACTCAATTGTGAGGAAACAAACTAATATTTAAATGAAGGGTCTGTACGCTACAGTCCTAGGAGAGGGGCAGGGGGGAGAAAGGCATTACAAATTGGAAAAAAAAAAAAAAGGGCATGATTCGGAGCTCCCAATCATGACGGAGCGGTGGGGACAGTAACAAAAGCAAAGACAAACAGCAGCAACGTTAAGTGAAATCCAGCTTTAATTCTGATCACGTCTTTAAGAGACTCCCCAAGTCTATACCTCAGTCCTACGAAGGACTAGTCCTTTTTTTTGAAGGACAAGTTGTTTTTTTTTTTTTAACACATAAAAGTCCCAGACTGAGGGCTCCACGGAATAGCATGTGGACTGAACCACAGGACAAGCAGTCATCAACACTCTAATGAAAAAACCAAATCGACTATAAACCAAGTTTAAACATCACTGTCCATCCTGTTTCTTTGGTTACATTTCTACCGGCATCTAGGTGCTCAAGAGTTCACTGTCCTCACACCACAGGTTACTGACAATGTACTCGGGCATCTAAAAATAAAAAGCCATCTCCACCCCACCCATAAAATCAGGGTGAACCACGAGAAGAGAAACTCTCAAGGCGGCAACAGGCAGCTCTGCACTTACCACGGAGGAAAGTCTGTTCCTCGGCCCGGAAAAAAAAAACACTCTCGACTCCCAAGGGACCTCCCGGGGAACGAACCGTGCTCCATTAACGGCGTTTTGTCCCCAGCTTCTCTGCCCCGGGCTTGGGTGGGGAGGGGCGGCGGGGCCCTTCCACTCGCCCTGGCCCCTCCGCGCTCCCCCAGCCCCACGTGGGCCATCGCCCAAGCACCGACCGCATCCGCCCGCGCGGGATCTCCCTCGTGGGACGCGGAACGCGACGCCGGGAAGAGGCGGCGGAACAGGAACCTCTTGGTCAGGTCGCCCGGCCAGCGGCGAGAAGACCGAGCCAGGTTCTGCCCGAGGGGCCGGGCAGGGCCCCCTGGAGCCCCAGCCGGCCCGTTTCCGTCCCCTTTGCCCGGCACTGAGCAGGCCCCGCCGCCCCGCCCCAGACACCGGCGAGCACCGCCCGGCCCGCTCCGGCGCACCGGCAGGGCAGCCCAGCAGCGCCGCGCCCCGGGACCGCCGCTCCCGCCGTGCCGCGAGAGGCGCCTGCCCGGCTTCAGGCCCTGCGGGGACACCGCCCTCCCCACCCTCCCCCCCACGGCGCGGCTCCCCCCCGCTTCTTCCCACACGGCGCGGCTCCGCCCGCAGCCTCCCCCGCCCCGCTCCGCGCCTCCGACACGGGCCCCGCCGGCCTGGCCGCCCGCCTCACGGCTTTCCCCGGGACCCACCGGTCGATCGCCCGCTCCCCACTCACCCGCTCCCCCGGCGGAGCCCGAGCCAGAAGAGCCCCAGCCGCAGCCCCAGCCCCGCAACGTTCGGTGACCGCGCCGCTCCTGCCGCGACTCGCACTGCCGGGCGGTGCACCGGAGAGTGCAGGAAGCCACGCGCCCCGGAGGGGCGGGGAGAGAGGCGGAAGTGACGCTTCCGGCGGCGCGACAGGATGCAGGAACACGCGCCCACCAGAACGGGGGATGCGGCAAAGCGCGCCCCCTGCCGGGCGGGGGGAGCATGGAAGACACACCCCTGGGCGGGCGGGAGCACCGCTGGGCAGCGCCAAAGCACGCGCACCAGGGGCGGGAGGAGGGAGCGGGACGGCACCTCCGGGCGGCCGGCGACCAGGAGACCCCGCGCACCCGCCGAAAGGGATGACTCGCTCGCCTCACCGGTGGCCTCGGCCCTCCCCCGGCGCGCCGCCGTGCTGCTGCCGGGCACGCGTTTGCCCGGCACGCGCTTGCCCCGCCCACCACCGACGCGCCGGAGGGGCCGGAGCCGGCGCGCGAACGGGCAGAGGGCGAGGGGCGGAGCGGCAGCGGGGCTGCCTTACCGGGAGGCAGCAGACGGCGCCAGGCAGCCCCCGCGGTGTCGCATGGCCGCTGCGGGCGAACGGCAGCGTGGAAACAGCGAACGACACCGCGGGTCGGGGCTGCAGTACCTGCCCTTGGCCGCATGGTGGCAGCAGAGCGCCGCAAAGCGAACTGAAACGCGCAGAAAGCCCATTTAAGAAGCGCGGGCTCTGAGGAAATCCGGGGGCGATGGACAGAAAAGGCAGCGAACGTGCCCCTCCAGCCCGTATCCGGGGCTACACTGCAACAGCTGCCCTGTCCCCCGATGACCCCTCACTAGCCAGGGAGGGGCGTCGAGAAAAGGGGAGGAGACCTGCGGGTCGAAGTGAAATCGGGTTTAACGAGACAGCACCACTACCAACAGAGGCATGCAAAGTTACACTGGGCCAAATGAACGTGCAGCAGCCACGATCGACAGGAGAGGGGTCCTCGGGAGCAAGGAGAAGCAGGGAAAGGAGAGAGCCCTGCAGGAGCCCCGCGGGAGATCCCCTTCCTCAGCAAACCTTCCCCCTTTATACTGAGCATGACACAGTGGTCTGGGCTACACCTGTAGCTGACTCAAACTGCTAACAGCCTGCTGAGCATTGCTGGGCTGTGATTCTGGACCAGCCAAACCGTGACGGCAAAACACAGACAGGCAAGGCTGTAGACAGAAACTTTTAAAAGCGATGGGGATTAAGGAAATAAGGGAAAAAAATAAAAATAGTAATGGAGAAGTAGAAAGAAAAATCTGTAAAGCAAAGGCACTGAAGAAAAAGAAAAAGTTAAAACTTAAGATATCAAAAAGCAAAGAGTAGATGTAGAAAATACAGTGTAAGCAATAGGGATTAGGGAAATAAAGGGGAAAGATATAAAAATACAGAAAGTGACAGCCAACAAAAATGGAGACAGAGAAAGAAAAATTTAAAAGGATGGTGGTGAGGAAAGATAAGGCATAATTAAAAAATAAAGACAGGATGTGGGATAAAAGTAGATAGAAATCTTTAAGAGCAACAGGGTACAAGAAACAGAAATAATTTAAAAATAGGGTCGGGGAGGTGGATAGAAGAAAATTGAGGAAGAATTTTTTTTTTTTTTTTTAAGTGAGAGCATACAGGACAGAGAGAGGAATTAAAAAGGAGGGACAGGGTGCCAGAGGGAGGGAAAATGAGAAAGAGAAATTGCAATGCAGTGAGGCACAAGAAACACGGGAAAGCATTAAGAAATTGGGAGAGGGAGCCAGAAAATGGGACACCATGAACAAGAGAGGGCTGGAGAGGGGGACAAGGGTGTAGAGAGGAGAGCTGAGAGATTGCACCAGAAAATAGGGACCGAGAGACAAATCGGAGAGATGGGGAGTGAGGCAGAAGGGACTGACGAGACAGAGGCAAAACAAGGGCCGGGGACAAATTCTAAAGCAACAGGGAAAAAGAAACATAGGCAAGAAATTAAAAATAGAAACAGGGAGCCAAATAGAAACACATGTAGAACAAATATTTCAAAAAGCGATGGAGTACGGGAAACACAGGCAAGAAATAACACATGGGGGCAGGGTGACAGATGGAAGAAGCAAAACTGAAGAAGTGGTTGGGTAGAGGACACAGAGGGAAGAATTAAGAACTAGAGTCAGGGAGATGGACAGAGGGAAAAGCAGAAAGAATATTTTAAATGTGAAAGGGTACAAGAATTAAAAGAATAGGTATATGGACCTGCGTAAAGGGATGCAGGCAAAAATGTGAAAAACAACAAGATACGAGAAACAGGCAAGAAATTAAAATTAGGTCAGGGAGGGGGAGAGCAAGAGAGAGGTTGCAAGAAAATTTAAAAAGCGACTGGGTTCAAGAGACTTAAGTGAGAAGTTAAAAGACAGGAACGGAGAGGTAGAAACTTTCAAAAGCAATGGGGTACAAGAAACATGCAAGGAGGAAAAAACAGGAACAGAGAGCCCAGTAGAAGCAAACTGCCATGGGTTGACCTTGGCTGGCTGTTGAGTGCCCACCAAGGTGCTCCATCACTTCCTTTCCTCAACCAGAGGAAGAAAATACAACAAAAGCGCTAGTGGAAACCCACCACACTTCCCACAATCAACAGGGACCTGGATAAATGGAGGCAGGGAGAGAGGGAGACCTAGAAATGCCCTTTTCACAAGCAATAGGGCAGAATGAGAACAGAGCTCGTGGGGTGCCAGGAAGGAAAAGACAGAGAAAGGAAAGGTAGAAGGTGACACTTTACAGGGCAATGCTAGCAGAAGAGCAAAAAGCTTTGGCAAACTAGACAGCCTGAAAGGCAGACAGAGGCAGCGACAGGCAAGGAGGCAGGCAGAGATCTGGAGAACCAGGACAGGGATGGGACTGGACACACGTGAGGGGACACATGGCTCCTGGTGCCAACGGCAGACCTCCACCACCCTGAGGCTTTTCTCTGTCTCTGCCCCTTCCCCCTCCACTGCCTCACCTTAGGAGTAGGTGGTGGGTGACTCAATACACCTCTCCCATGAGGTTTCCTGGACATGCAGCAGCTCACATGTGTGCAGCCAACAGAGACGGCAAGGTCCCAGTGTCATGTGCCGGTGGGGCGCTCTGTTGGGGATGGCTGGGAGGGATCCTTCCTTGCCACAGGGACCAGCTGGAGACAGCTGCCTGTGGAAGCCCCTTGGTTTGACTCCTCAGGCAGGCGTGTCCAGGCAGTCCCCTTCATAGCCCAAAGCAGGGCCAGCCCCATCATTAGCCTCACTGGCCACACCTGCCCCAGCTGGAGCCCGTCAGGAACAGGGGCCTGGCCAAAGCCCCACAGCACATGGCCCCCTCCCTGGCACCTGCCCACAACCAGGAGCTCTGCACCCAGGGGCTTGAAAACCATCCAGGGGCACAGAGGAGGCAGGAAAAGTTTACTCACTCCTGCCCAGAACGACTCCTGGCACTGAGCTGGCTACAAGGCTCGGTGCCCAAATGCAGCAGGACAGCAGGAGAGCAGGAAAGAGAAAAGTAGGAGGAAGGTAGAGAAGAGATGGGGGACAGGCAGCCAGCAAACGGGATGCTGCAAACAGGAGAGGGACAACAGTATAGAGAGAGGAGAGCTGGGGGGTGGATGGGAAAAGATGGAGGAATATGTAAGAGACAGGGAGCAGGAGAGAGGTGGAAGTAACCGAGGTCTAAAGTGATAGGGGAAAAGAAACAAAGGTAAGAACTAGCACATAGGGTCAGGGAGATAGAAAGAGGGAGACATACAAAGAAAACTTAAGAAGTGACACCATTTTTCTGCCCTCCCACCACCTCTTGACTCCCACATTTTCCCTGACTTCGCACCCCATCTCAGCCTCCACTTTTTTTCCAGCTATGTCACACACATACACACACACCCCCCAGCTTGAGAAAAGCCTGGCAGAAGCCCTGGTGCCCTTGGGAAGACGGCAGCGTGCCCAGCAGGATCCCACAGCAAAGGTGCCAGGATAAAAAACTATCGCTGGCCCTCATGGTGTCTGGGCAGCCCTTTCACAGGCAGCAGAGTGGGAAGGAGCGACAGGCAGGGTGGCAGAGATGGATGGGGGCACACACAGGAGAATGCGCAACTCACTGCAGCTGCTCACATGGGCTCAGACCTTCAATGCCCCTCCACGGCCAGGGACTCGCATGTGCGGGTGATGCAGGCACAGATTTCCTGACATAGTGTGCCAGTCATCTGCTAGGGGATCCTTCCTTGCTGCAGGGACCAGCCCTTCCGTGCTAGAGGCACCATACTCCCTCCTCAGCCAGTTCCCCTTTACTAGCTCCCTCAGGCAGAGCATTTATAGCCCACAGAAGGGCCAGTCCTGTCTTCAGCCCCACTGGCAACACCTGGAGCCCATCAGGAACAGGGGCAAGAACAAACACTCAGGGACAGGGAGATTGGAAGAGGGAGATACAGGGAGAAAATGTAAAAAGTGATGCTGCTTTTCCACCCTCCCATCCCTTGGCTTTGGGAAAGCCCTACGGAAGCCACAGGGCTTCAGGGTGGATTGTCCATGATGGGATTTTGGGCCGAAGGAGTTACCAGAGCAAAGTTCACAGTGCAAACAGTTTATTGGTGGTGTGCATTTTGAGCAGCAGTAGTTAGGGAGATGGGGACAAGGCAGGTGCATGGGGCAGGCACAAGCACGGGACAGGATCAAGCAGGGGGCAGGCACAAGGCACACCCACAGGCAAAACCTCACTTAGGGAAAAACCATGCAGGAAGAGGAAGGGGCATATACAGATCCAGAGGTGATGCGCATCCTAACACCTGCTACATAATCTCACCTTCAGTCCTATTCAGAGAATTGGTGTCAGCAAAACTAGTAACAAAAACAAGGATCCAATCTGCATAAAGTCCAGAGTTCATAGTCACAGTTGAGACCAAGTGCAACAGGGCCACACAGTGCGACGCACTACCATGGGCGATACAGAGCTCTACAATACAACACATGCTTAGGCCACAGTCGAGACCAAGCGCGATACAGAGCCATGCAGGACAATGCCGTCTTACATCACAGTGCAGGGCCACATGAATACAGAACCTTGCAGTGCTGCAATGCAGGACAAATACAACACCCTTCCATACAGTGTCATACAGAACACCACACTGCAACACCATGTCAGGTGGCTGTCACTGTAAATACTGAGCAATGCAATGCAAAACCAGAACAGCAGATGCATGACAAGTTGGACTCTAAAACCTAAACCCATATGAACGCAGCCATGCAATCCTGTCTGGGATCTAAATGGAAATATATTTTTCAAGAGCAGATCGTTCCAGCACAGATGCCTCCACAAAGGTAACCCTCCAGAAACATCTGCAATGCAAAATAGACTTTTGGCTCCCATGACAAGATGGTAAGCGCTTGACATGCTCTGTATTGAAAAGGAGAGGCACTCAAGACATTACCATTGCATGTACCAAGTGCAGAGGGCCCATGGGGTGAACCATAGAGAGATCTGTAGAAGGCACTGTATAGGAAGTGTAGCACAGACTACGCAAATGACACTAGGCCACGGACGCAGGCTAGAACGGCCCTGCTTGGCCCCCGTTCGCATCCTGAGGAATGGACCCTGGGTGCTCTAGCAACCACCGGGAATAACAGACCCCAAAGGGCCATCTCTATAACTCCAAATTTAAATTCCCTGCTGGCCCCAGTCAGCCCACTTTTGCCTCTTGACTTACAGTTCAGAGGGCAGGGTCCAGAATCTGGAGCACATGAACTAATGGGGATGCTCCTGCATTCAGCAGGTTGCTCTTCATGACCTGCAAGACAGAACTCCACCCATCACAGCCGCAGGGGCCAGCATTCACCTCTAAAGCAATGACACCTGCCTCAGAAGCACTACTCCCAGAAAGTGAGATGGGATGTCCAGCATCGCCAAAAAAAAACCAGAGGAAAAAGCATATGCTAAGATACAGGCCAAACCCGCAGCTCTTCCTCTCTCCCCCTCTTTTACCTTGGCCGCTCGACCGCCTGGAGTTACATTCTTCCATCTGCCCGCCACCTTTCCAACTCAAACAACAGGGTATGATTATAGCTACATCAATAATATGACATCCCAAAAACTGCTACTTCAGCACACCGGTCATCACTCACCTTGCCAGAATCCACACCATTGTGGATCTCTCACTTCAGACATTGATTCACACCTAGAAAACAATGCCAAAACAGTGTAAGCTACTCCGAGCCACCAACAGTAATGCCAATTCTCTGACCTTGCACACCGGCCCACCATCATTCGGCACTCAGCTCACCTCTTCTGTTGCACTTTGGCACGGGTTTGTCCCTCCGCATCTGAAAAACAGCCCAAACAAACCCCATGAAGCAAGTCGGCTGGCTGCTGACCGATAGCTTGACAAGATGCAAGGTCCATCTTCTCTTGGCACGTTCTTTCTAACTACAGCTAAAAAAACATCACCTATCAAGCCTCACATGTATTGACTACCACACAAACTGCTGTTCCCAGAAGACCAGAGTCCAACCTCACACAACTCCAAAACACTATGAAAATAACTGTGGCAGCTAGCTACAGCTAATTGGCCAGAGATGGACTGTATGGTCATTGCCAAAAGAATCTGAGCAGATCAACATATCACCCCACAACAATAAAGCTGTGCTACCCCTGTCTTTAAAATTGCTACACCCCTGGGCAAGGCAGCTCCAACCCTGGCACGAAGACCAACAATACACGCAGACAACACGATAAATGTGACATGAGACCCAGTAAGACCACAAGCAAGAATGACACCAGAAGAAGATGCTGCCAGAATAAAAGCCCTGTGGTGCCACGATGGCAAAGACACTCTAGAGCGGCCCCAGAATAGAGTCCAATGTAATGGCCCGTTACAAGAAGTTGCTGTCAAATCTGAGATGACAGATGCTCAGAAAGCCCAGCTTAAAGACCTACGAACGGAAGGATGCAGGGAAGAAGTTCCAGTCCGTGAAAATGGACAGCTAGCAGGTAGAGCCACCAACACAGCACAGAAGGACGCCGCAAACAAGGACTGTCCAGAAACTTCTGAGACATGCTACCAATCCATGATTTAAGCTTGTTAACGCAAGAAAAGAAGCCCTGGACTGGCGATATGCTGGTAAGTACAGGCATTCGAGAGACTAGGGATGGCACCCGAGATACGTGCCGTGCTCGTCAAGCGCAAAGAGCAAGGAAGGCACCGAGACCCGAGAAGGTTTAAGGCACAGAAGACATTTGAAAGTTGAACTGCATAGTGCTGCCTGAGCAAGCCTGCCTGTGTGTTTCACTCTGAGGCCAGAAAGAAGTGATTTGCCCAGTGTGGCTGAGACGGCCTTTGTCAAAGCTAAGTTAGCATTTGGCCATAGCTGACTTTTGGCCTGCAGGCAGTGCCAGTACCCTGGCTCAGTTTGTACATATTTGCAGAGTGTAACACAGAATATCCACTTCTGTCCTTCTGCATCCAAAGTAAGGGAGTGAGAATATGACAAACAACCAAGAGCACTTTGTAGATTTATGGTCCTAGGGGAGTTTTACTGATGCTATCGGTGGTTTCAAAGAGTTGTTTTGAGAGATTCAGAACATGTGATGAAGTCATAATGGCTGCATGTGTTTGAGGCCAGAGTCACACAGTACTGTTTTAGCTGCATTTCTGAGCTTCTTTCTTCAGCATGCATTGTAGGTAACGATTATAGTTATTTCGTGAGTGGTAGGTCTAGATTAAGAGGCTCTGGGCGGCCTTAGGAGGCATTAATGTCCTGTCCGTAGTTCTGTGGGGGTGTGTAAAGTGATTGAATTGTAAAACAAAACACCTGGGGAGGAGGGTTTCTTTTAAAACCAAATAACTCTCTGATTATGCTCTAGCTGGCAGCCCCACACAGCTGCTGTGGCTATAGTAACATTTGCTTCGAGGGGACAGAAGTCAGCAAAAGGAGGTGGTGCTGGTGTGGAATTGGCCTTAGGAGCCACTGCTGAAGGAAGTACTGCTCATTCAGATCCTCTCAGCCTGACACGTCCTGCTTGACTTCCCTCTGTGCTGTGTTTTGACTGAGGACAGAGTCCATGGAATCTAGGTTCAGTAGTATTTACCTTGCTCTGTCTCTTGGACACTGGAAGTGTTTTGCAGACTCTTGCTTGCTGTCTGTTTAGCTGTCACTGGCCTTTCTTGGTAAGGGACAGCCACAATGGGGCTGTTAAACCCAGCTTTTCTAAGAGCTGTTTCACTGTAGCTTCCTCTGTCTTGACTGCCAGATTCATGCAAAAGACATGCCTGCTCTACTTTATTGCATGGGCAATTGCGTGGGATCTTTCCCACAGAGGCTTTTCTGCATTGCACATTCACTTAGCCAGTCTCCTCTCTGGAGAGAAGGCAGGACTTCCTGACTGTTAGTAACCTTCATTTGGAGCCGGTCGTTGCCTTTTTTAGGGAAGTTGTGACATGGACGAAGGCTGAGCCTAGCCTTAGAAACACAGTGTGACTGACAAGGCGATCTGTGGAGCATGTGCTATGTCCAGAGAGGATTCAGTGACAGTTACTTGGGTTGTAGGAAGACGGCTGGTGACAGCTGGCAAGGTTATTCTTTTACCATTGTGGCTGTCAATGCTGCTGTTCTTCCCTTCATTCCATTTCCATGCATGTCAGTGCTGCAGCTGTGCTGATTAAGTGCAGAGAATTAATTAACTCACTCGTTATTTTAGCCTCTTAGAGATCCAGATCCCATTAAGGGGTCTACATAGCAGAGATAAGAGAGGTTGTTTGGGGCTTTTTTTTTTATCCTTTTTTTTTTTTTTTTTCCCTCACCCTTTTGGAAGTTGATTGATAAGAGGTAATTGTACAACTCGGTTTTCACTCCTGCTGAAGCTATAGTATCATGCTTAGCAGGGAAAACTGCAAGTGAATCAATGTGCGTTGCATTCAGCTCTCAGGATTAGTTTCCCATCTGTCCATCTGTATCGTGGCACAAAATTAGAAAGCAGTCCTTCCAGCATGCAACTCTGCCCTGCATTTCCCCCGACCGAGTTATTCAATCCCCAAATTGTCAATTTTGTCATCTTCTCAACTCTTCTTCCCAGCCAATGACATACATGTGAAAAGGAACTGCCTGCAGGCTGTAAAAGTATAACTGCAAGTACTGAATGAAAACTGAGCTGAGCTTCCTGGTCTTTTCACTGCTTACTTCTCAAACTCTTTGACCTCACTGGCTCTCAGTTCTCTATGGGAGAAGAAGCCTATAAAAGCTGCATGGAAACATTAGCTGGCAAGGGCAGAGTAGCCTTCCTTTCCCTCAGCTGCAGGTTTTGTTACCCCCTCTTTGGCATCCACAGTGGTGTACTGAGATCCTGTTTTTCCTGCAGTCGTATGTCCTGGTCCTTTGCAGCCTGAAATGATATGTAGCCCAGTCAGCCTCTGTGTTAAGCGCTGTAGCTGGCCTGTGATTTTCACAGTTCTCTGCTGATAAAGTATTTTGGTTGCATTAACCCATGTATTTCAGCCACTTAACGTCTTAGAGTTGTTCTGATGAAGCACAGACCTTTTAGAGGTCAGCTCACCCGTGGCTTCCTCATCACCCGTGCCGACACTGACTGACTCACTCATGGTATCATCAACACCATAGTGAAGTATGCAAATTATTCCTGTCCAATGGTACCTACTGACCCAATTGGGAACGTAATCAGAGTAACGATGAAAATGCAAGCCAAACCAAGCCAAGCCAATGTGAAAAATGCAAGCCAAACTCAAAGCCAATGTGAAAAATGCAAGCAGCGATTAATCTGGTATCATCAGAGGTTCTTATGCTGTACACCTCATCATACTGGGTGCCTTCCAGTGGTGCACCGAGTGAGATGGCTAACATCTGTCACTTTTTTTTTAAAACTGCTCACTTTCCCTGAGGGAGAAGAGTGTGCCATGGAAGTTCTGCTTTGGTAGAATGTTTTGGCTCTGGACTTTTTCTTGGGAAGATTTGGGGTTATTTATTTTGGTGTGTTTTTTTCTTTTTCTACAGCTCTAGGTTAGGGGAGATGCATTCAAAAGGATGCAACTTGTTCTTGGAAGGGCAGGAGAAGAGATGAGTGGTCGTCCTAGTTTCTGGAGTGGGATTGAGAGCATTGGGAAGGCTCATTTCATAGACTTGAATCAGCGTGTAAAAAGGCCATTTTTCAAAGCAAGAAAATGGTCTGCTGGTCATTTTTACTGGTGATTCAGATTACTCAGAAAATTTAATGCCTCAGATGTGGCAAACGCTAAGTGCTACGCAGCCTCTGGAGTGGACTGGAAGATTAAAATTAATGACAACTTTGAACAGGTGGGTTGGGAGTTTTGAGGAGTGACAGAGAGAGATGTCCGTTTGGTCAGGCAACTTGAAAGTTGAGCTGCATAGTGTCCATCTGATCCCCCTAGATTGCAGTAAGAAAGACAGTGAGTACAATATAAACCTTGAAAAATATTTAATGAGGAGCTTTTCAGCACATGCATGACAGTGGGTGTGGATGCAGTCAGTATCTACCTTCCTAGTCTTTGCGTGGTCCTCTCGATGTAGCTGTAAGTGGCAGTATTCATCTTTTAGACTTGGGTTTATCATTTAAAGTCTATGTCTCCCTAGGTCTCTCTGTCTTGTTGATGGAATAAGAGTTTCCTTCAGAGAGCCATTCAAAGTACCTAGATTTACACCAACTTTAGCCATCTTAAATGCCTTTGTAGGTGCTGCGTAACTACAATTCACAGGCCTTTGGCTTTCTTTTTATCTTATTCTGTTATTGAAGCTACCCCTTCTGCATTCAGGTTTCTCATGGGTTCTCTGGGTTTAAATGTTTAGAAAGCATTTCATTCAGCCATCTGCTCAAGGCAGTATCCTGCAACTTAGAAAGTTGTTCATGCTTGGGATTTTGTTTGTTCCATTGAAATGGAGAACATGAGGTACCAATTCCTTTCAGCGGACATGGATGGAGCAGGTTCAGAATTCTGGGAAACTGTTTCAGGGTCGAATTTGTTTTGGTAGGATTCTACTGAAGGTGCTAAAGGTGACCTAAATTGCTAGGGATGATCATAGGTGCAGGTTTGAAGGGACGGTAACTTCTAGCAGGGAAAAGATGGAGCAGTAGATGAGCAGGAACACGTTCATTGGGAGTTTGAATGACTTGACCGAGGTCATGCACCAAACCCACAGCAGAGTCAGAACAAGACTCAAAGCTACAAATTTCTTCTGCAACATCTTCATCTTGGGACATTCAGCCATTCATTTCAACAGGGAGGTGCTATGCAGCTCAGAAGTGGGGGTTAAGAGACTCGATTAATTACTTGTTTACCAAAATCTCTTTGCTTAGGCACATCCATTCAAAGCGAACCCTTCTAATCACTGGCCTTGTGATCTCAAGTGTTTCTTACTGATCATTGTCAAATGCTTGCACAGTGATGCTGTGGTTCTAAGTCGCAGTGGGCATCTTGTTACCAAGCTTGCTGCTTTGTAAAGATGCGGAATCATCGTGCCAGTAATAGCATCCTCTGTCCATTTCCCACCCTGCTCCCCACCCCCTACTTGGCTGTTTACTTGTATGTTTGTATTTGGCGAAAAAAAATATCCCTTTGCCATAAAGAGCGCAATGTCCAAGCTGCGACTCGCATTAGTGCATTTTATTTGCTCTTGCTGTCACATGGTCCCTGCGGGTCATAATTCACTGTGGTTGTCATCACAGAACAACCTTGCTGGCCCTGTTATTGTTATTGGGTCCAGAAAGACGAGTTGCGGACCTTTTCCAAGTGCTATTTCTGTCGACCGCTAAAAACCTTCAGAACAAAGTTGCCTGTTTTTTAGTGGTGTGAGCCAGACTCTTTATCTGCCTGCAAGCTTTCTGAATCTTAGCACATTGTGAAGATAGCTCCAGGTATTGCAGAGGAGAGCCTAGTTTACTCTTGAATATACTCTGAGCAAGGGTAAGCTTCAGGCCCTGACTGCTGGTATTAAGTACTACTGCTTAAATCACTTTTGCTTAGCTTCTGGTTTGCTTGTAACAGAAGAGTGAGCTCACCTCTGCTTTCAAGCTCCCATGTAAAAGGCGTGCTGCTGACCACCACATAGACTGCCTAATGTTGGTGTGGGCAGCCCAGTGCTGGTCTATGCTGTAAGGAGCTCATTAGGAATACAGTAGCAGGACTGGAAAAAGGCATTGTATATTCCACTGGCTTCAGGATAACAGTTGTCAAATGCCTGCTATTCTGCTCTGCATTTCAACTCTTTTGGGTATTACTTGCAATGCTAATTTGGAGTAAACCTTCCAAGCTGTATGAAGCTGTACAGTATATAGGTAAAGAAACGGCCAGTTCCATAATCCTGCAGATTATGGAAGAAAACACTTTCTAAATACATCGTGGGTGTTGGGAGGGTGGGATTTCTGGAAAGATTTGATGTTGATGTTCATGGGAAAGTTTAAAACCAGAAGCGTAGGAAAGGTCCCCGTATTTTCTCTTATTTTAGGGTGAAGGATGAGGAAGTTGTATCAGTTTAATTCCGATGGGGAAGTCTTAAGTATTTCTTTGCTGAGGGACATATCTTAAGGCAGCAAGAAAGAGACAAATGGATAGGTGCACTCCCACGGCTTCCTCCTTTCACAGCTGTCAGGGCACATGCTGAAGCAGCACAGAGGGAAAGCTCAGGCCTAATGCGGAATGGGAACTGTACAAAGCTGAGTTCTCATCCGGCAGCTTAACGACTGGTGCTGTAGGCAGATCACTTCAGAAAATGCCTCCATTTCTGTCCTGTCTGTAAAACGGGGATTAAAATCTTGGCTTTCTTAAAGGATTTAGTAATCTACTCACAGGAAGAAGTATATGTATCTAAGGAATCAGGGATTAGTTTGGTTCTGTATAAAATTAGTTGAAGCAAGGTCATTGCTCTGATGTTAATGCCTCACCAGGGTCCAGCTAGACTGTCCAGTGGTTCTAGACTAGTGCCTTTCAGACGCTTGCACTAGCACAGTTGAGATCAAAGGTTTTTGATGAAGCAAAACACAAACAAGAAGAGAGTGATTTTCTCTGCCTCTTTTTGTGTATGTTCTTGTAAGCCTAGATAAAGAACACCTTCCTTTGTTACTCATTTATTGGCCCATAGGAGAGGATAACAATCCTTTATTATAGAATTGTTTGGGGGATTTTTTTTCAGTCCCGTGTAAGGCTCGTGACAATGCTGAAGGTCACGAGTTGCAACCACCTTCATGACCCGTGGCGGGGGCTGTTAAGCTTAGGCAAAACAGGATTATTCACTAGTGTGAAATGCTCAGATAAGCTGCTCAAATAGTTGACAAAAACATTTCCGCGCCCGGCCGCAGCTCTTCCCTGCCGCAGCCGCCTGCGCTCCTGTCCGCGCCCGAAGCCCCGTGCCCGCAGAGGCAGCTGGGTCTGGAGCTGCCAGCGCCAGCAGCCCCAGAGCAGAATGAGCTCCCTGAGCAGAGGCCGAGGCTCATATACCCCAGGCCCCGCCCCCGGGCAAGTGATGGGGATGGGACACAAGGGGGGGCGGTGCCGTGGGGGGGGGGGTGGGGTGGGGGGGGTGGGCAGCAAGGCACGCCAACGGGAGGGTGGGGCATGGGGCAAAAAAGTCACGCCCGGGGGGGGCGGTGCTGGGGTGGAGTGCAGAATAACAAAGGCAAACCCGGGAAGGGGAGGGGGTGGGGGCCGGGCAGGGCACGGCCACTGTCGGCGAGGCCATGGGGGGGGCGGTGCTGGGGCGAGGTGCAAAGCAGCAAGGCACTCCCACGGGGGGGGGGGCGGGGCGGGGCGTGGGGAAGCAGGGCACGCCCACGGGGGGGGGCGGTGCCGGGGCAGAAAAGGCACACCCGGGGGGGGGGTCGGGGGGGGGCAAGCAGGGCACGCCTACAGTGGCCAGTGCCGAAGAACGGCAGCAAGGCACGCTCGCGGCGGGGGGGGGAGGCGCCGGGTGGATTTGGGGCCAGGCACACCCACCCTTAGCAAGGCCACCGAGTTGGGGGTGGCATGGGAAAAACCCCACCTGAAGGCAGAGACAGGGGTATGGGGGGGCATAGACAGGTGCAGACGTGGGGCGCATCCTCACGGCTGCTCGATAGTCTCACCTTCAAGTCCTAGGAAGGGAAATGCGGTCACCAACACGCCTCACAAAAAACAAGTTGCCATCCTGCAGGAAGTTCAGAATTCCGGGAAAATCCAGTGCACCTAGAACAAAACAGCACCAAAACTATCAGTTAAAAAAAAAGGCTGTGTGTTTTAAAACCCTCCTGTCACCCCTGAACACCCCGTAGGAAACTGCCGACGTTAAAAAAAAAAAAAAAAAAAAAAAAACACCCCAAAACCCAAGCTGCATCCCAGGGCGCTCTCTCCTGTGGGTGCCGCTGGACCCTGCCCAGTCCCACAGCTCTCGCCTCGCCCAGAAGGAGCTCCCTGGGCAGAGCCCGGGGCTCATCTACTCCAGGCCCCCCCACACCGAACCGGCACTTGGGCATCCTGGAGGACTGCGGGCCCATAGAGCGCAAGTTCGGAGGACTGAGGGGCAGTTCCGGCATCATGGACGACCGCGGGGAAGCGGCGGGAGCCTGCCGGAGCCCCGGAGGAGCCGGTGAGTCCCCCGCGAAACGAGTGCCGGCGGCGCCGCCGTCTCGGGGCCGCATCCGCGTCGTTTCTCTCCGGAGCTGCGGCCGGTGCTTGGAGGGGGGCGAGTGTATGGCGCCGCCGTCTTGTGAAGGCTGAGGCTGCCCGCGGCGGGGATGGGGCCGCGCGGGCAGGAGGGGACAGGCCGCCGCCCCGGCGTGCAGAGCTGCGTTCCTTGCGTGTTTCGGCAGGAATCGCTGTTGAATCCGTCTCGCTCTCGAATCCGTCTCGCTCTCCGCGGCTTCCGGGCAGTTTCTCCGCCGGCCCTGCCGGTCCGCGGTTAGGCCGGCGCGGAGCACCGGTGACGGGACCTGCGTGCGTGCGTGCGTGCGTGCGTGCGTGAGGGGCTCTTGCGAGAAGCGCCTCACAATAAGCAGGCTCAGCTCCGGGGCGGCGCTAGTAAATGGCATGGTCCTCGGGCGCCGTTAATTCGTGCCACGCGTTTGAGCTGGAATTTGAGAGAATAGTCTGTTATTTAAATGGCCCGATTGAAGAGTTGACTGGTACAGAAAGCGGGTGAACGAACGGCTCACAGCCAGCGAGCGCTCCGTGTACCGCTGCTGAAGGGAGCAGGAGCAAAGCGCAGGCACCCGACTGACACAAGAGGAAAAGGTTCATTACCGTTGGAAATCACGGTTTCGGATTGTGAATTAGGACTCTAATGAGGGGTCCGTTCACGACGACCGTTACCCTAAACTGCTCCCAATTGGTATTCTATTTCTGCTTCCCAAGGAGAAAATTTTCATCTGATGGTGCTGCGGGGGTATCTTTAATGCATCAGTTTAAGATGGCTAGTATTGTTAAACGGGCACTCATGATGCCCAGTTAGCGTTCGATCTGTTTCTAAAATGAAATCTAAGGTTTTTGTTCGTCGGATTTAATGGGCGTCGGTTTTTTCTTTTAGCTCTACTTGGAAGGAATTGGTACCCGTCCCCTCCTCCCCCCCCCCAACGGCTATGTTTAAGTTTCGGCAGTCGTGACTCCCTGTTGGTTTTCTAATTTTCCTTTTATTTTAAATCTAAATCTTTTAGCGTTATGTTAGTTCACCACCGGCCGGGAATTCTTTTAGTACCTACGTTTAAACGTAGCCGTTATTGAACGATTCCTTTTTTTATTTCTCTTTATCTAAAAATCTAAAGCTTCGATTACTCTTTTGGTTCTAAGCAGGAGTCACTGTTGCCTCCCAGCTTGCTTACAGCGGTGTGCTCGTTTAAGCGTTAGAGCCTCCCAATTAGTTTCCAGTTCAATTGGTTTAGCAGTGGTTATGTTTAAATGGAGCTGTTCACGACTCCCAATTAGTTTTCTGTCTTTATCACTTCAAGAGGGTCTCTCAACTATTCATTTTTTGAATTGCAATAGGGACCGGGAATAATTACTGCCTGGTTCATTAAGTAACATCTGCCACTAAATTTAGTCATTACTCAACCCTAGGTAATATTTCTTCTCTTTAGGCGCGCTCTGATATTTTGTGACTTTACCACGAAGTGGATTAACTAGGACGCGTGATTTTTTTCTTTTCCTGTTAGAGTTGTTTCGCTACAGGTATTCCTTCCAGTTAGTGCTCTGTTGTTGATATTCTGCTGCTTGCCCTTTGATTACATCAATGGGGAGTAAGTACTGTCTGCAAAGTGGGAAGCAATAGCTAGAGCGGACGACGGGCAGTATTTGCTCCCAAAGACTATTCTGGTTACTGTGACGGACATTTTTATTTTAAACGTTTTGACGTAAACGAGCAGTAAAAATTAAACTAATAGAAACTGACCACTTTGGAATTCCCCAGGAAAAACGACCGGAGCGAGGACGCCTGCCGCGGTCCACTTGGGACGCTCGACGGTTTTGCACTCCGTCTCCAAAGTTTGAAGCTCCGCGGAGCGCAACCTCCCCGAGCGGCGACTCGGCCTGTAGCCACCGCCCGCTCTTCTCTCCGGCTCCGCCACCCGTTTTTCCAGAGCAGCCCAAAATCCCGGGGAAGCGAACCCGCGCACAGCAGATACGCCGCGACACCAAACCTCCGGCTGTCCAGCTGCGCCGCCCCCGACCGTCGCTGCTGCGCCAACGGGAGCCTCCGGCCGACGCGGTGCCGAGCGCCCGCGACCCCGTCGGCCGCCGGCTCTGCCAGCGGCGCGGTCCGGCGAAATCCGCGACGCTGCCGAGTCTGCGGCGAGTCCGGGGCGTGTTTTTTTAGCGAAGGAAAATGCCGTTTCAAGTCTCAAGTCCGACCTGCAAGGAAAAAGAAAGCCCGCGTAACAAGGCTAGACCCGTTCCTGTCTGTTGCAGAACTTGTACCAGCGCTACATTCTGGACGGGACCGAATGACAAAGCCGAATGACAGCCTGCAAGAATCCTCCTCTCAGAGCTCTCTGGTTGCAAAGGGACTATTGTAGATCACCAGCAGTTGTAAGACACTGAGACTCCTACTTTTCTCCATCTGCCTCCCTCAACAGAAATAAGTCCCAAAGGACAGAAAACCCCAGGAAAGGGTTGAAACCAAACCGAACCCAAAGCAAAAACCAAAACCAAGGAAAAACCGTCGGGGAAAAGAGCCCCAAAGCATCAGGAACTGTACCAAGCACCTTAAGTAACACTGAAGCGACTCGAACCAAAACAAGTGACAAAGCAGCTCAGGAGAGGTGCCAGGAAAGACAAATGAGTCCACACAGAGCAACGCCCGTGTCCTTCTGAGAGGACTAGGCAGGTGAGAGAAGGCCCTTTGAAGGCCCGTGGTTCTGAGAAGGCCACTTGTCACGCAGATTGATTCTGGTGCCTGGATGGGAAATGGAGGGGACTGAGGGGCACACGAAGGGGAGGGAGGAACTCGGACAGCTTACGGAGATGCCTGCGGTGCAAAGCCAAAAAGACGGCTGCAGGATGGCTCGGCGTCGGTGCCATCGACCCCCCCCAAAAGATGCTGTGACCCCACTTGGGGACGACAGCCTCTGGCCCCGGCGCCCCCGGGGCTGGGCAGAGGCAGCAGCGCTCGGCATAGCTGGTGGCAGGGGGCCCGACGGGGTGGAACGCGTCCCGGCAGGGCCTGGCCAGGCCCAGGAGCACATCTGGTCCTCGCTGAGGGGCTGGAGCCGATGGGGCCCTGAGGAGTACAGGGGTGGCCTGGTGTCCCCGGCCGCAGCTCTTCCCTGCCGCAGCCGCCTGCGCTCCTGTCCGCGCCCGAAGCCCCGTGCCCGCAGAGGCAGCTGGGTCTGGAGCTGCCAGCGCCAGCAGCCCCAGAGCAGAATGAGCTCCCTGAGCAGAGGCCGAGGCTCATATACCCCAGGCCCCGCCCCCGGGCAAGTGGTGGGGATGGGACACAAGGGGGGGCGGTGCCGGGGGGGGGGGGTGGGGTGGGGGGGGTGGGCAGCAAGGCACGCCAACGGGAGGGTGGGGCATGGGGCAAAAAAGTCACGCCCGGGGGGGGGGGCGGTGCTGGGGTGGGGTGCAGAATAACAAAGGCAAACCCGGGAAGGGGAGGGGGTGGGGGCCGGGCAGGGCACGGCCACTGTCGGCGAGGCCATGGGGGGGGCGGTGCTGGGGCGAGGTGCAAAGCAGCAAGGCACTCCCACGGGGGGGGGGCGGGGCGGGGCGCGGGGAAGCAGGGCACGCCCACGGGGGGGGCGGTGCCGGGGCGGGGCGCGGAAAAGCAAGGCACACCCACCGGGGGGGGTATCAGTGCCGGGGCGGGGCGCGGGGAAGCAGGGCACGCCCACGGGGGGGGCGGTGCCGGGGCAGAAAAGGCACACCGGGGGGGGGGTCGGGGGGGGGGGGGGCAAGCAGGGCACGCCTACAGTGGCCAGTGCCGAAGAACGGCAGCAAGGCACGCTCACGGCGGGGGGGAGGCGCCGGGTGGATTTGGGGCCAGGCACACCCACCCTTAGCAAGGCCACCGAGTTGGGGATGGCATGGGAAAAACCCCACCTGAAGGCAGAGACAGGGGTATGGGGGGGCATAGACAGGTGCAGACGTGGTGCGCATCCTCACGGCTGCTCGATAGTCTCACCTTCAAGTCCTAGGAAGGGAAATGCGGTCACCAACACTCCTCGCAAAAAACAAGTTGCCATCCTGCAGGAAGTTCAGAATTCCGGGAAAATCCAGTGCACCTAGAACAAAACAGCACCAAAACTAGCAGTTAAAAAAAAGGCTGTGTGTTTTAAAACCCTCCTGTCACCCCTGAATACCCCCTAGGAAACTGCTGACATAAAAACAAGAAAAAAAAAAAGCCCAAGCTTCATCCCAGGGCACTTTCTACTGTGGGTGCTGCTGGACCCTGCCTAGTCCCAGAGTTCTTGCCTCGCATGTAAGAAGGAGCTTCCTGGGAGAGTTCAGGGCTCATCTACCCCAGGCCCCAACCACCACCCTTCCCAAAATCATAGGCAACTGGGTAAACTGAGACACGGAGAGAGGGGACCTAGAAATGCCAGTTTCACAAGCAATGAGGAAGAATGAAATCAGAGCTGGTGGGGTGCCAGAAAGGAAACGACATAGAAAGGAAAGGTAGAAGGTGACACTTTACAGGGCAATGCTAGCAAAAGAGCAAAAAGCTTTGGGGAACTAGACAGCCTGAAAGGCAGACAGAGGCAGGGACAGGCAAGGAGGCAGGCAGAGATCCAGAGAACCGGGGCAGGGATGGCCCTGGACACACACGAGGGGACACGTGGCTCCTGGTGACAACGGCAGACCTTCACCGCCCCGAGGCTTTTCTCTCTGTCTCTGCCCCTTCCTCCTCCACAGTGCCAGCTGCCTGACCTTAGGAGCAGGCGGTGGGTGACTCAATGCACTTCTCTCACGAGGTTTCCTGGACATGCAGCAGCTCACACGTGTGCAGCCAACAGAGGCGCCAAGGTCCTGGTGCTGTGTTATGGTGGCATTCTCTGTTGTGGATGGGTGGGAGGGATCCTTCCTTGCCACAGGGACCAGCTGGAGACAGTTGCCTGTGGAAGCCCCTTGGTTTGACTCCTCAGCCAGCTCCTGCAGGCAGGCATGCCCAGGCAGCCCCCTTCATAGCCCAAAGTAGGGCCAGCCCCATCATTAGCCTCAGTGGCCACACCTGCCCCAGCTGGAGCCCATCAGGAACAGGTGCCTGGGCAAAGCCCCACAGCACATGGCCCCCTCCCCGGCACCTGCCCACAGCCACGAGCTCTGCACCCAGGGGCTTGAATACCATCCAGGGGCACAGAGGAGGCAGGAAAAGTTTACTCACCTCTGCCCAGAACAAATCCTGGCACTGAGCTGGCTACAAGGCTCGGTGTGCAAACACAGCAAACGCAGCAGGAGAGAAGGGAAAAAGCAGGAGGAAGGTAGAGAAGAGGTGGGGGACAGGCAGCCAGTAAACGGGATGCTGCAAACAGGAGAGGGACAGGGAGCAGGACAGTAGCATAGAGAGAGGAGTACTGGGACACTGAGCAAAAAACCCAGGGAGAGATGGAGGAATACATAAGAGCGAGGAGGAGCAGGAGAGAGAGGCCAAAGGGAGCAGCAGGACCACAAGGCAGGGACAAGACAAGGGACAGCGAAATATTGTAAAGCAATAGGGGAAAAGAAACAGAGGCAAGAACTAACACATAGGGTCAGGAAGACAAAAAGAGGGAGCCTTACAAAGACAATGTAAAAAGTGACACCATTTCCTCCCCGTCTTGACTTCCACATTTTCCCTGACTTCGCACCCCATCTCAGCCTCCACTTTCTTCCAGCCCTGCCTCTCCCCCTGGCTTGAGGGGAAGCCCCAGTGCAATCAGGAAGGTGTTAGGCTGTCCATCAGGCTCCCACAGCAAAGGGGCCAGGACAGAAAGCCATTGCTGGCCCTCCCCATCCCTGGGCAGCCCTTTCCCAGGCAGCAGAAGGAGCGGCAGGCAGGGCAGCAGAGGTGGACCGGGACACACACAGGAGAACGTGTGACTCACCCCAGCTCCTGGCACCAGCTCAGATCTTCAGCACCCCAACACTTTTCTCTCAACTCCCCTCCACCGCCAGGCTGGCCAGCGGCTCACACACACAGCCGATGCAGGCACCAAGCTGCCAGCAATGTGTGCTGGTGGTCTGCTCCATCATGGACAGCTCAGGGGGATCCTTCCTTACCACAGGGACCAGCCATTCCATTCTGGAGGTAGCTCCAGCTACCTCCTCAGCCAGTTCCCCTTTATCAGCTCCCTCAGGCAGCCCCTTTATAGCCCACAGGAGGGCCGGCCCTGTTATTAGCCCCACTGGCCACACCTGGAGCCCATCAGGAACAGGGGCCACAGGCAAGAACAAGCACCCAGGGACAAGGAGCTCTGAAGAGGGAGATGTAGGAAGAAAATGTAAAAAGCAATACTGCTTTTCCACTCTCCCACCCACCCCTGCCCTTGGGAAAGCCTGATGGAAACCATGAGACTTCAGGGTGTCCCTGCTGGGTGCCCCTCATTCCCCCTGATATCTACTGGTGATGGCATTTTGGGCCCAAGGAAGTGCCAGAGCGAAGTTTGGAATGCAAACAGTTTGTTTAAAACAGTTTGCATCTGGAGCAGCAGTTCTTGTAGTGGTGGGGGCAAGGCAGGTGCATGGAGCAGGGACAAGGGGAGGGGGACACAAAACATGGTAATGGGAGGCAGGTGCAAGGCACACCCATGGTGGGGGGGCGGGGGGGGGGGGGAGGAAGGCAGGTGCACAGGGGGAGGATAGGGTGTGAGCTATGCACACCCATAAAGTGGGTACAAAAATCTGTCAGGGATAACCTGATTGAGGAAGATGAAGTTGACCTTGACAGCATTCCAGTATACCCTTGAAAAGACAGAAGAAGTGGATGAAGAATGTTGTAAACAAGTTTGAGGAAGTTATAAGAGATTGAGCAAGAAGAGACTGAGCAAGTAATACCACAGAGCAGAAACTTGGCAAGAGAACAGTAGGTACAGTGAGAAATACAGTAGGAGCTCCAGCCAATCATTATGTGAATGGAGGTGAATGGACAAAGCTATTGAGCGAATCATTTTAGCAGCCTTAGTGCATGAACAGGTGGACAGATAAGAAAGGTTATAAAAGGGTACGCTTTTTCTGCTGCACCATCTCAGCCATCTTGGTTTTTGCAACTTAATAAAGACTGCCTTCTTACATATACTCTTGTCGTTGTCCATCCCTACCATGAAAAAAAGCAGGCAAGGCAGGCCCATGGGAGGCAGGGACATGACAAGTAGGGCCAGGCACACACACGGGAGTCAAGGCCACAAAGATCGGGGTGGCATGGGAAAAACCCCACCTGAAGGCAGAGACAGGGGTATGGGGGGGCATAGACAGGTGCAGATGTGGTGCACATCCTCATGCTACTCGATAATCTCACCTTCAGTCCTAGGAAAGGAAATGGGATCACAAACCCTTGTCACAAAAAACAAGTTGCCATCCTGCAGGAAGTTCAGAATTCCAGGAAAATCCAGTGCACCTATGTCTTGGTTTGAAAGACAGGTGTCTGTGGAGGAAGGCAGGAGCCTCCCTTGAAATGGAAAGTGCAACCCCCTTCCCTCCAAATTATTATAATTTTGAAATTAACGGGCGTTTAGGCAAAGATACGGGGAATAGGAATAACAGTTCTTTACTAATATATATATATATATATATATAAAACACAAGGCAGGGAAAAAACAAACAACCCACTGGTTTACACTGACAGAGTCAGGAATACAACCTGACACCCTGTTAGGGTGGCAGTAGCAGTCCGATAAGATGCTGGCTGCAGTCCTCCTGAAGCGATGGATGTAGTTCTGTGGAAGCAGCAATCAGGTAAAAGAGTCTGGTCTTCCTCCGAAGGTCCAGTGGTAGGTAGGTAGCTCTTGTCCTCTGGAACTCCAGTGGGGGGAAAAGCTCCTCTGGGAATCCACTGGAAGAAGGCTGCTAGGGTGTTCAAAATCTCTGTTTTTATTTGGCATGGACTGCTTGGCTCCTTCCCCCCCGCCCCCCCCACCCCCGGGCGGAGCATCTCACAATGGGATGGGGAGTCGTGAGGCAGTTCCTTGATGGGCCATTAACAGGAGATAGTCCAGGAGCGAGTTATCGATGAGTCAGGCGATAAGGCATTGTTGTGCCCAGTAACAGGAGATAGTCCGGGGGGGGGAGGCAGAGAGCACCGCCCCACCTGGTCTCAACAGCTCCTGAAGATGGTAATAGAATATTTTTTTCTTTTGGCACATTTTGCACTGTAACCCAGGACAACCTAGAACAAAACCACAGCAAAACTGTCAGTTAAAAAAGCTGTGTGTTTTAGAACCCTCTCATCACCCCTTAACACTCCGTATGAAACTGCTGACAAATAATAAAAAAAAAAAGCCCAAGCTGCATCCCAGGGCTCTCTCTACTGTGGGTGCTGCTGGAGCTTGCCCAATCCCACAGCTCTCACCTCGCCCAGAAGGAGCTCCCTGGGCAGAGCCCGGGACTCATCTACCCCAGGCCCCGCCCACTGCCTTTCCAAACATCCCCCGGGGAAGGGGCCGCCGCGGGGCACAAAGGTGAGAGCGTCCGGTGCGTAGCCCACTCACTGTAGGCGGTAGCAGGAGAGAGCGCGGCAGCGCGCACCCGGAGCTGCAGTACCGTCTTTTGGTCACAGGGTGGCAGCAGGGTGCGCGGCAGCGCCGCCGGGGCTGCATAACCGCTTTTTGGTCACAGGGTGGCAGCAGGGAGCGCGGAAAGCTCCGCTGGGCCTGCAGTACCGACTTTCGGTCACAGGGTGGCAGCAGGGAGCGCGGCAGCGCCTTCGGGACTGCAGTACTGCCTTTCGGTCACAGGGTGGCAGCAGGGAGCGCGGCAGCGCCTTCGGGACTGCAGTACTGCTTTTCGGTCACAGGGTGGCAGCAGGGAGCGCGGCAGCGCCTTCGGGACTGCAGTACTGCTTTTCGGTCACAGGGTGGCAGCAGGGAGCGCGGCAGCGCCTTCGGGACTGCAGTACTGCTTTTCAGTCACAGGGTGGCAGCAGGGAGCGCGGCAGCGCCTTCGGGACTGCAGTACTGCTTTTCGGTCACAGGGTGGCAGCAGAGAGCGCCACAAATCGGTGTCACCGCACACGCGCGTGTACCACGCCCCAGTACCCAACCCTAGTCAAATCGTGGTAGCAGAGCGCGCCGCAGGCGGCCGCCAGCGCGCATGCGCGTACCCCGGCCTGCAGTACCGCACACCCCCCACGCGCAGGCAGCACAAAGCGCCGTTTCACGCAGCACCCCCGTGCGGTCACAGCGGCGCAGCAGCACCTGCGTCTTTCTCTGACACTGGGGGTACAGGGGGACCCGGAGAGGGGTGGGGGATGACCGACACCAACGGCTCTCCCCGGCATAACCCACAGACGAGCACTCACCTGCCACAGCCCACGAGACAGAATCCATGCTCGATGCCTGCCCCCCGCCGGATCATCGACGCCGGCTGCCGCACAGCAGAGGGGTGGCAGGGCGTCCGCCAAAGGACGGTGCCATGGCTCTTGCTCGCACTCGGCTCTGCCACATTCCCCGTCTCGGACCACGCCCGGACGGGCTCCCCAGAGCAACAACTGCCCCTTTCCCCACCGGACAGCCGTGGCAGAAAGCTTGGACAGAGACAGAGCTGGCCCCGCGGGGCGAGAGCGCTGAGCCACCGGCAGGCAAACCTGGGGGGGGGGGGGGGGGGGCGAGCTGCTGCGCAGCACCGGACACTCACAGCAAGACATCGGGAAACAAAAGGCCCCAGCCATAGTTCAGCACATTAGAAGAACACAGAAGCAAGGAGAGGAATTCAATAGAACGAGGGACAGGAGAGCAGTCGAACTGAAGGAGACCAGCCCGAAATACAGACACATCCTCTACAAACCAGAGTGATTTGAATACTTAACACTCCATAGAAAGACAAACAGATACGATTTCCAACCCCTTCTTAGCAGAAAAGCAACTGCTCTTGCTCATGTTTGATGCCCTTCCTTAGAGCGCTGCTGCAGAACAAGGCTGTACACCCCCATCTAGATCTATGCTTACACCTGTCTCCAAAATACACAGTTGTTATTTGACTCTGCTCCTGCCCCACCTTGTTCTATCATGTCACATGATTAGAAACCAAGTACTTCAGAGCGCTCTGTCAAAACACAGGGAAGAAACTCAGTAACATGCAGCTGCCTCTGGCTTGGAAAGAGTTAGAGAAACCCCTGACCGCTTAAGTACACCTCATACATTACATGCTGTACTGATTCGGCAGCGAGTTTAAACCGCGTTAGTCATTCTGCCAATTATACAATTTTAACTTTCTCTAGAGTTTCATATATGACAGGAAAAGATCAGTGAAATAATAGATCCCCCACATGGTTTTACTCATTAAAAAGAAAAAAAAAAGAAATTCAAATCCCCAGGGCTGCAACAGGTAAGGCCACCGAACAGGACTGGCAGATGCACTAAGGCTTCTGGCTGTACCAAAGCACGCAGAGGAACATTTTTTAATCGTATCTCGACCGTTGCAACCAAGAATGTAAAGACCAGCGACGCCATCCACTTTTGGAACACTTGCTGTGCTTCAGTCTTTGGAAACAAATTGACTTTGCTGTTGTTTTGTTTTTCAAAAGAGGGCAAAAAGTCTCACTGCTCATGACTTCTACAGCCAAGCACACAGAGTCCGACAGGCAGTTCGTACAACGCAATTTCTTTGAAGGAGAAAGATTTCCATTCCAGGAAAATCCCTTTTCCAACTGAAATCAAAGTTACGCACTGCAGGACAACGGTCCCTGGTCCCTCAGCTTCGCTTCCAGAGGGCTGGGGATCCGCGTCCATCCTCAGCAGAAACCACATCAACTAACCTGATTACTCCTGCAGTTGCCACGTTCCTCCTCATCGCCTACAGAAAAAAAAAAAAAAAAACCCACACACACCGCTGACAGTGGTAGCTGTCACACGGGTCACCACAGACCTCCTCGAAACACCCTCCTCCTCAAAAGGAACGTGGTCTTCCGCTCAACTGCTCCGCACCGATTCCCGTGTTGGACGCTGCAGCTGTCATCGCTTGCGGCCCCCCTAAGGTAGCAACAGACAGAGAAATACCGTCACGCTTGGGAGAAATCACCAGCCCCACGCTCCTCCTTGCTGCTCCTTAGCTCACCACCTCAAAAGCTCACCCAACTCCAAAGGCAGCTGCGTAACACCTGCACAAACGCACAGAAACGCTTGACCGAGCTGCCGCAGGATGCTCCGCTCTTGGACGCCGGCCCGGCTGACAACCGCCTCGCCTCCTCAGGCCGCTGGTCGGCGCGCAGCTTCGCCCCTCCGAGGCTATGTGCGTGACCTGCGAAAGCCAAAACAAAAGGCACGTGCTGAGATACCGCCCGAAACCACAGCCTGCCCGTGCCCATTCCCCTCTCCTCCTCCTCTACCTCGGCCGCCCACCCACCCTACCTCTGCCAGCTGCCGCGTTGAGGCTCCGGTACCACCTGTAAAACACAACCCATAAGGGATGCTTATAAACTTCACAAACGACACAACGCCTGAAAAGTAACTTCTCTGCTGCAGCCCACCAGTCCCAGCTCACCTCGCCCCAGCCACCCGCAGTGCCGATACCCTGCTTCGCTCGCTACTTCGTGCCTTTGGAATACAACAAACCTACCAAGACCTGTCAGCTGCTCACACAGCCATCGGCCGCATCTGCCCGCTGACACTGCGTGCCAACCCACCTTCTTATGGCCGCTCCCCCGCCCCTCCTCTAACCCTTTGGTGCACGGCTCGTCTCACTGCATCTGAAAACGGCATCGAACGAGTCACCCGGCTGTGGAGCAACAGCTTAACGGTTCCGGAGATCTCCTTTCCATGTAGGAATACCCTCTAGACTCCAACAACAGCCAGCCAGCCATCACAGAAAACCAAAGCCAACGCAACACCTGGCCCTACGCGTACGACCCTTAGCACCTTCCACCCCGGAAGTCAAATGCCACGGCCCCTGACGAAAAGATACGGCCGCGGCCGCAACCGCAACGGTGGACGCGCGAGAAGCCGGGCCCCAAGACCCAACATCCACAGGATGCGGAGAAGTCGTCGTCCCAGAAGAGGGCTCCGTGAGAACAGACCGCTCGACAGCGGATACCCCAGCGCATCCTGGACCACTCGTCACCTTCTCGGACACGAGACATGCTGGACAGATCTGTGTGTGGAGCTTCTCGCGCGAGACGGGGAGCGCTCGGTCGGCGGTACCCCGGTGAGTCGAGGAGCACGAGACCCTCGGTGCGGCTACCGATGCGCCCGCCTACCGCAAAAGAATAAACCTCCGGAGCATTGAGACCTCATTAATGTGCAGTATAGCGCACACGGAACAAGCACCACCGACCGCCTCCTTACCACTGAACCCCTCAAGGAATCACAGCGGCGGTCAGCTGACGGAAAAACCATGGCGGCTGAAAGATCTAACACAGGCACCTTACAACCACAGAAACCGGTGCTAAACACACAACAGGTGAAAAACTACACGGAAACATAACTGCTGTGACCGGCACTACGACACGTCTCATCAGGCGCGTCATGAAAAAGTCAGAAACGGAGTCATGGGAAGGCTCGCGTGCCCGGGCCTACGACAGAAGACAGACCCTGGCTGGAGACTGTTACCAGCGCAAAGAACGCAGACCCTCTTCTCTGAGAAGTTCTGGGGAAGATGCCTTCTCGAGAAACTCTCAAGCTCCGTATACAGGCGAGTACAAGATGCTCACCCTAACCCTCGCTGGACAATTTCACCATCAGTCCTATTAAGAGAGAAAAAAGAGCATAGATCAAGACATCAGCAACTTACACAGCACACAGTAAAAACGGTGGGGAAAAAAAACAAGGTTCCATCTCCCATAGTCAGGAATTCCAGAAAAATGCAATGCATCTAAAATTTAAAAAAAAAAAATGGCAGGCTATTAAACCATTTTGCCACCCCCAAACCCTCAGCGGAAAACCGCCAGCCTGAAACAACAAAAACAACTGCATAAAAGGGTACTTCCTACTATGCCTACAGCCGAACCTCGGCCGGTCTCGAAACTCTTCCCTCACACCGACGCCTCCGCTTCTTGCCGTGAGCAAACCCCCGACGCCCGCGCAGCCCAGCCGGCTCCAAGAGCTGCCGCCAGCGACCAGACCAGCGGAGCGCCCGCAGCGCAGCAGCCCCGGAGCAGAACGGGCTCCCTGTGCAGAGGCCAGGGCTCGTACACCCGGGGCCCTGCTCACCACCCTTCCTGCAATCCCCTGGGAAAGGGGCTGGGGCGACCCCCAGCAGACACAAGGGCGGCCGGAGGAGCAGCGGGGAGTTTCCTCACCTGCCTCCGTGTCACGGGGTACAAAGCACTGAGCAAAGACAGCGACCCGTACCGCAAAGGCCGATACCTGCTCTTCTACTGCAGGTATCTGCGGCACCAGCAACGTGACCGGGCAGGGAATTAAACTAACGGAACCGCTTTAACTGGGAGAATAAGGACACAAACCTGAGCCAGGTGCAGTCAGCAACATCCCCGGGGAGGAACCGGCAACCAAGTCCTCAGCGCTGCCCCTGGGAGACACAAAGAACGGCCAACTGTTGTCCACAGCGACGGCCACCCCTTTCCCCAGGCAGGAACCCCTCCTTCTGCAGGAGCTCCTGGAGACGCCCCCTCCTGCCCCAGACCATTGCCAACGGCACCCGTGCTTATGGGGCAATAAAGCACGTTCGCGGGTCAGCTTGCTGCTGCGAGGGCAGGGTCTGGGGTGGTCAGGGGCTACGGGACAGGTGCTGGAGCTGTGGGCAGCTGCATGGGGCGCGCAGGCCGGAGCACTTTTCCAGGGGGTGGGAAGGCCTCCAGGTGCCCGGAGGCAGCCATCTGCCCCTCTTCCTCCTTCCTCTCCACCAGCTCACAAAACCCCTGGGAGCTGCCCTGACGGGGCCCGACGTCTGCTGTCGGCACTCTCGGGCAGGCGTGCCCTAGCAGCACCATCCCCTGGGGCTGCGGCCCCATGACACAGAGCGGCCATCGCCATCAGCCTCGCTGGCTCCCTCCGGGGCTCCTCCGGCACCAGCCCGCAGCTGCAGCCATGGCCCCTTACCCCCGCTGTGTACCTGCTCCCCTGGACTCTCTGACCGCTGCTCAGCAAGTACAAAGGAGACAGAGCGAGGGTTTATTTGCAAACCCATCTAAGTGCGAGGAACACGCCTGCTCTGGGGCTCAGAGCCCGTCCACTCACCCTTCCCTGGGACCGCTCGGCAGTCCACGCTGGGGCAGCAGGTACGGAGAACGAAAACACAGCCATGGGGAGCTGGGCAGAGGAACAGAAAGAGAAAAATAAGGTGAGGGAGAGGAACTGAGGAGCAGAGAAAGAGAGGTACCGGGAAAAGAACAGAGAGGGGGAGACACAGATAAAGAAAGGACACAGAGTCCTGGTCTGTGGAAGGAAAACGGGGTCAGGGAGCCAGGCGAGGGAAAAGAGCACGCCCACCAGCCCTGTGCCCAGGGGGCAGCAGCGGCCTTTCCTCACGGGGAAGTGGCAGCGGGCACGGCGGCCCCATCCCACAGGCCCTGCAGCATCGCGCGGCCGTTACCGGCGGCGCCCGCCGGCAGGACAGCCTGCTGCTCGCCGGATGCAGCGCTGAGCATGGCGCCCGAGCCGGACGCCCGCAGGCAGCCATGCGGCCCTGGCAACGAGCCCACAGCTCGTGCGGCGGCTGTGGCGAGGGCTGGGCCGTGCCGCAGGAGCGGGGGGCCATCACTCGACCCCCGCAGCGCAGCACCTCCTCCCCTGGGCTCCCTCACAGCCCCTCGCCTGCTGTGAAGGGACTGCAAACGCAGCTGGGAGGGCAAAGGAGACTGCGAACGTTTCTTCAGTCACGCAGGTAGCGGATGCAGCGAGAGCGCCTGAGGCAGGGAACAGGATGGCGAGAGAAAGACAGGGACAGGGAGCCCGACAGGTGGAGAAAGAAGCAGCAGGGAGAGAAGAAGAGAGGCAGCAGATAGAGGGAGAAGGGAGCAGGGCAGAGACCGACAAAGGAGGACGGAGACGCAGGACAAAACTGGGACAGGCAGCACGACAGAGAGGAAGGAAAGAAGAACAGGGGCAGGAAGCTGGACCGAGACACATGGAGAAAGACAACAAAGAACAGGGCAGAGAGGGAGGATGAAACAACAGGGACAGGGAGCCAAGACAGCCAACAATGGAGGGAAGGGGCGGGGGTGGGGGGAACAACAACACGGTACAAACCACAGAGCTACACACTACAGGTGGAAGAATTAAAAAATAGAGCCGGGGAGCCAGAAAAAAAAAAAAAAAGCTGGAGAGCAAAAAGTATAGCGATTCATACAAAAAGGGAGGGAATATTAAAATAGCGTCATCAGGGAGCCAGAGAAAGCGAGACGGAGAAAGGACAAAAGCAACAGGCTACAGGGCAGAGAGGGAGGAACTCATGAGCAGCAACAGAGCTCCGGCCAGAGAGAGACGGAAAAAAGTACAAGACTGCAGGGGCTGCAGGGCAGAGAAGGAAGAATTGACCAACAGGGACAGGGGACCAGACAGAGCGTGATCGAGAACAGAAAAAACCAGCAGCGGGCTACAGGGAAGAGGAATTCAAGAGCAGGGACTGGGAGCTGGACAAAGAGACAGAAAAAAAAAAAAAAAACCACGAAACAGTGATGGGCTATGAGACAAATAAGGAGGAAAGAAAAAACAGCAGCAGGGAGCCAGACAGAAGAGACTGAGAAACACAGACAAATAGCTTGGGGCTATGGGACAGAGAATGTGGAATGAAAAGGCAGAGAGAGGGAGCCAGACAGAGAGCAGGGGGAAAATCCAGACAGGCTACGGAGGGGCAGAAGAAGGAATTAAAATCTGGGGACAGAGAGCTGAACAGAGAGGGATGGCGACAGCAGGGAATAGCAGCGGGTGCAGGAGTAAGAGGGAGAAAATAATCGATAGGGACAGGGAGCTGGATACAGAGGGTCAGAGAAAGGTGAAAATAGGGGTAGGGTAGAGGGCAGAGAGTAAGAATTAAAAAATGGGGGCACTGAGACACAGAGATGGAGAGAAGAAAAAAGCAACAGGCTACACAGCAAAGGAGGAGGAATTAAAAAACACGGACAGGAAGTGCGAAAGTGAGAAGGGGCTGGGGGGGGTGGGGTGGGCCGGGGACTCCAGGACACACGACTCCTGACAGGCAACAGGACAGAGAGGGAGGAATTAAAAGGGAGGGACTGGGAGCTGGGAGAGGGGGAGAAAGAAAAAGAATCACGGCACACTACAGGGCTGAGAAGGAAGAAACTGAACAGGGACAGGGAAACGGCCAAAGAGAGCCCAACGAAAGAAAATGTGCCGATGGGCTACAGGACAGAGAGGGAGGAGTGAAACAACAGGGAGCCAGAGCCAGGCACAGAGAGATCGAGACAGAAAAAACAGCCAGGAGCAACGAGGCGGGGCAGGGGTGGGGGGAAGCTGCGAGGATCTGGAGCCAGACAGAGCAACAGCAAAAGAAAATGACAACGACAAGCTCCAGGGAGGAGCGGGAGGAATGAAAAGACAGAGATGAGGGGCCGGACCCAGTGTGACACACGCAGGAAGCACAGCAACAGCTGGAGGGCAGAGAGGGAAGAATTAAAACACAGGGACAGGGCGCCAGAGGTGGAGTGGGGAGACAGATAAAGGGGGAGAGGGCAGACAGAAAGACAGGCTACAGGGAGAAGCAGGAGGAATTAAAGAAATGGGATCCACAGCCGGACAGAGAGAAGGAGAAAGCAGCACAATCACCACAGGCTACAGGGCCCAGAAGGAAGAAACTGAAAAACAGGGAAGCGGGAGCCGTCCAGAGAGAGATATGAAGAAAGGGAAGATAGCGGGGAGCCGCCACACGGCAGCAAGGGAAGGATTAAAAAGATGGGGCAGGGAGCCGGACAGGGAGCGATGGAGAAAGAAACAAAGCCCCTTGATGGGCTACAGGACAGAGAGGGAGCAACTGAAGACTCGGGGAAAAGGAGCAGGACAGAGAACGGAAAACCAGTGACGGGCCACAGGGCAGAGGGAGGAACCACATATGTGGGGAGAGGCAACTGGCCAGAGAGAGATGAGGACAGACAGATAACAGCAGTGGGCTACAGGGCTGAGAGAGAAACTGAAAAACGGGGACCGAGAGCCGGGAACAGGAGACACGCAGAAACACCAAATCGCAACAGGCCACAGGACAGAGAGGGAAGAAATAAACATCTGGGACCAGGAGCAACCTACAGAGAGACGTCGGGAAACGGAAGTTTCAAGAACAATGCATACGAGGCAGAGAGGAAGGCATTTTTAGAAGTGGGTCAAGACAGGGACAGGGAGCCCAACAGAGACAGAGAGAACAAGAAAGCAACAACGGGCTGCGAGACAGACAGGGAGCAATTGAAAAATCCCAGCAGGGAGAGACGGCAAAAGGAATGAAATCGCAACACGAACTTCGAAAGCGACAGGCTGCAGGGCAGAGAGGGAGGAATTTTAAAAAATCCGGATCTTGTGCTGGACCAAGAGAGACCGAGCAAATAAAAATGGTGAGGCCTAAAAGGGCACACAGGAAGGAATTAAACAACAGGGACAGAGAGCCAGACAGAGAAAAGTCCTGACAGGCTTCCAGAGAGAGAGGGGAATTTAAAATTAGAGACCAGGAGCTGGACAGAGAGAGACTGAGAAAGGGGAGGGGGGAAAAAAAAAAAAAAAAAAAAAAAAAAGACAGGGGCGGGCAAGGGGGAAATCACAGCACCATGTGAAAGACAGGGGGCCAGGGGAGGGATAGGGAGGGCCTGGGACACACAAGTGGGGCGATGGGGCCCCGAGGGCCCAGGACTCACCGCATCCCTTGTTCTCAGTGCTGCCAGGAGAATTTGCCCGTTCAGACGCTTCCTTCTCTTCCTCTCCTCCCTTCCTCTTCTGCAGCTCCGGTCACATGGTGGTTCTCCACCTAAAAGATTACATGGCTGTCTCAATTCTTGCGAGACAAGGCTTCCTAGACATGTAGCCTCGCTCGTTCATGCATCACACGGCCGTACCATGCCATGGGTTACGCACATGGACTCTCCGCTTGCCTGCGGCGGGAGGCAGCTGCCGGCCGGCCGGCCTCTGATTCCTTCTTCTTTCTCTGGCCTCTCCAGCTTCAGCCGCAGCAGCTCCTGTCCACTGCCCACAGCCAGCAAGCGCTCCGCCCGCCCCTTTTTGCCCCCACGCCGCGACGAGAGCGAGGTCAGGCAGAGACAACCCAGGCAAGACCGAGGCGGGTGCAGACAACAGCATCCTCAGGGGAGGAAGGGACACCTGTGCCCTCAGTGCAGCCTCTGGGAGACAAGGAGAATCAGTGACCATTATGACCGTAGATCATCCCCGGCCAAATCGCCTCCTTCCACAGCAGCTTCTGGAGATGCCACTTTTTCCCTGCACTGCAGTTAATGGTATCCACGTTAAGGCAGAATCAAGTGCATCCGAGGGCCAGCTTGCTGCCATCACAACAGGATGACCTGGGGAGACAGGCTGCAGGGGAGGTGCTGGAGCTGGGGGCAGCTGCGCGGGGCCAGCGGGGCCGGGGAAGGCTCAAGGGGAGCTCTGGCGAGTTGGGAAGGCACCCGGCGCCTGGAGGGGCGTCCGCCTCCTTCCCCTCTTCCCTCCCACCAGCTCCCGGGAGCTCCCCGGGGCTGCCCGCCGCAGCACGGGCCTTGAGGCTTCCCGTCCCGCCACCCCCGGCGGCCAGCGGCCAGCAGAGACTCCCGCACCCGCCGAAGGAGCTCGCTCGCCTCACCGCCGACCTCGCCCCTCACCCGCCGCCATGCTGCTCTCGCGCACCGCGCATGCGCGAGCCGCCGCCGGCGCGCCGGAAGGGCCACGCCCGGCGCGCGACCGCCGCGCTGCGGGACCGCGCTTTGGCCGCGCGGCAGCAGTGCCCGCCGGGCGGCGCGTGCCCGGGGCGGCCCCGGCACTGCAGCCCCGCGCGTTGCGCGCCGAGCGCCCGCCGGCCCCGCGCCCCTGGGGCGGGAGGACACGCCCCCGGCGGGGCGGGAGCGGGGAAGGGGCGGGTCTGAGCTTGGGCTGGGGGCGAGGGGCAAGTCGGGGGGTGCAGGCGGCACCCGAGGGGCGGTGGGAGGGCGGTGCCGAGCATGGTGGGGCGGAGGGGGCACAAGGTCGGAGGGCAGGGGGTTCGGGGGAACGTCCCGCAAAAACCTCGCATGGGGCAACATCTCCATGGGAATCACTTGGGGGGGAGGGACGGGACGGGGGGACGGACGACAGGGATGGGGGGGGGGGGGGGGCGGGCAGAACAGCGGGGAGGAGACCCTCTGGGCCCCGGACTCTCCCCACCGGACAGCCCCGGCTGCAGCACCCGCGGGTCCCCGCTGGAGACAGAGCCAGGAGCCTCCGGCCGCAGGGCTGGCGCCGCCGGGCGAGCACGCTGAACGGCCGGCAGGCAAACCTGGGCAGGGGGAGCTGCCGAGCAGCACCAGACACAACACGGCAGCTCAAGAACAAAAATCCCAAGTTATGTCTCAGCATATGAGAAAAGTAACACAGGAGAAAGCAGAAGAATTCAGTGAGAATGAGGGATAGGATAGCAGTTGAGCTAAAGGAGGTCAGCTCAAACTACAACACATCTGTTCAAAGCCAGAGCCATCGGTACGCTTAAAAAAAAATTAAAAAAAAAAAATCAATACTAAGACTCATCAATACAATTTTGAAAGCATTCTCAGCATAAAAGCAAACACCCTTGATAGTGCTGGAAAACGTCTCGTCCCTTTCTCACAGCACCCCTGGGGGGAGATACACCCCCCACCCCCCCCCCACCCGTGAGACCGCAGGAAGACCTCGTACCATCCTCGGACTCACCACAACAGCTACAGCCCTTGCGCCGCCGCCGCTGCTGCTGCACGTCTCGCTTGCTCAGTCAATAAATCTGCAGAGTGAAGTGTAAAACTCTAAATAAACATAACAAAGTCATGTTTAAAACGTTCTTTAAAGAAAGAACAAATCTCAGTCGTTCACTTTATACCGAAAAGGCACGTGGATGTTCATGTACATCCAACAACAATGCTCACACTACCAAAGTATTTGATTTGATGTTTGCGTTAACTGCACTCACCCAGCTGCAAGCAGATACCATTAAATCACCTGTCTCCAAAATACACCGTTCCCATCCGACTGGGGGGTTTCTTGTGCATTACACCATTAGGAGGGACATCTGGGCAGCTGCACCGCCCAGGAGAGATGCCACCCAATGGCCAGGGAAATGCACCACCGAAAGCCAGACAGAAATAAAGTACTTTGGAGTGCTCCCTCCAAATATGGGGAAAACCACCCATAACATTCAGCAGCCGCTCTTTTTAAACACATAGAAGAAATACCAAATTGCTTAAACACCCTCTTCAATCGTACCCTGAAGCTCGCGGGCGGTTACAGTTTAAACAAGGCAAGTCCATTTGTATATTACACAACATGAACTGTTTGGGGTTTTTTCCTATCAGAAATGAAACTTATAAAAAATTAGTAAGATAAGAGATCCCCATACTATTTTACTTTGGGGACACACACACACACACGACACACACACAGATGGGACCATGACGGACAGGGATGACGACACAATGCAGAAATCAACCACCCAGTTCTGCAATGCTTAAGGCTACCAAACAGGACTGGAAGATTTGCCAGAGAGAGGTGGGGGGAAAAAACCCACCAAACAAGCAAAAAAACCCCAAACAACAAAACAAAACAACACAACACAAAAAAAAAACCAACCCACGACCTTGATTGCTCTTAGTACAGATGTCAGTATCTCAGTCAGGTTTTCACGTACCCCTATGAGATATTTTAAACACTTAAGGACTGAAAAAGGAGAAAGCTTTTATCTGGAACACAGTCCATTTCTTCAGAACATCCAAACTCTGACGCACAGTTTCTTTCCCCTTTCAGCACCATACGATTCTCACAGAATCGTTTCTCAGCAAGCACACAAAACAGAAAGCTACGCACGCTCTCAGGAAGAGCAAATAAACGGAGGGGAGTACACTTCACACAGGCACAACGTGCTCCAGAACAGACCTTATTTTGAGTGTTTCTGCTGAAGCACTTCCTATCAAAACTAGAGAAGGAGAGCTGGCACGTTCTTCACGTTCACTTTAAAGTCCGTACTACAAGTACCTGGGGAAAAACGCAGACGCACGGGGCAGACGTACCTTGTCCTTGTAGGCCACTCGGGATCCTCTGGGCCAGTCTTGTACCTCCAGGGCAGAAGAAAGGGTCACCATGGTGAAATGATGCCAGTTGATAGTCTGCTGAGAGAGGAAAAAAAAAAAAAAACAAGCCACCTTTTAGCACAAAGCGGGCTAGGAATCGAAAGCTTCCTATTTCAGCGAAGGTTTGCAATGACTACAACCGAGTGGAGGAAAAAGCATTTTGCATCATCTTTGGTACAGCTGTTGAGACAGGCCACTAGAGATTTTGGTTTTCATAGAAAACTGGGTGCTTTCTGTCTTTTTTTTTTTTTCTTTTTTTTCTCCTTCTGACTCATTGGCAGCTTCAGTCTCACCAGAACTCCCTTCCTTAGATCGACACAGATAACTACGCACCTTTTCTCAAGCCTACATAGAGCCAGGGTTTCCTCACCCTAGACATCCCAAATCGAATACTATCCTTAAAATGTACAGCGACCCACCTGCCCTTGTCAACTGCCTCCTTGCAGAAACTGCCCCTTCACAGCTCGTCCCCGTCTCAGCGGATTGTCCTGCTGGAGGATGAAGTGCAGAAGATGCGTATCCCCACAGCATTTGTCTGTGAGGGTACATGTTCAGAAATACTCTGAATCTGTAAGACAGACAGGTGTAATTTCTGCGATTTCAATCATCAGAACTCAATTGTGAGGAAACAAACTAATATTTAAATGAAGGGTCTGTACGCTACAGTCCTAGGAGAGGGGCAGGGGGGAGAAAGGCATTACAAATTGGAAAAAAAAAAAAAAGGGCATGATTCGGAGCTCCCAATCATGACGGAGCGGTGGGGACAGTAACAAAAGCAAAGACAAACAGCAGCAACGTTAAGTGAAATCCAGCTTTAATTCTGATCACGTCTTTAAGAGACTCCCCAAGTCTATACCTCAGTCCTACGAAGGACTAGTCCTTTTTTTTGAAGGACAAGTTGTTTTTTTTTTTTTAACACATAAAAGTCCCAGACTGAGGGCTCCACGGAATAGCATGTGGACTGAACCACAGGACAAGCAGTCATCAACACTCTAATGAAAAAACCAAATCGACTATAAACCAAGTTTAAACATCACTGTCCATCCTGTTTCTTTGGTTACATTTCTACCGGCATCTAGGTGCTCAAGAGTTCACTGTCCTCACACCACAGGTTACTGACAATGTACTCGGGCATCTAAAAATAAAAAGCCATCTCCACCCCACCCATAAAATCAGGGTGAACCACGAGAAGAGAAACTCTCAAGGCGGCAACAGGCAGCTCTGCACTTACCACGGAGGAAAGTCTGTTCCTCGGCCCGGAAAAAAAAAACACTCTCGACTCCCAAGGGACCTCCCGGGGAACGAACCGTGCTCCATTAACGGCGTTTTGTCCCCAGCTTCTCTGCCCCGGGCTTGGGTGGGGAGGGGCGGCGGGGCCCTTCCACTCGCCCTGGCCCCTCCGCGCTCCCCCAGCCCCACGTGGGCCATCGCCCAAGCACCGACCGCATCCGCCCGCGCGGGATCTCCCTCGTGGGACGCGGAACGCGACGCCGGGAAGAGGCGGCGGAACAGGAACCTCTTGGTCAGGTCGCCCGGCCAGCGGCGAGAAGACCGAGCCAGGTTCTGCCCGAGGGGCCGGGCAGGGCCCCCTGGAGCCCCAGCCGGCCCGTTTCCGTCCCCTTTGCCCGGCACTGAGCAGGCCCCGCCGCCCCGCCCCAGACACCGGCGAGCACCGCCCGGCCCGCTCCGGCGCACCGGCAGGGCAGCCCAGCAGCGCCGCGCCCCGGGACCGCCGCTCCCGCCGTGCCGCGAGAGGCGCCTGCCCGGCTTCAGGCCCTGCGGGGACACCGCCCTCCCCACCCTCCCCCCCACGGCGCGGCTCCCCCCCGCTTCTTCCCACACGGCGCGGCTCCGCCCGCAGCCTCCCCCGCCCCGCTCCGCGCCTCCGACACGGGCCCCGCCGGCCTGGCCGCCCGCCTCACGGCTTTCCCCGGGACCCACCGGTCGATCGCCCGCTCCCCACTCACCCGCTCCCCCGGCGGAGCCCGAGCCAGAAGAGCCCCAGCCGCAGCCCCAGCCCCGCAACGTTCGGTGACCGCGCCGCTCCTGCCGCGACTCGCACTGCCGGGCGGTGCACCGGAGAGTGCAGGAAGCCACGCGCCCCGGAGGGGCGGGGAGAGAGGCGGAAGTGACGCTTCCGGCGGCGCGACAGGATGCAGGAACACGCGCCCACCAGAACGGGGGATGCGGCAAAGCGCGCCCCCTGCCGGGCGGGGGGAGCATGGAAGACACACCCCTGGGCGGGCGGGAGCACCGCTGGGCAGCGCCAAAGCACGCGCACCAGGGGCGGGAGGAGGGAGCGGGACGGCACCTCCGGGCGGCCGGCGACCAGGAGACCCCGCGCACCCGCCGAAAGGGATGACTCGCTCGCCTCACCGGTGGCCTCGGCCCTCCCCCGGCGCGCCGCCGTGCTGCTGCCGGGCACGCGTTTGCCCGGCACGCGCTTGCCCCGCCCACCACCGACGCGCCGGAGGGGCCGGAGCCGGCGCGCGAACGGGCAGAGGGCGAGGGGCGGAGCGGCAGCGGGGCTGCCTTACCGGGAGGCAGCAGACGGCGCCAGGCAGCCCCCGCGGTGTCGCATGGCCGCTGCGGGCGAACGGCAGCGTGGAAACAGCGAACGACACCGCGGGTCGGGGCTGCAGTACCTGCCCTTGGCCGCATGGTGGCAGCAGAGCGCCGCAAAGCGAACTGAAACGCGCAGAAAGCCCATTTAAGAAGCGCGGGCTCTGAGGAAATCCGGGGGCGATGGACAGAAAAGGCAGCGAACGTGCCCCTCCAGCCCGTATCCGGGGCTACACTGCAACAGCTGCCCTGTCCCCCGATGACCCCTCACTAGCCAGGGAGGGGCGTCGAGAAAAGGGGAGGAGACCTGCGGGTCGAAGTGAAATCGGGTTTAACGAGACAGCACCACTACCAACAGAGGCATGCAAAGTTACACTGGGCCAAATGAACGTGCAGCAGCCACGATCGACAGGAGAGGGGTCCTCGGGAGCAAGGAGAAGCAGGGAAAGGAGAGAGCCCTGCAGGAGCCCCGCGGGAGATCCCCTTCCTCAGCAAACCTTCCCCCTTTATACTGAGCATGACACAGTGGTCTGGGCTACACCTGTAGCTGACTCAAACTGCTAACAGCCTGCTGAGCATTGCTGGGCTGTGATTCTGGACCAGCCAAACCGTGACGGCAAAACACAGACAGGCAAGGCTGTAGACAGAAACTTTTAAAAGCGATGGGGATTAAGGAAATAAGGGAAAAAAATAAAAATAGTAATGGAGAAGTAGAAAGAAAAATCTGTAAAGCAAAGGCACTGAAGAAAAAGAAAAAGTTAAAACTTAAGATATCAAAAAGCAAAGAGTAGATGTAGAAAATACAGTGTAAGCAATAGGGATTAGGGAAATAAAGGGGAAAGATATAAAAATACAGAAAGTGACAGCCAACAAAAATGGAGACAGAGAAAGAAAAATTTAAAAGGATGGTGGTGAGGAAAGATAAGGCATAATTAAAAAATAAAGACAGGATGTGGGATAAAAGTAGATAGAAATCTTTAAGAGCAACAGGGTACAAGAAACAGAAATAATTTAAAAATAGGGTCGGGGAGGTGGATAGAAGAAAATTGAGGAAGAATTTTTTTTTTTTTTTTTAAGTGAGAGCATACAGGACAGAGAGAGGAATTAAAAAGGAGGGACAGGGTGCCAGAGGGAGGGAAAATGAGAAAGAGAAATTGCAATGCAGTGAGGCACAAGAAACACGGGAAAGCATTAAGAAATTGGGAGAGGGAGCCAGAAAATGGGACACCATGAACAAGAGAGGGCTGGAGAGGGGGACAAGGGTGTAGAGAGGAGAGCTGAGAGATTGCACCAGAAAATAGGGACCGAGAGACAAATCGGAGAGATGGGGAGTGAGGCAGAAGGGACTGACGAGACAGAGGCAAAACAAGGGCCGGGGACAAATTCTAAAGCAACAGGGAAAAAGAAACATAGGCAAGAAATTAAAAATAGAAACAGGGAGCCAAATAGAAACACATGTAGAACAAATATTTCAAAAAGCGATGGAGTACGGGAAACACAGGCAAGAAATAACACATGGGGGCAGGGTGACAGATGGAAGAAGCAAAACTGAAGAAGTGGTTGGGTAGAGGACACAGAGGGAAGAATTAAGAACTAGAGTCAGGGAGATGGACAGAGGGAAAAGCAGAAAGAATATTTTAAATGTGAAAGGGTACAAGAATTAAAAGAATAGGTATATGGACCTGCGTAAAGGGATGCAGGCAAAAATGTGAAAAACAACAAGATACGAGAAACAGGCAAGAAATTAAAATTAGGTCAGGGAGGGGGAGAGCAAGAGAGAGGTTGCAAGAAAATTTAAAAAGCGACTGGGTTCAAGAGACTTAAGTGAGAAGTTAAAAGACAGGAACGGAGAGGTAGAAACTTTCAAAAGCAATGGGGTACAAGAAACATGCAAGGAGGAAAAAACAGGAACAGAGAGCCCAGTAGAAGCAAACTGCCATGGGTTGACCTTGGCTGGCTGTTGAGTGCCCACCAAGGTGCTCCATCACTTCCTTTCCTCAACCAGAGGAAGAAAATACAACAAAAGCGCTAGTGGAAACCCACCACACTTCCCACAATCAACAGGGACCTGGATAAATGGAGGCAGGGAGAGAGGGAGACCTAGAAATGCCCTTTTCACAAGCAATAGGGCAGAATGAGAACAGAGCTCGTGGGGTGCCAGGAAGGAAAAGACAGAGAAAGGAAAGGTAGAAGGTGACACTTTACAGGGCAATGCTAGCAGAAGAGCAAAAAGCTTTGGCAAACTAGACAGCCTGAAAGGCAGACAGAGGCAGCGACAGGCAAGGAGGCAGGCAGAGATCTGGAGAACCAGGACAGGGATGGGACTGGACACACGTGAGGGGACACATGGCTCCTGGTGCCAACGGCAGACCTCCACCACCCTGAGGCTTTTCTCTGTCTCTGCCCCTTCCCCCTCCACTGCCTCACCTTAGGAGTAGGTGGTGGGTGACTCAATACACCTCTCCCATGAGGTTTCCTGGACATGCAGCAGCTCACATGTGTGCAGCCAACAGAGACGGCAAGGTCCCAGTGTCATGTGCCGGTGGGGCGCTCTGTTGGGGATGGCTGGGAGGGATCCTTCCTTGCCACAGGGACCAGCTGGAGACAGCTGCCTGTGGAAGCCCCTTGGTTTGACTCCTCAGGCAGGCGTGTCCAGGCAGTCCCCTTCATAGCCCAAAGCAGGGCCAGCCCCATCATTAGCCTCACTGGCCACACCTGCCCCAGCTGGAGCCCGTCAGGAACAGGGGCCTGGCCAAAGCCCCACAGCACATGGCCCCCTCCCTGGCACCTGCCCACAACCAGGAGCTCTGCACCCAGGGGCTTGAAAACCATCCAGGGGCACAGAGGAGGCAGGAAAAGTTTACTCACTCCTGCCCAGAACGACTCCTGGCACTGAGCTGGCTACAAGGCTCGGTGCCCAAATGCAGCAGGACAGCAGGAGAGCAGGAAAGAGAAAAGTAGGAGGAAGGTAGAGAAGAGATGGGGGACAGGCAGCCAGCAAACGGGATGCTGCAAACAGGAGAGGGACAACAGTATAGAGAGAGGAGAGCTGGGGGGTGGATGGGAAAAGATGGAGGAATATGTAAGAGACAGGGAGCAGGAGAGAGGTGGAAGTAACCGAGGTCTAAAGTGATAGGGGAAAAGAAACAAAGGTAAGAACTAGCACATAGGGTCAGGGAGATAGAAAGAGGGAGACATACAAAGAAAACTTAAGAAGTGACACCATTTTTCTGCCCTCCCACCACCTCTTGACTCCCACATTTTCCCTGACTTCGCACCCCATCTCAGCCTCCACTTTTTTTCCAGCTATGTCACACACATACACACACACCCCCCAGCTTGAGAAAAGCCTGGCAGAAGCCCTGGTGCCCTTGGGAAGACGGCAGCGTGCCCAGCAGGATCCCACAGCAAAGGTGCCAGGATAAAAAACTATCGCTGGCCCTCATGGTGTCTGGGCAGCCCTTTCACAGGCAGCAGAGTGGGAAGGAGCGACAGGCAGGGTGGCAGAGATGGATGGGGGCACACACAGGAGAATGCGCAACTCACTGCAGCTGCTCACATGGGCTCAGACCTTCAATGCCCCTCCACGGCCAGGGACTCGCATGTGCGGGTGATGCAGGCACAGATTTCCTGACATAGTGTGCCAGTCATCTGCTAGGGGATCCTTCCTTGCTGCAGGGACCAGCCCTTCCGTGCTAGAGGCACCATACTCCCTCCTCAGCCAGTTCCCCTTTACTAGCTCCCTCAGGCAGAGCATTTATAGCCCACAGAAGGGCCAGTCCTGTCTTCAGCCCCACTGGCAACACCTGGAGCCCATCAGGAACAGGGGCAAGAACAAACACTCAGGGACAGGGAGATTGGAAGAGGGAGATACAGGGAGAAAATGTAAAAAGTGATGCTGCTTTTCCACCCTCCCATCCCTTGGCTTTGGGAAAGCCCTACGGAAGCCACAGGGCTTCAGGGTGGATTGTCCATGATGGGATTTTGGGCCGAAGGAGTTACCAGAGCAAAGTTCACAGTGCAAACAGTTTATTGGTGGTGTGCATTTTGAGCAGCAGTAGTTAGGGAGATGGGGACAAGGCAGGTGCATGGGGCAGGCACAAGCACGGGACAGGATCAAGCAGGGGGCAGGCACAAGGCACACCCACAGGCAAAACCTCACTTAGGGAAAAACCATGCAGGAAGAGGAAGGGGCATATACAGATCCAGAGGTGATGCGCATCCTAACACCTGCTACATAATCTCACCTTCAGTCCTATTCAGAGAATTGGTGTCAGCAAAACTAGTAACAAAAACAAGGATCCAATCTGCATAAAGTCCAGAGTTCATAGTCACAGTTGAGACCAAGTGCAACAGGGCCACACAGTGCGACGCACTACCATGGGCGATACAGAGCTCTACAATACAACACATGCTTAGGCCACAGTCGAGACCAAGCGCGATACAGAGCCATGCAGGACAATGCCGTCTTACATCACAGTGCAGGGCCACATGAATACAGAACCTTGCAGTGCTGCAATGCAGGACAAATACAACACCCTTCCATACAGTGTCATACAGAACACCACACTGCAACACCATGTCAGGTGGCTGTCACTGTAAATACTGAGCAATGCAATGCAAAACCAGAACAGCAGATGCATGACAAGTTGGACTCTAAAACCTAAACCCATATGAACGCAGCCATGCAATCCTGTCTGGGATCTAAATGGAAATATATTTTTCAAGAGCAGATCGTTCCAGCACAGATGCCTCCACAAAGGTAACCCTCCAGAAACATCTGCAATGCAAAATAGACTTTTGGCTCCCATGACAAGATGGTAAGCGCTTGACATGCTCTGTATTGAAAAGGAGAGGCACTCAAGACATTACCATTGCATGTACCAAGTGCAGAGGGCCCATGGGGTGAACCATAGAGAGATCTGTAGAAGGCACTGTATAGGAAGTGTAGCACAGACTACGCAAATGACACTAGGCCACGGACGCAGGCTAGAACGGCCCTGCTTGGCCCCCGTTCGCATCCTGAGGAATGGACCCTGGGTGCTCTAGCAACCACCGGGAATAACAGACCCCAAAGGGCCATCTCTATAACTCCAAATTTAAATTCCCTGCTGGCCCCAGTCAGCCCACTTTTGCCTCTTGACTTACAGTTCAGAGGGCAGGGTCCAGAATCTGGAGCACATGAACTAATGGGGATGCTCCTGCATTCAGCAGGTTGCTCTTCATGACCTGCAAGACAGAACTCCACCCATCACAGCCGCAGGGGCCAGCATTCACCTCTAAAGCAATGACACCTGCCTCAGAAGCACTACTCCCAGAAAGTGAGATGGGATGTCCAGCATCGCCAAAAAAAAACCAGAGGAAAAAGCATATGCTAAGATACAGGCCAAACCCGCAGCTCTTCCTCTCTCCCCCTCTTTTACCTTGGCCGCTCGACCGCCTGGAGTTACATTCTTCCATCTGCCCGCCACCTTTCCAACTCAAACAACAGGGTATGATTATAGCTACATCAATAATATGACATCCCAAAAACTGCTACTTCAGCACACCGGTCATCACTCACCTTGCCAGAATCCACACCATTGTGGATCTCTCACTTCAGACATTGATTCACACCTAGAAAACAATGCCAAAACAGTGTAAGCTACTCCGAGCCACCAACAGTAATGCCAATTCTCTGACCTTGCACACCGGCCCACCATCATTCGGCACTCAGCTCACCTCTTCTGTTGCACTTTGGCACGGGTTTGTCCCTCCGCATCTGAAAAACAGCCCAAACAAACCCCATGAAGCAAGTCGGCTGGCTGCTGACCGATAGCTTGACAAGATGCAAGGTCCATCTTCTCTTGGCACGTTCTTTCTAACTACAGCTAAAAAAACATCACCTATCAAGCCTCACATGTATTGACTACCACACAAACTGCTGTTCCCAGAAGACCAGAGTCCAACCTCACACAACTCCAAAACACTATGAAAATAACTGTGGCAGCTGGCTACAGCTAATTGGCCAGAGATGGACTGTATGGTCATTGCCAAAAGAATCTGAGCAGATCAACATATCACCCCACAACAATAAAGCTGTGCTACCCCTGTCTTTAAAATTGCTACACCCCTGGGCAAGGCAGCTCCAACCCTGGCACGAAGACCAACAATACACGCAGACAACACGATAAATGTGACATGAGACCCAGTAAGACCACAAGCAAGAATGACACCAGAAGAAGATGCTGCCAGAATAAAAGCCCTGTGGTGCCACGATGGCAAAGACACTCTAGAGCGGCCCCAGAATAGAGTCCAATGTAATGGCCCGTTACAAGAAGTTGCTGTCAAATCTGAGATGACAGATGCTCAGAAAGCCCAGCTTAAAGACCTACGAACGGAAGGATGCAGGGAAGAAGTTCCAGTCCGTGAAAATGGACAGCTAGCAGGTAGAGCCACCAACACAGCACAGAAGGACGCCGCAAACAAGGACTGTCCAGAAACTTCTGAGACATGCTACCAATCCATGATTTAAGCTTGTTAACGCAAGAAAAGAAGCCCTGGACTGGCGATATGCTGGTAAGTACAGGCATTCGAGAGACTAGGGATGGCACCCGAGATACGTGCCGTGCTCGTCAAGCGCAAAGAGCAAGGAAGGCACCGAGACCCGAGAAGGTTTAAGGCACAGAAGACATTTGAAAGTTGAACTGCATAGTGCTGCCTGAGCAAGCCTGCCTGTGTGTTTCACTCTGAGGCCAGAAAGAAGTGATTTGCCCAGTGTGGCTGAGACGGCCTTTGTCAAAGCTAAGTTAGCATTTGGCCATAGCTGACTTTTGGCCTGCAGGCAGTGCCAGTACCCTGGCTCAGTTTGTACATATTTGCAGAGTGTAACACAGAATATCCACTTCTGTCCTTCTGCATCCAAAGTAAGGGAGTGAGAATATGACAAACAACCAAGAGCACTTTGTAGATTTATGGTCCTAGGGGAGTTTTACTGATGCTATCGGTGGTTTCAAAGAGTTGTTTTGAGAGATTCAGAACATGTGATGAAGTCATAATGGCTGCATGTGTTTGAGGCCAGAGTCACACAGTACTGTTTTAGCTGCATTTCTGAGCTTCTTTCTTCAGCATGCATTGTAGGTAACGATTATAGTTATTTCGTGAGTGGTAGGTCTAGATTAAGAGGCTCTGGGCGGCCTTAGGAGGCATTAATGTCCTGTCCGTAGTTCTGTGGGGGTGTGTAAAGTGATTGAATTGTAAAACAAAACACCTGGGGAGGAGGGTTTCTTTTAAAACCAAATAACTCTCTGATTATGCTCTAGCTGGCAGCCCCACACAGCTGCTGTGGCTATAGTAACATTTGCTTCGAGGGGACAGAAGTCAGCAAAAGGAGGTGGTGCTGGTGTGGAATTGGCCTTAGGAGCCACTGCTGAAGGAAGTACTGCTCATTCAGATCCTCTCAGCCTGACACGTCCTGCTTGACTTCCCTCTGTGCTGTGTTTTGACTGAGGACAGAGTCCATGGAATCTAGGTTCAGTAGTATTTACCTTGCTCTGTCTCTTGGACACTGGAAGTGTTTTGCAGACTCTTGCTTGCTGTCTGTTTAGCTGTCACTGGCCTTTCTTGGTAAGGGACAGCCACAATGGGGCTGTTAAACCCAGCTTTTCTAAGAGCTGTTTCACTGTAGCTTCCTCTGTCTTGACTGCCAGATTCATGCAAAAGACATGCCTGCTCTACTTTATTGCATGGGCAATTGCGTGGGATCTTTCCCACAGAGGCTTTTCTGCATTGCACATTCACTTAGCCAGTCTCCTCTCTGGAGAGAAGGCAGGACTTCCTGACTGTTAGTAACCTTCATTTGGAGCCGGTCGTTGCCTTTTTTAGGGAAGTTGTGACATGGACGAAGGCTGAGCCTAGCCTTAGAAACACAGTGTGACTGACAAGGCGATCTGTGGAGCATGTGCTATGTCCAGAGAGGATTCAGTGACAGTTACTTGGGTTGTAGGAAGACGGCTGGTGACAGCTGGCAAGGTTATTCTTTTACCATTGTGGCTGTCAATGCTGCTGTTCTTCCCTTCATTCCATTTCCATGCATGTCAGTGCTGCAGCTGTGCTGATTAAGTGCAGAGAATTAATTAACTCACTCGTTATTTTAGCCTCTTAGAGATCCAGATCCCATTAAGGGGTCTACATAGCAGAGATAAGAGAGGTTGTTTGGGGCTTTTTTTTTTATCCTTTTTTTTTTTTTTTTTCCCTCACCCTTTTGGAAGTTGATTGATAAGAGGTAATTGTACAACTCGGTTTTCACTCCTGCTGAAGCTATAGTATCATGCTTAGCAGGGAAAACTGCAAGTGAATCAATGTGCGTTGCATTCAGCTCTCAGGATTAGTTTCCCATCTGTCCATCTGTATCGTGGCACAAAATTAGAAAGCAGTCCTTCCAGCATGCAACTCTGCCCTGCATTTCCCCCGACCGAGTTATTCAATCCCCAAATTGTCAATTTTGTCATCTTCTCAACTCTTCTTCCCAGCCAATGACATACATGTGAAAAGGAACTGCCTGCAGGCTGTAAAAGTATAACTGCAAGTACTGAATGAAAACTGAGCTGAGCTTCCTGGTCTTTTCACTGCTTACTTCTCAAACTCTTTGACCTCACTGGCTCTCAGTTCTCTATGGGAGAAGAAGCCTATAAAAGCTGCATGGAAACATTAGCTGGCAAGGGCAGAGTAGCCTTCCTTTCCCTCAGCTGCAGGTTTTGTTACCCCCTCTTTGGCATCCACAGTGGTGTACTGAGATCCTGTTTTTCCTGCAGTCGTATGTCCTGGTCCTTTGCAGCCTGAAATGATATGTAGCCCAGTCAGCCTCTGTGTTAAGCGCTGTAGCTGGCCTGTGATTTTCACAGTTCTCTGCTGATAAAGTATTTTGGTTGCATTAACCCATGTATTTCAGCCACTTAACGTCTTAGAGTTGTTCTGATGAAGCACAGACCTTTTAGAGGTCAGCTCACCCGTGGCTTCCTCATCACCCGTGCCGACACTGACTGACTCACTCATGGTATCATCAACACCATAGTGAAGTATGCAAATTATTCCTGTCCAATGGTACCTACTGACCCAATTGGGAACGTAATCAGAGTAACGATGAAAATGCAAGCCAAACCAAGCCAAGCCAATGTGAAAAATGCAAGCCAAACTCAAAGCCAATGTGAAAAATGCAAGCAGCGATTAATCTGGTATCATCAGAGGTTCTTATGCTGTACACCTCATCATACTGGGTGCCTTCCAGTGGTGCACCGAGTGAGATGGCTAACATCTGTCACTTTTTTTTTAAAACTGCTCACTTTCCCTGAGGGAGAAGAGTGTGCCATGGAAGTTCTGCTTTGGTAGAATGTTTTGGCTCTGGACTTTTTCTTGGGAAGATTTGGGGTTATTTATTTTGGTGTGTTTTTTTCTTTTTCTACAGCTCTAGGTTAGGGGAGATGCATTCAAAAGGATGCAACTTGTTCTTGGAAGGGCAGGAGAAGAGATGAGTGGTCGTCCTAGTTTCTGGAGTGGGATTGAGAGCATTGGGAAGGCTCATTTCATAGACTTGAATCAGCGTGTAAAAAGGCCATTTTTCAAAGCAAGAAAATGGTCTGCTGGTCATTTTTACTGGTGATTCAGATTACTCAGAAAATTTAATGCCTCAGATGTGGCAAACGCTAAGTGCTACGCAGCCTCTGGAGTGGACTGGAAGATTAAAATTAATGACAACTTTGAACAGGTGGGTTGGGAGTTTTGAGGAGTGACAGAGAGAGATGTCCGTTTGGTCAGGCAACTTGAAAGTTGAGCTGCATAGTGTCCATCTGATCCCCCTAGATTGCAGTAAGAAAGACAGTGAGTACAATATAAACCTTGAAAAATATTTAATGAGGAGCTTTTCAGCACATGCATGACAGTGGGTGTGGATGCAGTCAGTATCTACCTTCCTAGTCTTTGCGTGGTCCTCTCGATGTAGCTGTAAGTGGCAGTATTCATCTTTTAGACTTGGGTTTATCATTTAAAGTCTATGTCTCCCTAGGTCTCTCTGTCTTGTTGATGGAATAAGAGTTTCCTTCAGAGAGCCATTCAAAGTACCTAGATTTACACCAACTTTAGCCATCTTAAATGCCTTTGTAGGTGCTGCGTAACTACAATTCACAGGCCTTTGGCTTTCTTTTTATCTTATTCTGTTATTGAAGCTACCCCTTCTGCATTCAGGTTTCTCATGGGTTCTCTGGGTTTAAATGTTTAGAAAGCATTTCATTCAGCCATCTGCTCAAGGCAGTATCCTGCAACTTAGAAAGTTGTTCATGCTTGGGATTTTGTTTGTTCCATTGAAATGGAGAACATGAGGTACCAATTCCTTTCAGCGGACATGGATGGAGCAGGTTCAGAATTCTGGGAAACTGTTTCAGGGTCGAATTTGTTTTGGTAGGATTCTACTGAAGGTGCTAAAGGTGACCTAAATTGCTAGGGATGATCATAGGTGCAGGTTTGAAGGGACGGTAACTTCTAGCAGGGAAAAGATGGAGCAGTAGATGAGCAGGAACACGTTCATTGGGAGTTTGAATGACTTGACCGAGGTCATGCACCAAACCCACAGCAGAGTCAGAACAAGACTCAAAGCTACAAATTTCTTCTGCAACATCTTCATCTTGGGACATTCAGCCATTCATTTCAACAGGGAGGTGCTATGCAGCTCAGAAGTGGGGGTTAAGAGACTCGATTAATTACTTGTTTACCAAAATCTCTTTGCTTAGGCACATCCATTCAAAGCGAACCCTTCTAATCACTGGCCTTGTGATCTCAAGTGTTTCTTACTGATCATTGTCAAATGCTTGCACAGTGATGCTGTGGTTCTAAGTCGCAGTGGGCATCTTGTTACCAAGCTTGCTGCTTTGTAAAGATGCGGAATCATCGTGCCAGTAATAGCATCCTCTGTCCATTTCCCACCCTGCTCCCCACCCCCTACTTGGCTGTTTACTTGTATGTTTGTATTTGGCGAAAAAAAATATCCCTTTGCCATAAAGAGCGCAATGTCCAAGCTGCGACTCGCATTAGTGCATTTTATTTGCTCTTGCTGTCACATGGTCCCTGCGGGTCATAATTCACTGTGGTTGTCATCACAGAACAACCTTGCTGGCCCTGTTATTGTTATTGGGTCCAGAAAGACGAGTTGCGGACCTTTTCCAAGTGCTATTTCTGTCGACCGCTAAAAACCTTCAGAACAAAGTTGCCTGTTTTTTAGTGGTGTGAGCCAGACTCTTTATCTGCCTGCAAGCTTTCTGAATCTTAGCACATTGTGAAGATAGCTCCAGGTATTGCAGAGGAGAGCCTAGTTTACTCTTGAATATACTCTGAGCAAGGGTAAGCTTCAGGCCCTGACTGCTGGTATTAAGTACTACTGCTTAAATCACTTTTGCTTAGCTTCTGGTTTGCTTGTAACAGAAGAGTGAGCTCACCTCTGCTTTCAAGCTCCCATGTAAAAGGCGTGCTGCTGACCACCACATAGACTGCCTAATGTTGGTGTGGGCAGCCCAGTGCTGGTCTATGCTGTAAGGAGCTCATTAGGAATACAGTAGCAGGACTGGAAAAAGGCATTGTATATTCCACTGGCTTCAGGATAACAGTTGTCAAATGCCTGCTATTCTGCTCTGCATTTCAACTCTTTTGGGTATTACTTGCAATGCTAATTTGGAGTAAACCTTCCAAGCTGTATGAAGCTGTACAGTATATAGGTAAAGAAACGGCCAGTTCCATAATCCTGCAGATTATGGAAGAAAACACTTTCTAAATACATCGTGGGTGTTGGGAGGGTGGGATTTCTGGAAAGATTTGATGTTGATGTTCATGGGAAAGTTTAAAACCAGAAGCGTAGGAAAGGTCCCCGTATTTTCTCTTATTTTAGGGCGAAGGATGAGGAAGTTGTATCAGTTTAATTCCGATGGGGAAGTCTTAAGTATTTCTTTGCTGAGGGACATATCTTAAGGCAGCAAGAAAGAGACAAATGGATAGGTGCACTCCCACGGCTTCCTCCTTTCACAGCTGTCAGGGCACATGCTGAAGCAGCACAGAGGGAAAGCTCAGGCCTAATGCGGAATGGGAACTGTACAAAGCTGAGTTCTCATCCGGCAGCTTAACGACTGGTGCTGTAGGCAGATCACTTCAGAAAATGCCTCCATTTCTGTCCTGTCTGTAAAACGGGGATTAAAATCTTGGCTTTCTTAAAGGATTTAGTAATCTACTCACAGGAAGAAGTATATGTATCTAAGGAATCAGGGATTAGTTTGGTTCTGTATAAAATTAGTTGAAGCAAGGTCATTGCTCTGATGTTAATGCCTCACCAGGGTCCAGCTAGACTGTCCAGTGGTTCTAGACTAGTGCCTTTCAGACGCTTGCACTAGCACAGTTGAGATCAAAGGTTTTTGATGAAGCAAAACACAAACAAGAAGAGAGTGATTTTCTCTGCCTCTTTTTGTGTATGTTCTTGTAAGCCTAGATAAAGAACACCTTCCTTTGTTACTCATTTATTGGCCCATAGGAGAGGATAACAATCCTTTATTATAGAATTGTTTGGGGGATTTTTTTTCAGTCCCGTGTAAGGCTCGTGACAATGCTGAAGGTCACGAGTTGCAACCACCTTCATGACCCGTGGCGGGGGCTGTTAAGCTTAGGCAAAACAGGATTATTCACTAGTGTGAAATGCTCAGATAAGCTGTTCAAATAGTTGACAAAAACATTTCCGCGCCCGGCCGCAGCTCTTCCCTGCCGCAGCCGCCTGCGCTCCTGTCCGCGCCCGAAGCCCCGTGCCCGCAGAGGCAGCTGGGTCTGGAGCTGCCAGCGCCAGCAGCCCCAGAGCAGAATGAGCTCCCTGAGCAGAGGCCGAGGCTCATATACCCCAGGCCCCGCCCCCGGGCAAGTGGTGGGGATGGGACACAAGGGGGGGCGGTTCCGGGGGGTGGAGGGGGGGTGGGGGGGGTGGGCAGCAAGGCACGCCAACGGGAGGGTGGGGCATGGGGCAAAAAAGTCACGCCCGGGGGGGGCGGTGCTGGGGTGGGGTGCAGAATAACAAAGGCAAACCCGGGAAGGGGAGGGGGTGGGGGCCGGGCAGGGCACGGCCACTGTCGGCGAGGCCATGGGGGGGGCGGTGCTGGGGCGAGGTGCAAAGCAGCAAGGCACTCCCACGGGGGGGGGGCGGGGCGGGGCGCAGGGAAGCAGGGCACGCCCACGGGGGGGGCGGTGCCGGGGCAGAAAAGGCACACCCGGGGGGGGGGTCGGGGGGGGGCAAGCAGGGCACGCCTACAGTGGCCAGTGCCGAAGAACGGCAGCAAGGCACGCTCGCGGCGGGGGGGGGGAGGCGCCGGGTGGATTTGGGGCCAGGCACACCCACCCTTAGCAAGGCCACCGAGTTGGGGGTGGCATGGGAAAAACCCCACCTGAAGGCAGAGACAGGGGTATGGGGGGGCATAGACAGGTGCAGACGTGGGGCGCATCCTCACGGCTGCTCGATAGTCTCACCTTCAAGTCCTAGGAAGGGAAATGCGGTCACCAACACGCCTCACAAAAAACAAGTTGCCATCCTGCAGGAAGTTCAGAATTCCGGGAAAATCCAGTGCACCTAGAACAAAACAGCACCAAAACTAGCAGTTAAAAAAAAAGGCTGTGTGTTTTAAAACCCTCCTGTCACCCCTGAACACCCCGTAGGAAACTGCCGACGTTAAAAAAACAAAAAAAAACCAAAAAAAAACCAAAAAAAAACCAAAAAAAACCAAACCAAAAAAACCCCAAAACCCAAGCTGCATCCCAGGGCGCTCTCTCCTGTGGGTGCCGCTGGACCCTGCCCAGTCCCACAGCTCTCGCCTCGCCCAGAAGGAGCTCCCTGGGCAGAGCCCGGGGCTCATCTACTCCAGGCCCCCCCGCACCGAACCGGCACTTGGGCATCCTGGAGGACTGCGGGCCCATAGAGCGCATGTTCGGAGGACTGAGGGGCACTTCCGGCATCATGGAGGACCGCGGGGAAGCGGCGGGAGCCTGCCGGAGCCCCGGAGGAGCCGGTGAGTCCCCCGCGAAACGAGTGCCGGCGGCGCCGCCGTCTCGGGGCCGCATCCGCGTCGTTTCTCTCCGGAGCTGCGGCCGGTGCTTGGAGGGGGGCGAGTGTATGGCGCCGCCGTCTTGTGAAGGCTGAGGCTGCCCGCGGCGGGGATGGGGCCGCGCGGGCAGGAGGGGACAGGCCGCCGCCCCGGCGTGCAGAGCTGCGTTCCTTGCGTGTTTCGGCAGGAATCGCTGTTGAATCCGTCTCGCTCTCGAATCCGTCTCGCTCTCCGCGGCTTCCGGGCAGTTTCTCCGCCGGCCCTGCCGGTCCGCGGTTAGGCCGGCGCGGAGCACCGGTGACGGGACCTGCGTGCGTGCGTGCGTGCGTGCGTGCGTGCGTGCGTGCGTGCGTGAGGGGCTCTTGCGAGAAGCGCCTCACAATAAGCAGGCTCAGCTCCGGGGCGGCGCTAGTAAATGGCATGGTCCTCGGGCGCCGTTAATTCGTGCCACGCGTTTGAGCTGGAATTTGAGAGAATAGTCTGTTATTTAAATGGCCCGATTGAAGAGTTGACTGGTACAGAAAGCGGGTGAACGAACGGCTCACAGCCAGCGAGCGCTCCGTGTACCGCTGCTGAAGGGAGCAGGAGCAAAGCGCAGGCACCCGACTGACACAAGAGGAAAAGGTTCATTACCGTTGGAAATCACGGTTTCGGATTGTGAATTAGGACTCTAATGAGGGGTCCGTTCACGACGACCGTTACCCTAAACTGCTCCCAATTGGTATTCTATTTCTGCTTCCCAAGGAGAAAATTTTCATCTGATGGTGCTGCGGGGGTATCTTTAATGCATCAGTTTAAGATGGCTAGTATTGTTAAACGGGCACTCATGATGCCCAGTTAGCGTTCGATCTGTTTCTAAAATGAAATCTAAGGTTTTTGTTCGTCGGATTTAATGGGCGTCGGTTTTTTCTTTTAGCTCTACTTGGAAGGAATTGGTACCCGTCCCCTCCTCCCCCCCCCCAACGGCTATGTTTAAGTTTCGGCAGTCGTGACTCCCTGTTGGTTTTCTAATTTTCCTTTTATTTTAAATCTAAATCTTTTAGCGTTATGTTAGTTCACCACCGGCCGGGAATTCTTTTAGTACCTACGTTTAAACGTAGCCGTTATTGAACGATTCCTTTTTTTATTTCTCTTTATCTAAAGATCTAAAGCTTCGATTACTCTTTTGGTTCTAAGCAGGAGTCACTGTTGCCTCCCAGCTTGCTTACAGCGGTGTGCTCGTTTAAGCGTTAGAGCCTCCCAATTAGTTTCCAGTTCAATTGGTTTAGCAGTGGTTATGTTTAAATGGAGCTGTTCACGACTCCCAATTAGTTTTCTGTCTTTATCACTTCAAGAGGGTCTCTCAACTATTCATTTTTTGAATTGCAATAGGGACCGGGAATAATTACTGCCTGGTTCATTAAGTAACGTCTGCCACTAAATTTAGTCATTACTCAACCCTAGGTAATATTTCTTCTCTTTAGGCGCGCTCTGATATTTTGTGACTTTACCACGAAGTGGATTAACTAGGACGCGTGATTTTTTTCTTTTCCTGTTAGAGTTGTTTCGCTACAGGTATTCCTTCCAGTTAGTGCTCTGTTGTTGATATTCTGCTGCTTGCCCTTTGATTACATCAATGGGGAGTAAGTACTGTCTGCAAAGTGGGAAGCAATAGCTAGAGCGGACGACGGGCAGTATTTGCTCCCAAAGACTATTCTGGTTACTGTGACGGACATTTTTATTTTAAACGTTTTGACGTAAACGAGCGGTAAAAATTAAACTAATAGAAACTGACCACTTTGGAATTCCCCAGGAAAAACGACCGGAGCGAGGACGCCTGCCGCGGTCCACTTGGGACGCTCGACGGTTTTGCACTCCGTCTCCAAAGTTTGAAGCTCCGCGGAGCGCAACCTCCCCGAGCGGCGACTCGGCCTGTAGCCACCGCCCGCTCTTCTCTCCGGCTCCGCCACCCGTTTTTCCAGAGCAGCCCAAAATCCCGGGGAAGCGAACCCGCGCACAGCAGATACGCCGCGACACCAAACCTCCGGCTGTCCAGCTGCGCCGCCCCCGACCGTCGCTGCTGCGCCAACGGGAGCCTCCGGCCGACGCGGTGCCGAGCGCCCGCGACCCCGTCGGCCGCCGGCTCTGCCAGCGGCGCGGTCCGGCGAAATCCGCGACGCTGCCGAGTCTGCGGCGAGTCCGGGGCGTGTTTTTTTAGCGAAGGAAAATGCCGTTTCAAGTCTCAAGTCCGACCTGCAAGGAAAAAGAAAGCCCGCGTAACAAGGCTAGACCCGTTCCTGTCTGTTGCAGAACTTGTACCAGCGCTACATTCTGGACGGGACCGAATGACAAAGCCGAATGACAGCCTGCAAGAATCCTCCTCTCAGAGCTCTCTGGTTGCAAAGGGACTATTGTAGATCACCAGCAGTTGTAAGACACTGAGACTCCTACTTTTCTCCATCTGCCTCCCTCAACAGAAATAAGTCCCAAAGGACAGAAAACCCCAGGAAAGGGTTGAAACCAAACCGAACCCAAACCAAAAACCAAAACCAAGGAAAAACCGTCGGGGAAAAGAGCCCCAAAGCATCAGGAACTGTACCAAGCACCTTAAGTAACACTGAAGCGACTCGAACCAAAACAAGTGACAAAGCAGCTCAGGAGAGGTGCCAGGAAAGACAAATGAGTCCACACAGAGCAACGCCCGTGTCCTTCTGAGAGGACTAGGCAGGTGAGAGAAGGCCCTTTGAAGGCCCGTGGTTCTGAGAAGGCCACTTGTCACGCAGATTGATTCTGGTGCCTGGATGGGAAATGGAGGGGACTGAGGGGCACACGAAGGGGAGGGAGGAACTCGGACAGCTTACGGAGATGCCTGCGGTGCAAAGCCAAAAAGACGGCTGCAGGATGGCTCGGCGTCGGTGCCATCGACCCCCCCCAAAAGATGCTGTGACCCCACTTGGGGACGACAGCCTCTGGCCCCGGCGCCCCCGGGGCTGGGCAGAGGCAGCAGCGCTCGGCATAGCTGGTGGCAGGGGGCCCGACGGGGTGGAACGCGTCCCGGCAGGGCCTGGCCAGGCCCAGGAGCACATCTGGTCCTCGCTGAGGGGCTGGAGCCGATGGGGCCCTGAGGAGTACAGGGGTGGCCTGGTGTCCCCGGCCGCAGCTCTTCCCTGCCGCAGCCGCCTGCGCTCCTGTCCGCGCCCGAAGCCCCGTGCCCGCAGAGGCAGCTGGGTCTGGAGCTGCCAGCGCCAGCAGCCCCAGAGCAGAATGAGCTCCCTGAGCAGAGGCCGAGGCTCATATACCCCAGGCCCCGCCCCCGGGCAAGTGGTGGGGATGGGACACAAGGGGGGGCGGTGCCGGGGGGGTGGGGGTGGGGTGGGGGGGGTGGGCAGCAAGGCACGCCAACGGGAGGGTGGGGCATGGGGCAAAAAAGTCACGCCCGGGGGGGGCGGTGCTGGGGTGGGGTGCAGAATAACAAAGGCAAACCCGGGAAGGGGAGGGGGTGGGGGCCGGGCAGGGCACGGCCACTGTCGGCGAGGCCATGGGGGGGGCGGTGCTGGGGCGAGGTGCAAAGCAGCAAGGCACTCCCACGGGGGGGGGGCGGGGCGGGGCGCGGGGAAGCAGGGCACGCCCACGGGGGGGGGCGGTGCCGGGGCAGAAAAGGCACACCCGGGGGGGGGGTCGGGGGGGGGCAAGCAGGGCACGCCTACAGTGGCCAGTGCCGAAGAACGGCAGCAAGGCACGCTCGCGGCGGGGGGGGGAGGCGCCGGGTGGATTTGGGGCCAGGCACACCCACCCTTAGCAAGGCCACCGAGTTGGGGGTGGCATGGGAAAAACCCCACCTGAAGGCAGAGACAGGGGTATGGGGGGGCATAGACAGGTGCAGACGTGGGGCGCATCCTCACGGCTGCTCGATAGTCTCACCTTCAAGTCCTAGGAAGGGAAATGCGGTCACCAACACGCCTCACAAAAAACAAGTTGCCATCCTGCAGGAAGTTCAGAATTCCGGGAAAATCCAGTGCACCTAGAACAAAACAGCACCAAAACTAGCAGTTAAAAAAAAAGGCTGTGTGTTTTAAAACCCTCCTGTCACCCCTGAACACCCCGTAGGAAACTGCCGACGTTAAAAAAAAAAAAAAAAAAACAAAAAAAAAAACAAAAAAAAAACCAAAAAAAACCAAACCAAAAAAACCCCAAAACCCAAGCTGCATCCCAGGGCGCTCTCTCCTGTGGGTGCCGCTGGACCCTGCCCAGTCCCACAGCTCTCGCCTCGCCCAGAAGGAGCTCCCTGGGCAGAGCCCGGGGCTCATCTACTCCAGGCCCCCCCGCACCGAACCGGCACTTGGGCATCCTGGAGGACTGCGGGCCCATAGAGCGCATGTTCGGAGGACTGAGGGGCACTTCCGGCATCATGGAGGACCGCGGGGAAGCGGCGGGAGCCTGCCGGAGCCCCGGAGGAGCCGGTGAGTCCCCCGCGAAACGAGTGCCGGCGGCGCCGCCGTCTCGGGGCCGCATCCGCGTCGTTTCTCTCCGGAGCTGCGGCCGGTGCTTGGAAGGGGGGCGAGTGTATGGCGCCGCCGTCTTGTGAAGGCTGAGGCTGCCCGCGGCGGGGATGGGGCCGCGCGGGCAGGAGGGGACAGGCCGCCGCCCCGGCGTGCAGAGCTGCGTTCCTTGCGTGTTTCGGCAGGAATCGCTGTTGAATCCGTCTCGCTCTCGAATCCGTCTCGCTCTCCGCGGCTTCCGGGCAGTTTCTCCGCCGGCCCTGCCGGTCCGCGGTTAGGCCGGCGCGGAGCACCGGTGACGGGACCTGCGTGCGTGCGTGCGTGCGTGCGTGCGTGCGTGCGTGCGTGCGTGCGTGCGTGAGGGGCTCTTGCGAGAAGCGCCTCACAATAAGCAGGCTCAGCTCCGGGGCGGCGCTAGTAAATGGCATGGTCCTCGGGCGCCGTTAATTCGTGCCACGCGTTTGAGCTGGAATTTGAGAGAATAGTCTGTTATTTAAATGGCCCGATTGAAGAGTTGACTGGTACAGAAAGCGGGTGAACGAACGGCTCACAGCCAGCGAGCGCTCCGTGTACCGCTGCTGAAGGGAGCAGGAGCAAAGCGCAGGCACCCGACTGACACAAGAGGAAAAGGTTCATTACCGTTGGAAATCACGGTTTCGGATTGTGAATTAGGACTCTAATGAGGGGTCCGTTCACGACGACCGTTACCCTAAACTGCTCCCAATTGGTATTCTATTTCTGCTTCCCAAGGAGAAAATTTTCATCTGATGGTGCTGCGGGGGTATCTTTAATGCATCAGTTTAAGATGGCTAGTATTGTTAAACGGGCACTCATGATGCCCAGTTAGCGTTCGATCTGTTTCTAAAATGAAATCTAAGGTTTTTGTTCGTCGGATTTAATGGGCGTCGGTTTTTTCTTTTAGCTCTACTTGGAAGGAATTGGTACCCGTCCCCTCCTCCCCCCCCCCCAACGGCTATGTTTAAGTTTCGGCAGTCGTGACTCCCTGTTGGTTTTCTAATTTTCCTTTTATTTTAAATCTAAATCTTTTAGCGTTATGTTAGTTCACCACCGGCCGGGAATTCTTTTAGTACCTACGTTTAAACGTAGCCGTTATTGAACGATTCCTTTTTTTATTTCTCTTTATCTAAAGATCTAAAGCTTCGATTACTCTTTTGGTTCTAAGCAGGAGTCACTGTTGCCTCCCAGCTTGCTTACAGCGGTGTGCTCGTTTAAGCGTTAGAGCCTCCCAATTAGTTTCCAGTTCAATTGGTTTAGCAGTGGTTATGTTTAAATGGAGCTGTTCACGACTCCCAATTAGTTTTCTGTCTTTATCACTTCAAGAGGGTCTCTCAACTATTCATTTTTTGAATTGCAATAGGGACCGGGAATAATTACTGCCTGGTTCATTAAGTAACGTCTGCCACTAAATTTAGTCATTACTCAACCCTAGGTAATATTTCTTCTCTTTAGGCGCGCTCTGATATTTTGTGACTTTACCACGAAGTGGATTAACTAGGACGCGTGATTTTTTTCTTTTCCTGTTAGAGTTGTTTCGCTACAGGTATTCCTTCCAGTTAGTGCTCTGTTGTTGATATTCTGCTGCTTGCCCTTTGATTACATCAATGGGGAGTAAGTACTGTCTGCAAAGCGGGAAGCAATAGCTAGAGCGGACGACGGGCAGTATTTGCTCCCAAAGACTATTCTGGTTACTGTGACGGACATTTTTATTTTAAACGTTTTGACGTAAACGAGCGGTAAAAATTAAACTAATAGAAACTGACCACTTTGGAATTCCCCAGGAAAAACGACCGGAGCGAGGACGCCTGCCGCGGTCCACTTGGGACGCTCGACGGTTTTGCACTCCGTCTCCAAAGTTTGAAGCTCCGCGGAGCGCAACCTCCCCGAGCGGCGACTCGGCCTGTAGCCACCGCCCGCTCTTCTCTCCGGCTCCGCCACCCGTTTTTCCAGAGCAGCCCAAAATCCCGGGGAAGCGAACCCGCGCACAGCAGATACGCCGCGACACCAAACCTCCGGCTGTCCAGCTGCGCCGCCCCCGACCGTCGCTGCTGCGCCAACGGGAGCCTCCGGCCGACGCGGTGCCGAGCGCCCGCGACCCCGTCGGCCGCCGGCTCTGCCAGCGGCGCGGTCCGGCGAAATCCGCGACGCTGCCGAGTCTGCGGCGAGTCCGGGGCGTGTTTTTTTAGCGAAGGAAAATGCCGTTTCAAGTCTCAAGTCCGACCTGCAAGGAAAAAGAAAGCCCGCGTAACAAGGCTAGACCCGTTCCTGTCTGTTGCAGAACTTGTACCAGCGCTACATTCTGGACGGGACCGAATGACAAAGCCGAATGACAGCCTGCAAGAATCCTCCTCTCAGAGCTCTCTGGTTGCAAAGGGACTATTGTAGATCACCAGCAGTTGTAAGACACTGAGACTCCTACTTTTCTCCATCTGCCTCCCTCAACAGAAATAAGTCCCAAAGGACAGAAAACCCCAGGAAAGGGTTGAAACCAAACCGAACCCAAAGCAAAAACCAAAACCAAGGAAAAACCGTCGGGGAAAAGAGCCCCAAAGCATCAGGAACTGTACCAAGCACCTTAAGTAACACTGAAGCGACTCGAACCAAAACAAGTGACAAAGCAGCTCAGGAGAGGTGCCAGGAAAGACAAATGAGTCCACACAGAGCAACGCCCGTGTCCTTCTGAGAGGACTAGGCAGGTGAGAGAAGGCCCTTTGAAGGCCCGTGGTTCTGAGAAGGCCACTTGTCACGCAGATTGATTCTGGTGCCTGGATGGGAAATGGAGGGGACTGAGGGGCACACGAAGGGGAGGGAGGAACTCGGACAGCTTACGGAGATGCCTGCGGTGCAAAGCCAAAAAGACGGCTGCAGGATGGCTCGGCGTCGGTGCCATCGACCCCCCCCAAAAGATGCTGTGACCCCACTTGGGGACGACAGCCTCTGGCCCCGGCGCCCCCGGGGCTGGGCAGAGGCAGCAGCGCTCGGCATAGCTGGTGGCAGGGGGCCCGACGGGGTGGAACGCGTCCCGGCAGGGCCTGGCCAGGCCCAGGAGCACATCTGGTCCTCGCTGAGGGGCTGGAGCCGATGGGGCCCTGAGGAGTACAGGGGTGGCCTGGTGTCCCCGGCCGCAGCTCTTCCCTGCCGCAGCCGCCTGCGCTCCTGTCCGCGCCCGAAGCCCCGTGCCCGCAGAGGCAGCTGGGTCTGGAGCTGCCAGCGCCAGCAGCCCCAGAGCAGAATGAGCTCCCTGAGCAGAGGCCGAGGCTCATATACCCCAGGCCCCGCCCCCGGGCAAGTGGTGGGGATGGGACACAAGGGGGGGCGGTGCCGGGGGGGGGGGGGGGGGTGGGGGGGGTGGGCAGCAAGGCACGCCAACGGGAGGGTGGGGCATGGGGCAAAAAAGTCACGCCCGGGGGGGGGGCGGTGCTGGGGTGGGGTGCAGAATAACAAAGGCAAACCCGGGAAGGGGAGGGGGTGGGGGCCGGGCAGGGCACGGCCACTGTCGGCGAGGCCATGGGGGGGGCGGTGCTGGGGCGAGGTGCAAAGCAGCAAGGCACTCCCACGGGGGGGGGGGCGGTGCCGGGGCAGAAAAGGCACACCCGGGGGGGGGGGGGGTCGGGGGGGGGGCAAGCAGGGCACGCCTACAGTGGCCAGTGCCGAAGAACGGCAGCAAGGCACGCTCGCGGCGGGGGGGGGAGGCGCCGGGTGGATTTGGGGCCAGGCACACCCACCCTTAGCAAGGCCACCGAGTTGGGGGTGGCATGGGAAAAACCCCACCTGAAGGCAGAGACAGGGGTATGGGGGGGCATAGACAGGTGCAGACGTGGGGCGCATCCTCACGGCTGCTCGATAGTCTCACCTTCAAGTCCTAGGAAGGGAAATGCGGTCACCAACACGCCTCACAAAAAACAAGTTGCCATCCTGCAGGAAGTTCAGAATTCCGGGAAAATCCAGTGCACCTAGAACAAAACAGCACCAAAACTAGCAGTTAAAAAAAAAGGCTGTGTGTTTTAAAACCCTCCTGTCACCCCTGAACACCCCGTAGGAAACTGCCGACGTTAAAAAAAAAAAAAAACAAAAACAAAAACAAAAAAAAAAAAAACAAAAAAAACCAAACCAAAAAAACCCCAAAACCCAAGCTGCATCCCAGGGCGCTCTCTCCTGTGGGTGCCGCTGGACCCTGCCCAGTCCCACAGCTCTCGCCTCGCCCAGAAGGAGCTCCCTGGGCAGAGCCCGGGGCTCATCTACTCCAGGCCCCCCCGCACCGAACCGGCACTTGGGCATCCTGGAGGACTGCGGGCCCATAGAGCGCATGTTCGGAGGACTGAGGGGCACTTCCGGCATCATGGAGGACCGCGGGGAAGCGGCGGGAGCCTGCCGGAGCCCCGGAGGAGCCGGTGAGTCCCCCGCGAAACGAGTGCCGGCGGCGCCGCCGTCTCGGGGCCGCATCCGCGTCGTTTCTCTCCGGAGCTGCGGCCGGTGCTTGGAAGGGGGGCGAGTGTATGGCGCCGCCGTCTTGTGAAGGCTGAGGCTGCCCGCGGCGGGGATGGGGCCGCGCGGGCAGGAGGGGACAGGCCGCCGCCCCGGCGTGCAGAGCTGCGTTCCTTGCGTGTTTCGGCAGGAATCGCTGTTGAATCCGTCTCGCTCTCGAATCCGTCTCGCTCTCCGCGGCTTCCGGGCAGTTTCTCCGCCGGCCCTGCCGGTCCGCGGTTAGGCCGGCGCGGAGCACCGGTGACGGGACCTGCGTGCGTGCGTGCGTGCGTGCGTGCGTGCGTGCGTGCGTGCGTGCGTGAGGGGCTCTTGCGAGAAGCGCCTCACAATAAGCAGGCTCAGCTCCGGGGCGGCGCTAGTAAATGGCATGGTCCTCGGGCGCCGTTAATTCGTGCCACGCGTTTGAGCTGGAATTTGAGAGAATAGTCTGTTATTTAAATGGCCCGATTGAAGAGTTGACTGGTACAGAAAGCGGGTGAACGAACGGCTCACAGCCAGCGAGCGCTCCGTGTACCGCTGCTGAAGGGAGCAGGAGCAAAGCGCAGGCACCCGACTGACACAAGAGGAAAAGGTTCATTACCGTTGGAAATCACGGTTTCGGATTGTGAATTAGGACTCTAATGAGGGGTCCGTTCACGACGACCGTTACCCTAAACTGCTCCCAATTGGTATTCTATTTCTGCTTCCCAAGGAGAAAATTTTCATCTGATGGTGCTGCGGGGGTATCTTTAATGCATCAGTTTAAGATGGCTAGTATTGTTAAACGGGCACTCATGATGCCCAGTTAGCGTTCGATCTGTTTCTAAAATGAAATCTAAGGTTTTTGTTCGTCGGATTTAATGGGCGTCGGTTTTTTCTTTTAGCTCTACTTGGAAGGAATTGGTACCCGTCCCCTCCTCCCCCCCCCCCAACGGCTATGTTTAAGTTTCGGCAGTCGTGACTCCCTGTTGGTTTTCTAATTTTCCTTTTATTTTAAATCTAAATCTTTTAGCGTTATGTTAGTTCACCACCGGCCGGGAATTCTTTTAGTACCTACGTTTAAACGTAGCCGTTATTGAACGATTCCTTTTTTTATTTCTCTTTATCTAAAGATCTAAAGCTTCGATTACTCTTTTGGTTCTAAGCAGGAGTCACTGTTGCCTCCCAGCTTGCTTACAGCGGTGTGCTCGTTTAAGCGTTAGAGCCTCCCAATTAGTTTCCAGTTCAATTGGTTTAGCAGTGGTTATGTTTAAATGGAGCTGTTCACGACTCCCAATTAGTTTTCTGTCTTTATCACTTCAAGAGGGTCTCTCAACTATTCATTTTTTGAATGTTTGCAATAGGGACCGGGAATAATTACTGCCTTGGTTCATTAAGTAACGTCTGCCACTAAATTTAGTCATTACTCAACCCTAGGTAATATTTCTTCTCTTTAGGCGCGCCTCTGATATTTTGTGACTTTACCACGAAGTGGATTAACTAGGACGCGTGATTTTTTTCTTTTCCTGTTAGAGTTGTTTCGCTACAGGTATTCCTTCCAGTTAGTGCTCTGTTGTTGATATTCTGCTGCTTGCCCTTTGATTACATCAATGGGGGAGTAAGTACTGTCTGCAAAGCGGGAAGCAATAGCTAGAGCGGACGACGGGCAGTATTTGCTCCCAAAGACTATTCTGGTTACTGTGACGGACATTTTTATTTTAAACGTTTTGACGTAAACGAGCGGTAAAAATTAAACTAATAGAAACTGACCACTTTGGAATTCCCCAGGAAAAACGACCGGAGCGAGGACGCCTGCCGCGGTCCACTTGGGACGCTCGACGGTTTTGCACTCCGTCTCCAAAGTTTGAAGCTCCGCGGAGCGCAACCTCCCCGAGCGGCGACTCGGCCTGTAGCCACCGCCCGCTCTTCTCTCCGGCTCCGCCACCCCGTTTTTCCAGAGCAGCCCAAAATCCCGGGGAAGCGAACCCGCGCACAGCAGATACGCCGCGACACCAAACCTCCGGCTGTCCAGCTGCGCCGCCCCCGACCGTCGCTGCTGCGCCAACGGGAGCCTCCGGCCGACGCGGTGCCGAGCGCCCGCGACCCCGTCGGCCGCCGGCTCTGCCAGCGGCGCGGTCCGGCGAAATCCGCGACGCTGCCGAGTCTGCGGCGAGTCCGGGGCGTGTTTTTTTAGCGAAGGAAAATGCCGTTTCAAGTCTCAAGTCCGACCTGCAAGGAAAAAGAAAGCCCGCGTAACAAGGCTAGACCCGTTCCTGTCTGTTGCAGAACTTGTACCAGCGCTACATTCTGGACGGGACCGAATGACAAAGCCGAATGACAGCCTGCAAGAATCCTCCTCTCAGAGCTCTCTGGTTGCAAAGGGACTATTGTAGATCACCAGCAGTTGTAAGACACTGAGACTCCTACTTTTCTCCATCTGCCTCCCTCAACAGAAATAAGTCCCAAAGGACAGAAAACCCCAGGAAAGGGTTGAAACCAAACCGAACCCAAAGCAAAAACCAAAACCAAGGAAAAACCGTCGGGGAAAAGAGCCCCAAAGCATCAGGAACTGTACCAAGCACCTTAAGTAACACTGAAGCGACTCGAACCAAAACAAGTGACAAAGCAGCTCAGGAGAGGTGCCAGGAAAGACAAATGAGTCCACACAGAGCAACGCCCGTGTCCTTCTGAGAGGACTAGGCAGGTGAGAGAAGGCCCTTTGAAGGCCCGTGGTTCTGAGAAGGCCACTTGTCACGCAGATTGATTCTGGTGCCTGGATGGGAAATGGAGGGGACTGAGGGGCACACGAAGGGGAGGGAGGAACTCGGACAGCTTACGGAGATGCCTGCGGTGCAAAGCCAAAAAGACGGCTGCAGGATGGCTCGGCGTCGGTGCCATCGACCCCCCCCAAAAGATGCTGTGACCCCACTTGGGGACGACAGCCTCTGGCCCCGGCGCCCCCGGGGCTGGGCAGAGGCAGCAGCGCTCGGCATAGCTGGTGGCAGGGGGCCCGACGGGGTGGAACGCGTCCCGGCAGGGCCTGGCCAGGCCCAGGAGCACATCTGGTCCTCGCTGAGGGGCTGGAGCCGATGGGGCCCTGAGGAGTACAGGGGTGGCCTGGTGTCCCCGGCCGCAGCTCTTCCCTGCCGCAGCCGCCTGCGCTCCTGTCCGCGCCCGAAGCCCCGTGCCCGCAGAGGCAGCTGGGTCTGGAGCTGCCAGCGCCAGCAGCCCCAGAGCAGAATGAGCTCCCTGAGCAGAGGCCGAGGCTCATATACCCCAGGCCCCGCCCCCGGGCAAGTGGTGGGGATGGGACACAAGGGGGGGCGGTGCCGGGGGGGGGGGGGGGGGGGGGTGGGTGGGGGGTGGGCAGCAAGGCACGCCAACGGGAGGGTGGGGCATGGGGCAAAAAAGTCACGCCCGGGGGGGGGGCGGTGCTGGGGTGGGGTGCAGAATAACAAAGGCAAACCCGGGAAGGGGAGGGGGTGGGGGCCGGGCAGGGCACGGGCCACTGTCGGCGAGGCCATGGGGGGGGGCGGTGCTGGGGCGAGGTGCAAAGCAGCAAGGCACTCCCACGGGGGGGGGGCGGTGCCGGGGCAGAAAAGGCACACCCGGGGGGGGGGGGGGTCGGGGGGGGGGGCAAGCAGGGCACGCCTACAGTGGCCAGTGCCGAAGAACGGCAGCAAGGCACGCTCGCGGCGGGGGGGGGAGGCGCCGGGTGGATTTGGGGCCAGGCACACCCACCCTTAGCAAGGCCACCGAGTTGGGGGTGGCATGGGAAAAACCCCACCTGAAGGCAGAGACAGGGGTATGGGGGGGCATAGACAGGTGCAGACGTGGGGCGCATCCTCACGGCTGCTCGATAGTCTCACCTTCAAGTCCTAGGAAGGGAAATGCGGTCACCAACACGCCTCACAAAAAACAAGTTGCCATCCTGCAGGAAGTTCAGAATTCCGGGAAAATCCAGTGCACCTAGAACAAAACAGCACCAAAACTAGCAGTTAAAAAAAAAGGCTGTGTGTTTTAAAACCCTCCTGTCACCCCTGAACACCCCGTAGGAAACTGCCGACGTTAAAAAAAAAAAAAAACAAAAACAAAAACAAAAAAAAAAAAAAAACAAAAAAAACCAAACCAAAAAAACCCCAAAACCCAAGCTGCATCCCAGGGCGCTCTCTCCTGTGGGTGCCGCTGGACCCTGCCCAGTCCCACAGCTCTCGCCTCGCCCAGAAGGAGCTCCCTGGGCAGAGCCCGGGGCTCATCTACTCCAGGCCCCCCCGCACCGAACCGGCACTTGGGCATCCTGGAGGACTGCGGGCCCATAGAGCGCATGTTCGGAGGACTGAGGGGCACTTCCGGCATCATGGAGGACCGCGGGGAAGCGGCGGGAGCCTGCCGGAGCCCCGGAGGAGCCGGTGAGTCCCCCGCGAAACGAGTGCCGGCGGCGCCGCCGTCTCGGGGCCGCATCCGCGTCGTTTCTCTCCGGAGCTGCGGCCGGTGCTTGGAAGGGGGGCGAGTGTATGGCGCCGCCGTCTTGTGAAGGCTGAGGCTGCCCGCGGCGGGGATGGGGCCGCGCGGGCAGGAGGGGACAGGCCGCCGCCCCGGCCGTGCAGAGCTGCGTTCCTTGCGTGTTTCGGCAGGAATCGCTGTTGAATCCGTCTCGCTCTCGAATCCGTCTCGCTCTCCGCGGCTTCCGGGCAGTTTCTCCGCCGGCCCTGCCGGTCCGCGGTTAGGCCGGCGCGGAGCACCGGTGACGGGACCTGCGTGCGTGCGTGCGTGCGTGCGTGCGTGCGTGCGTGCGTGCGTGCGTGAGGGGCTCTTGCGAGAAGCGCCTCACAATAAGCAGGCTCAGCTCCGGGGCGGCGCTAGTAAATGGCATGGTCCTCGGGCGCCGTTAATTCGTGCCACGCGTTTGAGCTGGAATTTGAGAGAATAGTCTGTTATTTAAATGGCCCGATTGAAGAGTTGACTGGTACAGAAAGCGGGTGAACGAACGGCTCACAGCCAGCGAGCGCTCCGTGTACCGCTGCTGAAGGGAGCAGGAGCAAAGCGCAGGCACCCGACTGACACAAGAGGAAAAGGTTCATTACCGTTGGAAATCACGGTTTCGGATTGTGAATTAGGACTCTAATGAGGGGTCCGTTCACGACGACCGTTACCCTAAACTGCTCCCAATTGGTATTCTATTTCTGCTTCCCAAGGAGAAAATTTTCATCTGATGGTGCTGCGGGGGTATCTTTAATGCATCAGTTTAAGATGGCTAGTATTGTTAAACGGGCACTCATGATGCCCAGTTAGCGTTCGATCTGTTTCTAAAATGAAATCTAAGGTTTTTGTTCGTCGGATTTAATGGGCGTCGGTTTTTTCTTTTAGCTCTACTTGGAAGGAATTGGTACCCGTCCCCTCCTCCCCCCCCCCCCAACGGCTATGTTTAAGTTTCGGCAGTCGTGACTCCCTGTTGGTTTTCTAATTTTCCTTTTATTTTAAATCTAAATCTTTTAGCGTTATGTTAGTTCACCACCGGCCGGGAATTCTTTTAGTACCTACGTTTAAACGTAGCCGTTATTGAACGATTCCTTTTTTTATTTCTCTTTATCTAAAAATCTAAAGCTTCGATTACTCTTTTGGTTCTAAGCAGGAGTCACTGTTGCCTCCCAGCTTGCTTACAGCGGTGTGCTCGTTTAAGCGTTAGAGCCTCCCAATTAGTTTCCAGTTCAATTGGTTTAGCAGTGGTTATGTTTAAATGGAGCTGTTCACGACTCCCAATTAGTTTTCTGTCTTTATCACTTCAAGAGGGTCTCTCAACTATTCATTTTTTGAATTGCAATAGGGACCGGGAATAATTACTGCCTGGTTCATTAAGTAACGTCTGCCACTAAATTTAGTCATTACTCAACCCTAGGTAATATTTCTTCTCTTTAGGCGCGCTCTGATATTTTGTGACTTTACCACGAAGTGGATTAACTAGGACGCGTGATTTTTTTCTTTTCCTGTTAGAGTTGTTTCGCTACAGGTATTCCTTCCAGTTAGTGCTCTGTTGTTGATATTCTGCTGCTTGCCCTTTGATTACATCAATGGGGAGTAAGTACTGTCTGCAAAGCGGGAAGCAATAGCTAGAGCGGACGACGGGCAGTATTTGCTCCCAAAGACTATTCTGGTTACTGTGACGGACATTTTTATTTTAAACGTTTTGACGTAAACGAGCGGTAAAAATTAAACTAATAGAAACTGACCACTTTGGAATTCCCCCAGGAAAAACGACCGGAGCGAGGACGCCTGCCGCGGTCCACTTGGGACGCTCGACGGTTTTGCACTCCGTCTCCAAAGTTTGAAGCTCCGCGGAGCGCAACCTCCCCGAGCGGCGACTCGGCCTGTAGCCACCGCCCGCTCTTCTCTCCGGCTCCGCCACCCGTTTTTCCAGAGCAGCCCAAAATCCCGGGGAAGCGAACCCGCGCACAGCAGATACGCCGCGACACCAAACCTCCGGCTGTCCAGCTGCGCCGCCCCCGACCGTCGCTGCTGCGCCAACGGGAGCCTCCGGCCGACGCGGTGCCGAGCGCCCGCGACCCCGTCGGCCGCCGGCTCTGCCAGCGGCGCGGTCCGGCGAAATCCGCGACGCTGCCGAGTCTGCGGCGAGTCCGGGGCGTGTTTTTTTAGCGAAGGAAAATGCCGTTTCAAGTCTCAAGTCCGACCTGCAAGGAAAAAGAAAGCCCGCGTAACAAGGCTAGACCCGTTCCTGTCTGTTGCAGAACTTGTACCAGCGCTACATTCTGGACGGGACCGAATGACAAAGCCGAATGACAGCCTGCAAGAATCCT